>NC_058404.1:39060247-39360247 GCF_002201575.2 Neomonachus schauinslandi
ACACACACACACACACACACACACACACACACACACACACACACACAGAAAGCCTGCTTTCTGTAGCCAAAGGATCAAGGAAGGGGCAGCCTAGCAAGACAGAAAACTTGTAGACAATAACTCTACCCTCTCCAAACATTGCAGGAAAAACTGGACCACACTCACCCACACCAGAAAGGCTGAGCAGGGAGCCTCGACCTCCACTCTCTCCCCCAGCCCAGCTGGAATGAGGTATTCCTACTATGCCTCCCTCCTGGAGCCTCATGAAGAACAAGGACTTTCTCCACCACTCAGTGGTAACAAGATCGCTCCCCCCACCCCCAACCGGGTGTCAGTGGAAACCCCATGAGGAGCCGGAACTCCCACCTGCCCTGCAATAAAAAGGAGCCCCACCCTCCCGTATCAACACTGGCCCAGTGGGAAAAATTTGTAACTATGTGTGATTATGTATGTCAACTACAGTTGACCCTTGAACTACACGATGTTACCGATGCTGACCCCCACATAGTCAAAAATCCATTTATAGGGGCACCTGGGTGGCTCGGTCGTTAGGCGTCTGCCTTCGGCTCAGGTCATGATCCCAGGGTCCTGGGATCGAGCCCCGCATCGGGCTCCCTGCTCGGCGGGAAGCCTGCTTCTCCCTCTCCCACTCCCCCTGCTTGTGTTCCCTCTCTTGCTGTCTCTCTCTCTCTCTGTCAAATAAATAAATAAAATCTTTTTAAAAAAATCCATGAATAACTTTTGACTCCCCAAAAACTTAACAGCCTACTATTGACCAGAAGCCTTCCCAATAACATTGTCAATTAACACATATTCTGTATGTCATAGGTATTACATAGCGTATTCTTAGAGTAAGTGAGAAAAGCTAGTAAGCTATAAAGTAAGCTAGAAAAAAGAAACTGTTACTAAGAAAGTCATAAGAGAGGGGCGCCTGGGTGGCTCAGTTGTTGGGCGTCTGCCTTCAGCTCGGGTCATGATTCCAGGGTCCTGGGATCGAGCCCCGCATTGGGCTCCCTGCTCTGCAGGAGGCTTGCTTCTCCCTCTCTCACACCCCCTGCTTGTGTTCCCTCTCTCGTTGTCTCTCTCTCTGTCAAATAAATAAATAAAATCTTTAAAAAAAAAAAAAAAGAAAGTCATAAGAGAACATACATTTACAGTACTGGATTGTATTTATTTTTAAAAACCCACACGTAGGTGGTTCAAACCTGTATTGTTCAAGGGTCGACTGTACCCCTAATGTGGTGATCATTTCACAGTATATACATATATGCAATCATTATGTTGAACACCTGAAACTAGCATAATGTTACATGTCAATTACCTTTCGACTAAAAAAAAAAATAGAAAGAAGAACATGCTAAATGACCCAAGGAGTCAATCTGTCAAATCCATACAATAGAAAAATCTATATTTAATAACCTGCTTTATTCAATAAATTCATGGCCTGGGGAAAAAGATGGGAATAGGAAAATGTTATCAATTTTTAAAAAACATAGGAGACCTATCAACCAGATACAATATGTGAACCTTGTTTGGATCTTGATTCAAACAGGCCAATTGTAAAAAATAAAGTCAAGGACAATTGGACAATATTAAACACAGATTGGGCTTTAGGGAATATTAAGAAATTATTGTTAATTTTGTTATATGTGTTATAATGGTATTGTGATTATATTTTTTAAGGCTTTAGATAGATACATTTTGATATATTTATGGGTAATATCAAATGATATTTTGGAGTTGCTTTAAAATAATCCAGATTTTTAATTTTTTAAATTTATTTTTAAGAGATTTATTTATTTATTTGAGAGGGAGAGTGCGAGAGTGGTGGGGGGGCGGGTGGGATAGGAAGAGGGACCAGCAGACTCCACGCTGAAGGTAGAGCCCCATGCAGGGCTCAATCTCAGTACCTTGAGATCATGACCTGAGCCTAAATCAAGAGTCGGATGCTCTACCAACTGAGCCATTCAGGTGCCCCAAGCTTTTTTTTTTTTAAGGAGAAGGTTGGGGAGCAGATGAATGAAGAATGGCCAGGTGTTGATAGTTTTATTTTCTCTGCTTTTGTGTATGGTTGAAAATTACCATAAAATGCCTTTTTTTTTTTTTTTACAAAAAACAAAAACAACAACAAAAAAAATCGGCTAAGTGGGAAACCTGGACTTCTACCCCTCCTGACTGTAATGAGGCAGTAACCCCCGCCCCCACACACACCAAGTTCCTCTGTGGGAGTGGTGTCAGAAGCAGCGAGCTAAAATACAAGGTTAAAAAGATCCAGAGCCTCATAATGTATCACCCCAAATGCCCAGGTTCCAATAAAAAAATCACTCATCATACCAAGTATCAGGAAGATCCCAAACTGAATGAAAAAAGACAATCAATCAAGAAATGCCAAGATTGAGATGACAGAGATGGTAGAATTATCTGTTGAAGATTTTATAGAAGCTTCAGTGAGCAGGTAGAAACACAACCGGAAACAAATGAAAACTATAGAGAGTCTTAGCCATTTGTAGTAGAAAGTGGTGGAGTTAATATGGAAATGGAAGCTCATCTGCTTATGAGCAGTAGGTAAAAGCCATGTTGTTAATCTGGCAGAAGAGAAAGAATGGGTGGGACTCAGGCTTAGCGCAGAGAGCTGATTTACTTATATCGGGTAGAGAGGCTCCCTAACATGGCAAAATAAAGAGCATCAATCCAAAGTAAACATGGTTAAGAGCATCTTCCCTATGGTTGGGAGAAAAATTTCTAGCACTGAAAAATAGTTAAGATTTTGCGTAGACCCGATGTTGCAGGTGTCAGGTGCTCTGATTAGACAGCCTCCCCCTACAGCAGCACTGTGCACTGAAAGTAATAGAAAAGTTAGAGATACTAAGGTAGGTGTTGCCAGGTGGATATGCAAAGGAGGTAGGGCCCCTATAAGCAATAACAGAAGTAACATAAAAACTCCCTATATGTGGTTGGTCAATTAGTAGTGATGGAGTTTGTAGGGGTGGGGGAGCACTCTGGCCCATGCTATTTTCTGCCGCCTTCCACAAAGATGTCAACCCATTCTGCCTGCATATTTGTCATTGTCCTCACTCTGTCGCACCTGCTGCAGCTGCCCACAGTCCTTCCATGACCTTTGGTTTATAAAGCCAATGCCACGTCTGCTACTGGTGTCCCCTTTTCCCCGCTGGTCCTCAGAGCCTCTCCCAGCTACTTCTGGCACTTCCGATACTCTCCAGGAGGGCTAAGGAACACTGGGGACTGGAGACGCCCCGTCATCATTGTCACAAATGCTTGCTGTGGAACCAGCTTGCTGACAACGGGCAGGTCACTCAGGACATAGGTCTGTGTCTTCTCTGTTCTGGGAGCCCTAAAACATCTGCAATCCTAACCACAACCCCTGAGCTGTGGTTAGGATTAATAACAATATTAATCAACATTGTAGCCAGCAGAATGTCAGAATGTCAACGAGCAGAACTCTGTATGAGCCCGCTTGCAGTACCGCTGGATCGCTGCATGAGGCCCCGTGGGTGTGAGGCTGAGTCAGATCCCAGGACTGAGTGTAAGCAAGATGGTACTGATGGGAACCCAAAGTTTGTAAGGGCGAGTGAGTACAGTGAGGGACTGGTATTCAGAACATTAAAATAAGAGTAAACTGCCCTGTTTCTGTGATAAATAATTTTAAGAACATTGGACATACACTATTTGAGCTTTTAGAACAGCATGTGGTCTAGAATTTTGTTTATATTGGAAAAAATAGAATATATATAGAAACTGGGCCGAACTCAGACAAGGTAGGACTTTATTGGAGCATATCTTGCTTTATTAGCAGTTACCCTGTGAGGGTATTCTAATCTGTCTTTAAGGCCATATTGTCTTATATAAACTCCAAGACAGGTTTCCTATTATTTTGGGGGGTAACTATTTCTAGTAATCAGGTTTTGGTTTCATGGATGATATATGAACACTTTTCATATATGGGAGGTTTGTCATACTTTGAGGTTATCCAAACAAGATGTGGAGAGCCAGGCCCATACATTTGTAACATGGGCAGGGTAATTTTGTGATTACTTAAAGCCTCATAGTTTTCTTTTCATTTTTTTTTTAAGATTTTATTCATTTATTTGAGAGAGTAGGAGAGAGCACAAGCAGGGGGAACGGCAGACAGAGAGAGAGGGAGAAGCAGGCTTCCTGCCAAGCAGGGAGCCCAACGCAGTGGCTCGATCCCAGGACCCTGGGACCATGACTTGAGCCAAAGGCAGACGCTTAACCGACTGAACCACCCAGGCGCCCCAAGCCTCATAGTTTTCTAGTCTGACCTCCACTGGACACAAGGTGTTAATCACCCTGATTGGGAGAAGAAGATAGTAAAACAGTCCATTCTGGGTTTCCCATCTGGAAAATAAGGGAGAATACGTACTGCCCCAGCGCTGGGGCAGTTGGGCATGTGAGTGGACACTTAAGATGCTACAAATGATGTTTTGGGCAAACAGACTTGATTTAAGTGTGCCGAGTTCCTTTGGCTTCTTTTATTTATTTTTATTTTTAAGTAATCTCTATACCCAATGTGAGGCTCAAACTCCCAACCCCGAGACCAAGAGCCACATACTCCACTGATTGAGCCAGCCAGGGGCCCCCCTTTTGCTTCTTTTACTCTATTGTACGCCTGCGTTGGAATAACAATTGTTCAAAAAAGGAATTTACAATTAATTGTATATGTTAAATTGTCACCTAGGAATGGATTCTCCAGCCACATGATTACAGAGAGCAGGAATGGCTGGAATTGGAAGGACAGTGAGTACTATTTCCTAAACTGTAACAGGCTGGACTGCACATCAGCTCTATCCCTGTACTCTATTTATACCCTATAGAGGAACGTCTTCTGTTGCACTCAAGAGACTGATTTGATAGTGTGTTGTTGCCAAAATGATTTATTTTCAGTGTTCCACAATAATAATAATAATAATAATAATAATAATAAATCTACTTACTACTTTAAAGCATAGTTTGTATTTATTTCTCATTTCATCCTCATGCCAACCTAGTGGGACAGTTAATTATCCCCCAGTTTTATCAGGTTAGAGAGGCTGCTCCCATGTCAGAATGAGGCCTGACCCAGGTCAGCTGTGCACGAGGCCCAGCCATAAGGCAGTGTCCTGAACCTCCAGGTGAGGATGGTGAAGACGGGGAGCAGGTTGCTGACTGACCATGCCCATGCTGCAAAAGCGAGATATCGTTGTGGTTCGTTTTTTGTTTTGTTTTGTTTTTAAGATTTTATTTATTTATTTTAGAGAGAAGGAGAGAGCGACACGAGCAGGGAGAGGAGCAGAGCAGGAGGGAGAGAGACAAGCAGACTCTGCGCTGAGTGTGGAGCCCAGCTCGGGGCTCGGTCCCAGGACCCTGGACTGTGACCTGAACTGAAACCAAGAGTCAGATGCTCAACTGACTGAGTGACCCAGGTGCCCCTATTTTTTTAAAAGATTTTTTATTTTTAAATAATCTCTATATGCACCGTGGGGCTTGAACTCACAACCGAGATCCAGAGTCACATGCTCCCCTGACTGAGCCAGCCAGGTGCACCTTGTGGTTCATTTTGATTTTCAAAGTCCCAGCTTTCACTTTTCCCGTGCAGAAGGCTATGTGTAAGAGAGCTGCTTGTGTTCCGCATATCGGCCACTTGGTTGTAAGACAGTGGTTCTCAAACTGGTGGGCTTAGGAATCATCTGAACCTGTCAAAAGGCAGATTCCTGGGCTCTTCTTCCTAGAGTACTATCCCATAGGTTGGGGATGAGGCCCAGGCATCTGAACTTTTAAGAAACTAATGGTCTGTGGGGCACACTTTTGAGAAACAATGTAGGCTCTACACTGGAGGAGAACTAACATGGACTGTTAAAATTTTTTAATTGTGGTAAAATATACCCATAATGTAATATTTGCAATCTCACCCATTTTTAAGTGTACCGTTCAGTGGCATTAAATATATTCACATTGCCAGACACCCATCACCAACACACATCTCCAGGACTCTCTTCATCTTGCAAAACGAAAACTTTACTCATTAAACAATAACTCCCCACTCCCCTGGGCAACCCCCATTCTACGTTATTTCTATGAATTTGACCACACTAGTACCTCATACAAGTGGAATCATACAGTCTTTGTCTTTTTGTGACCAGCTTATTTCACTTCACATAATGACCTCAAGGTTCATCCATGTTGTAGCCTGGGTTAGGCTTTCCTTCCTTTTTTAAGGGTGAATAATTTTTTGCGGTGTTTATGTACCACTTTTGTTCATCCAGTCATTTGTCAGTGGACACTTGGGTTGTTTCTACCTTTTGCATATTGCTAATAATGAACAGAGGTGTACAAATATTCTTCAAGTCTCTGCTTTCAGTTATTTGGGGTATGTATCCAGAAGTAGGATGGCTGGACTCACATGGTAATTCTACTTTTTGAGGAACTGCTACTCTGTTTTCCACAGATGCTCTACTGTTTTACATTCTTACCAACAGTGTACCAGGGCTGCAATTTTTCCACATCCTCACCAACCCTTGTTATTTCCTGCTTTTTTTGATATAGCCAACCTAATGGATATGAGGTGATACCTCATTGTGGTTTTGATTTGCATTTCCCTAAGGATTAGTGATGTTGAGCACCATTTCATGTACCTATTGGTCATTTGTAGGTTTTTGTTGGGAAAATGTCTGTTCAGGTCCTTTGCCCATTTTTAAATAAAGATTTTTATTTTTAAGTAATCTCTACACCCAACGTGGGGCTCGAACTCACAACCCCGAGATCAAGAGTTGCGTGCTCCCCCCGTGCCCATTTTTAAGTTGCGTTATTTGGGTTTTTTGACATTGGGTTGTATATGATCCACTTTCAGGCAATTTTTGTGTGTGGGTTATAAGGTAAAGGTCCAACTTCATTCTTTTGTGTGTGGATATCTGATTTTTCCAAGACCATTTGTTGAAAAGACTGTCTGTTCCTTAGCATATAGGTGTTTAAATCAAGTAAGACCTGGGTTCAGATACTGACTGTCATAATCACTACTCCAGCAGTATATAGGATATCCTCAGGAAAATCTCCTACAAATGGACTTGCCCTCCGAATGGAAGTCAGTGAGATACATAGGCTGTGGTTTGTCTGTTTTCCTAATGCAGCTGCCCCAAGGTCTGTGTGCCTTTTCCCCGACAGAGTATATATACATCTGTACCCAAAGGATCTCGGGGAAAGCCCTGGCCTAAAGGGGCTGTTAAGCCTTTGTTTAGCAATCACACTTTTTACAATTCTCTGCATGTGAGGAATGGCTCTCTCTTTTCCCCTTGGTCCCCCCAAAGAAGTGAAAGCATTGTGATCCAAAGACACCAGGGGTCTGCAACTTCTGATCTGAGGAAAGCAGCAAAACAGGTCCAGACACCCCATCCCCTCAGTACCTCCGCTGACTGTGTGCGCAGAGGCTCAGTGGCAGGTCAGGTCACCAGCCACACGTCGGCAGCACCCAGGGGCCACCCAGCTCTGGGGCGGAGAAACTGTTGGGTGGTGGACAATCACATGGGCAGGCAGAGAGCAGTGTGGGCTTTATCTGGACACCACTTGGTAAGCATCTGACAGAAAATAAAGGTGGAGTGAGACCCTGTCTCCAGGATCCCATAGTTCCATCCTACTGTGATCACAAGAGAATTGAAGACTCAGGCTAAAAGGAGAAAGGCATCCCTTAGTCTACCAATCACAAGAGTCCTCATCTGGAAAATGTCAGAAAACATTTTGGAAAGCAGTTTGGCAATAACTATTACAACAATTATAACTGCATACTTTTTTGAACTTGCAATTCCACTTCTAGGGACTTCTATGAAATTCTTGACATGTGCACAAAGATACACATTCTATGATTATTATTATTATTATTTAAAGATGCTATTTATTTATTTTGAGAGTGAGAGAGAGAGAGAGAGAGAGAAAGGGAACACAAGCAGGGGGAGTGGGAGATGGAGAAGCAGGCTTCCCACGGAGCAGGGAGCCGGATGCGGGGCTCGATCCCAGGACCCTGGGATCATGACCTGAGCCGAAGGCAGATGCTTAACCGACTGAGCCACCCAGGCGCCCATTAACACATTCAAGGATGTTTATGGCCGCGTGTGTAATGGCTGACATTTGGAACAGCCATGAATGGGTTAAGAAGTGATACATCCAACCAACGGGATATGAAGCTGCTATTAAAAAGAATAAGAATGGGCAGAGATATATTTTCAAGACAGTGAAAGTATTAAGTAGAAAAAGATTGCAGAAAAGTATCTCTGTGAGTGGCCTTGTGTGTGTTTTCACTTTCTGTACAATACATTGCTGTATTGTTCTGATTTTCCCCCCTGAAATATATTGCTTTGCATTTTAAAAATGCATTTAAATAGGAAAAGTGTATGTCATAAAACTTATGCATGAGGACCCAGTTTATAAATTTATAGATTTATATGGAGCCCCTAGCGCAGATTAGCCAGGGATCGACGCTTACCAAATCCTAGCTCTGCAATGTCAGGAAACATCTAGGTGCAAGAGATCCTTCTTGATCTTGTTGCAGAAAACCACAGCATCCCTGTGAGAAGAGCCAGTTTCTCCAGCAGTTTTTCTGCCCTTTGACTGTCCCTACACAGCAATTTCAAGTTTCCTGACTAAGGAAGATGAACTGGTTCTTTAGACCATTGATACCACCATTTGTCTGGCTGCTCATTTTTGCCAGACAACCGTTCAGTGACTATCAGATGCTGGTGAAATAAAAAGGATGTTCCCCAGGAGGCTCTGATCTCTATCTTATTGCTTCTTTCACAGATATCTTTGGTCTCACCGTACACCGGCCATAATGTGATTGGACTCTAATAGGGTGGGTATGCCTCTTTTTAAGAGACCCAGACATCTTCTCCAAATATGAATCACAGAACAGAAAAGTGAAGTGTAGGGACCGCTTTTGGCAACCAGCTTGAACCATGGAAAGCTGAGTAAGGTAGAAGGGCCCATAGCGACCCCCAGCCCCCTGGCTGAATACAGACAGGCCCATCAGGCCACCCACTTCAAAATAGCCATAAGCCCTAGCTGACCGGTGGGTTACTTACACCCGGACAAAGGTACCAAAGAAGGAAAATTCCATATGTTCCCATACCTCCTCCCCTTCCCCCTTTTTTTTTTTTTTTTAATAATTTTTATTTATTTATTCATGAGAGACAGAGAGAGAGAGAGGCAGAGGGAGAAGCAGGCTCCCAAGGAGCAGGGAGCCCGATGTGGGACTCGATCCCGGGACCCCGGGATCATGACCTGAGCCGAAGGCAGACGCTTAACCATCTGAGCCACCCAGGCGCCCTCCCTTTCCCCCTTTAACGACACCCCCACCACTGCCTCCTGGCAGATGGTCTCTCCCTCGCTATCTGGTCTGCAACTCCTTGCAATGTATTCAGTAAACTTCTTTCTCCTTTGTTCTGCCTCCCGTGAATTCTCTTAACACCCGCACACTGCACTGCCAGCCTCCCCCCCCATCAGAACACCCCACATTTGGTGGCCCGCATTCCATCAGGAGACCCCCCACATGAAGGAGCAAATTTAACAATTGCAAAAAGACTCTGCTTTACTAGAAGATCTTTAAGAGGTTCTTTTCAACAGGGACTCTTTCTGGTTCATATGAAAAAGGATTCACTTTATAAAAATTGGTTAATACAACCTTTCAGAAACATCTATTACTAAGATTAACTGCAAGACCTTTATTGTTGGGGGCGGGCCGGGGCAGGCAGCCATGCTGATAACTCTTCTGAATCCTAGTGAGACATCAAAACCTGCTAAGCCCTGCTCTATGGCAATGCCTTTCAAACAAGCCCTGAAGAGGAACGAGAGGCTGTTGTGAGTCCCCACATTCTACTAACTTCTCTGTAGCCTGGAGCCAGTTGCTTCATCCCTTTTCCTTTTCTTCATTAGCAATGATGGAGAAATATATTTACGTATTATCTTCCAGATATTAAAACATATTATGGGGACACCTGGGTGGCTCAGTCATTAAGCGTCTGCCTTCGGCTCAGGTCATGGTCCCAGGGTCCTGGGATCGAGCCCCGCATCGGGCTCCCTGCTCCGCGGGAAGCCTGCTTCTCCCTCTCCCCCTCCCCCTGCTTGTGTTCCCTCTCTCGCTGTGTCTCTCTCTGTCAAATAAATAAATAAAATCGTAAAAAAAAATAAAACATATTATGAAGCTACAATAATTAATATAGTCCCCCCACCCCAGAGAATAAGAGAGAGCTGAACTGAACAAAATAGAGTTCAGAAATAGACTCAAAACAAATGAGAGAGATGTTTCTGCTAAAGGTGGCATTTCAATGAAGTGGGAAATAAGGTGGATTTTTATTTTTTATTTTTTTAAAGATTTTATTTATTTGAGAAAGAGCGAGCACGAGGAGGGAGGGGCAGAGGGAGAAGCAGACTCCCCACTGAGCAGGGAGCCCAACGTTGGACTCAATCCCGGGATCCTGGGATCATAACCTGAGCAGAAGGCAGATGCTTAACTGACTGAGCCACCCAGGAGCCTCAATAAGATGGATTTTTTTTTTAAAAGATTTTATTTATTTATTTGACAGAGAGAGACACAGCAAGAGAGGGAACACAAGCAGGGGGAGCGGGAGAGGGAGAAGCAGGCTTCCTGCGGAGCAGGGAGCCCGATGTGGGGCTCGATTTGGGGCTCCATCCCAGGACCCCAGGATCATGACCTGAGCCGAAGGCAGACGCTTAATGACTGAGCCACCCAGGCGCCCCAATAAGATGGATTTTTAAATAAATGGCCAGAACAATAAGCTAGCTCCTTGGGGGAGCAGTGCTGAATCACTTCCTTATTCCGCATAAAAAAGAAATTCTAAATGGATTATTAATCCTAAAAAAAAAGAAAGAAAGAAACTACAAATGTACAAAGAGAAAGTTAGATTTTTAAAAATAATCTTGTAGTAGGGAAGGCTTGTCTAAACAGAATATAAAGCCCAGAAGCCACAAAACATCAGTAAATTGGCTATCATAAATGTTTAAAAGTTTTTCACAATAACAAAAAAAATAACACTAAGGAGTGTCAGAAAATAAGTTGGGAAAAATTTTGTCAAAAGGCTAATTTTCTCAGTTTACAAGGAAGGTATATGTATCAATAAGAATAAAGAAAATATGGACTTATGAGAAAAAAAATGTGACCAGGTGGTATGAAATACACATGGCCAATAAACCAATGAAAAATATTCAACATCGGGGCGCCTGGGTGGCTCAGTCGTTAAGCGTCTGCCTTAGCTCAGGTCATGATCCCGGGGTCCTGGGATCGAGCCCCACATTGGGCTCCCCGCTCAGGGGGAAGCCTGCTTCTCCCTCTCCCACTCCTGCTGCTTGTGTTCCCTCTCTCGCTGTATCTCTCTGTCAAATAAATAAAATCTTAAAAAAAAAAAAAAAGAAAAGAAAAATATTCAACATCAATTGTAACACAAGAAACCATAGTCAAATTGAGAAAATATTAAAATTTTGCTAGTATTTAGAGTTAGTAGGATTTGGTCCAACAGATATTCCCATACCTCACTGTTGGGAGTATATGGGAAGCAGTATAATTTTCTTTTTCTTTTTTTTTTGAGTTTTAATTTTTTTTTATTCTTATGTTAATCCCCATACATTACATCATTAGTTTTAGATGAAGTGTTCCATGATTCATTGTTTGTGCATAACACCCAGTGCTCCATGCAGAATGTGCCCTCCTCAATACCCACCACCAGGCTAACCCATCCTCCCACCCCCCTCCCCTCTAGAACCCTCAGTTTGTTTTTCAGAGTCCATCGTCTCTCATGGTTCGTCTACCCCTCCGATTTCCCCCGCTTCATTCTTCCCCTCCCGCTACCTTCTTCTTCTTCTTTTTTTTTTCCTTAACATATATTGCATTATTTGTTTCAGAGGTACAGATCTGAGATTCAAAAGTCTTGCACAATTCACAGCGCTTACCAGAGCACATACCCTCCCCAGTGTCTATCACCCAGTCACCCCATCCCTCCCACCCCACCCCCCACTCCAGCAACCCTCAGTTTGTTTCCTGCAATTAAGAATTCCTCATATCAGTGAGATCATATGATACATGTCTTTCTCTGTTTGACTTATTTCACTCAACATAATACCCTCCAGTTCCATCCACGTCGTTGCAAATGGCAAGATCTCATTCCTTTTGATGGCTGCATAATATTCCATTGTATATATATACCACATCTTCTTTATCCATTCATCTGTTGATGGACATCTTGGCTCTTTCCACAGTTTGGCTATTGTGGACATTGCTGCTATAAACATCGGGGTGCACGTACCCCTTCGGATCCCTACTTTTGTATCTTTGGGGTAAATACCCAGTAGTGCAATTGCTGGATCATATAGTAGTTCTATTTTCAACTTTTTGAGGAACCTCCATACTGTTTTCCAGAGTGGCTGCACCAGCTTGCATTCCCACCAACAGTGTAGGAGGGTTCCCCTTTCTCCGCATCCCCGCCAACATCTGTCGTTTCCTGACTTGTTAATTTTAGCCATTCTGACTGGTGTGAGGTGGTATCTCATTGAGGTTTTGATTTGGATTTCCCTGATGCTGAGCGATATTGAGCACTTTTTCATGTGTCTGTTGGCCATTTGGATGTCTTCTTTGGAAAAATGTCTGTTCATGTCTTCTGCCCATTTCTTGATTGGATTCTTTGTTCTTTGGGTGTTGAGTTTGATGAGTTCTTTATAGATTTTGGATACTAGCCCTTTATCTGATATGTCATTTGCAAATATCTTCTCCCATTCTGTTGGTTGTCTTTTGGTTTTGTTGACTGTTTCCTTTGCTTTGCAAAAGCTTTTTATCTTGATGAAGTCCCAATAGTTCATTTTTGCCCTTGCTTCCCTTGCCTTTGGCGATGTTTCTAGGAAGAAGTTGCTTCGGCTGCGGTCGAAGAGGTTGCTGCCCGTGTTCTCCTTTAGGATTTTGATGGACTCCTGTCTCACATTGAGGTCTTTCAACCATTTGGAGTCTATTTTTGTGTGTGGTGTAAGGAAATGGTCCAGTTTCATTCTTCTGCATGTGGCTATCCAATTTTCCCAACACCATTTGTTGAAGAGACTGTCTTTATTCCATTGGACATTCTTTCCTGCTTTGTCAAAGATGAGTTGACCATAGAGTTGAGGGTCCATTTCTGGGCTCTCTATTCTGTTCCATTGATCTATGTGTCTGTTTTTGTGCCAGTACCATGCTGTCTTGATGATGACAGCTTTGTAATAGAGCTGGAAATCCGGAATTGTGATGCCACCGGCTTTGCTTTTCTTTTTCAACATTCCTCTGGCTATGCGGGGTCTTTTCTGGTTCCATACAAATTTTAGGATGATTTGTTCCATTTCTTTGAAAAAAGTGGATGGTATTTTGATGGGGATTGCATTGAATGTGTAGATTGCTCTAGGTAGCATTGACATCTTCACAATATTTGTTCTTCCAATCCATGAGCATGGAACGTTTTTCCATTTCTTTGTGTCTTCCTCAATTTCTTTCATGAGTATTTTATAGTTTTCTGAGTACAGATCCTTTGTCTCTTTGGTTAGATTTATTCCTAGGTATCTTATGGTTTTGGGTGCAACTGTAAATGGGATTGACTCCTTAATTTCTCTTTCTTCTGTCTTGTTGTTGGTGTATAGGAATGCCACTGACTTCTGTGCATTGATTTTATATCCTGCCACTTTACTGAATTCCTGTATGAGTTCTAGCAGTTTTGGGGTGGAGTCTTTTGGGTTTTCCACATGAAGTATCATATCAGCAGTATAATTTTCTAATCTTTTCAAGGAATAATTGGAAACATAAAATGTTTTTGGATGTATAAACTTGATCCAGCATTTCATTGCTAGAAATCTGCTCTCCAGACATATGTCCAAATGAGCCAAGATATATGTGCAAGAATATTCACAGCAGCACGCTTTTGTTAGCAAAAACTGGTAACACTCCAAATGTCCATTAGAGGTGACTGGTTATATAAATCATGTTACATACATACCATAGAATAATACTCAGCTGATAAATCAATTAGGTGAAAATGTATGAGCTGCTAGCAGCCTGATCTTGGTTTCCAAATATCATTCTCCACTAAAAGGAGCCAGGACCCCTGGGAGAAAAGGCTGATTTCAGGGCAGCTGCATAGAAAGTATAAGATGATCCTAAAACAGCTTTTCACGCCAGAATGTAAGGAAGTGCTCAAAGAATGATGGGGACCCATCAAAAGGACACTTAAATTTGAAGTGGCTTTCACTGGCCATCTGGAACAGTTTGAGCATCAGAACAAATAAAATAATGGCATTAGATTATAACTCATTGAATAATCTAAGAATCTAAGAGTTCATGGGACGCCTGGGTGGCTCAGTTGGTTAAGGGCCTGCCTTAGGCTCAGGTTGTGACCCCAGGGTCCTGGGATCGAGTCCTACATCCGGCTCCCTGCTCAGAGGAGAGCCTGCTTCTCCCTCTGCCTGCTACTGCCCCTGCTTGTGTGCTTGTGCTCTGTCTCTCTCTCTAAAAAAGAAAAAAAATCTAAGAGTTCACACTATTATAAACAAACACATAAATAAATAAATGTCAGAGAAAGGAAAGCTCTTTTTTATTGCAGAACGCCAGCTTAAAAAAACCAACTTCTTTGCAGTAGAATTCCGACTATAAGAATAATAGCAGGAGCCCTCTAGCTGCCATCTTGCGTCCCCGTGTGTGCACCTAATGTCAGCTGGTCCGCCTGAGACCCCCTGAGCGCCAACCCTATTCCCCCATGCGGTCCCACTGAGGATCCAACAAGATGAAAGAAACTATCATGAACCAGGAGAAACTCGCCAAACTGTAAACACAAGTGCGCATTGATGGGAAAGGAACTGCCCACCGAAAGAAGAAGGTGGTTCATAGAACGGATACAGCAGATGATAAAAAAACTGCAGTTCTCCTTAAAGAAGTTAGGGGTAAACAATATCTCTGGTATTGAAGAAGTGAATATGTTCACAGACCAAGGAACGGTGATGCGCTCTAACAACCCCAAAGTTCAGGCGTCGCTGGCCGCAACACTTCCACCATTCCAGGCCATGCTGGGACAAAGCAGCTGACAGAAATGCTACCCGGGATCTTAAACCAACTCGGTGCAGACAGTCTGACTAGTTGAAGAAGACTGGCTGAAGCTCTGCCCACACAATCTGTGGATGGAAAAGCACCACCTGCTACCAGAGAGGGTGATGATGGTGAAGTTCCAGATCTTGTGGAGAATTCTGATGAAGCTTCCAAAAATGAAGCAGACTGAATTGAGTCAACGTCTGAAGAAGATACAACTTGAAGAAGTTACTGAGAGCTGCTATTTTATATTATGACTGCTTTTTAAAATTTCGTTCATGGATCTGACTCTCCAATATTTTTAAGCCCAAGCCCCTTGGACACTGCAGCTCTTTTCAGTTTTTGCTTATACACAATTCATTCTTTGCAGCTAATTAAGCTGAAGAAGCCTGGGAATAAAATTTGAAACAAGGTTAATAAAGTTCTGTGCCTAGGAAAAAAAAAAGAATAATAGGAAAGTCATCAATGGATGCTGAATTGAATGGATGAAAAAGTTTGGTGAGGAACTGGACATTTACACAAATCGCCTTAATTACAAAGAGAAAATAGTAACTTTACAAGGGTAGAAATCTGGCAGACCTCCCCTTAACCAAGTGATCAAAGTCAAGGACACCAGTAGTGGGGGGGATACAATGACATCATGCGCCCCCTGAGATGCTACCCTGAAACAGACACAACATCAAGTCAGACAAACCTGTGTTCCACAAAATAACTGGCATGCACGCCTTAAAAAATGCTAACGTCAAGGAATACAAAGAAAGCCTGGGGAATTTTTCCAGATGAAAGGAGGTGATGGGATAGGAAAATCAAATGTCATTGCGCATCGGTGGGAAAGGAACTGGAACTGGAACAACTGACAGAATTTAAGTACAGACTGTGAATCAGGTAATAGTATCAATGTTAAGTCTCCTGACTATAAGAATTGAACTGTGGTTACATAAGAAAAGGTCCTATTCTTAGTAAATACTCACTGGAAATTAGGGGGAGGGGTACAGTGTCTCCAACATACTTTAAAATGGCTCAGGAAAAATAATATGTAGATGGAGAGATAGATACAGAGAAAATGATTAAAAGGGGTGAAATGTGAATAATTAGTGAATCTGGGTCATGAGTTCTATTATTCTTGTAGGTTTTCTGTAAGTTTGAAATTATATCAAAATCAATATATATGCTGGCATGGAAAGCACTCCAAGATGAATTCTGGGGTGACGAAGGGACGGTGCAGAGCCACGTGTTTATTTTGTTGCTTTTAAACAATGTCCCTTCTCCACCCTGTGTAAAGGATGTACAAGGTATGTTTCACAATGTTGGCTCTTGGGGGACAGGCTAGGAATCAAGACCTGGAGAGAGGTTTTTACTTTTCTTTTTTTTTTTTTTTAAAGATTTTATTTATTTATTTGACAGAAAGAGACACAGCGAGAGAGGGAACACAAGCAGGGGGAGTGGGAGAGGGAGAAGCAGGCTTCCCTCCGAGCAGGGAGCCCGATGCGGGGCTCGATCCCAGGACCCTGGGATCATGACCCGAGCCGAAGGCAGACGTTTAACGACTGAGCCACCCAGGCGCCCCAGGTTTTTATGTTTCATTTTGCATCTTTCTTCTTGTCAAATTTTTCCTTCCCTGTGGTAAAAGATGTTCCATACATGTTAATTTCCTTCCTTCTTTTCCTTCTTCCAATAAAAACTGAAATGCTCCCACTCATAGAAAAGGGCCTGAACTTGAAGATGGAGGCCCACGGGAGAAAGGAGAAAGGAGTTGGGTGCGACACACTCAGATAGAGCCCCTGGCTCCTGAGCCAGGACGGGGGGTGGCCCAGGGACCAAGATCCAGTTTTCCTGTTTGGCGATCTGGTGGCCCTGAGTGTGGCCCGTACGTAGCCTCCTGCAGAAAGGAGAAGCTGGGACTGGCAGGTAGGTGGGACCGAGCCCTGACAAGGGGAAGTGCTGAAGGCAGCCTGGGCTCAGGATGGCTTTGGGTCTGACAGTTGAATTGCAACACAGCCCGGGCCTGTGATTAAAGTTCCCATCTCGGCTGGCGGGCTGTGTGGTCTTCCTCCCCACCAGACTGTGCACTGGCTTTTCCCTTTCCTCTTTGTTCCTCATTCTTGGCAGAGGCTCTGCAGACTCGGTGATTAGTTGTCCTTCCTGCCTCTGCTAGCTCAGCCCTGCATTCTTCTGGAGCCGTACCCTATTGGGTCAGTGATTTGATCATCTCTGGCCTCTGACTCTTCAACATGAGAAATCCAGCTCAACCCAGCAGTCTGACCATACCTTAGCAGTTCTCCAGAAATGGTTGCTAAGAATTTAAGTGAAAATGGGCCAAACTGCAAAACTATTGTGACTGCATCAGCGGGTGCCAGGGGCTGGGGGTTAGGCGCTAGGGGAGGGGGTTGATGGCAGGGGCATGGGGGAATCTTTTGGGGTGATAGACATGTTCTGTAGAGTGATTCTCATGATAGTTACTAGGTTATATACGCTTGTAAAATAACTCATTAAATTGTACACTTAAAATTGGTAAATTTTATTATTATGTAAGTTATACCTCTATAAACCTGATTTTTTAAAAGGACCAAAATGAAGTAGAGAAATTATCTGTGTATTTAAATTATCTGACATCCTCTGATAATAAAATGAATAGGGGTCTACAGTTCTTTTTTCTCCAAGGAATTATCCCTCTGGGTCATGCCATTTTTGCCCACTTTGCAGACCTGCCCACTGGACCAGTGTGAATTGACTCAGATTGGCGTCTCTACCTTCTAAGGGGAGGCATAATTCATAGCAAATCACTACAGGTCCCTTTTTCTTACAGAAAGTGGTGGCTGGGCAGGGACAGAGAAAGAGATTAAACACCGCATGCATGGCCCGTTTAGCTCAGAACTTGCTCATGCCAAGGGGAAGCCTTCCAGGGGGTCACAAAGGGTCTGGAGTAGGTCATGTCAGCCCGAGAGGCTGCAGCTTGTGAGCTGGTGGGTGTGGCATCAGCAGGGACACTGGACAGGCTTTGGGCTGCAGCCTAAGGCCCTGGGATTCAGAATAGAAGTGAGTGGCTGTGCTGGGTATGTCACAGGCCCTGGTTGCAAGCTCCTCCTCAGGACCAAGCTGAGGTTGGGGGTTGTGGCTGAGGAGAGCTGGCTGCTCTGCATGAAAAACCAGGAGGGATCCATTCTTTGTTCAAGAGCAGGAGGTCCGAGAAGCTGGGGGAAGGGTTGGTGGGGGCTAAAATCCAGGTGGTAGAAATGGGAACTTCTAAAGAGAAGTTGTCTGATGTTTAATTTCAGATTGCTGTGGCACTGTGATGTCCATTCTCTCATCTCTCCAGACTTTTGGTGAACTCTGTGAAATATCAAGTCCTTCTGTGTATGATCATTTGGATGAATTCGAAGGAAAGGACTGACTTCCATGCCTGGGCAAAGAACAGGATCCACAAGCCCAGGGTGGCAACATGATCCTGAAACTGATTAAATTCTTCCAATACAGAAAGAATTATAGAGCACCTTCTATGCAGTCATAAATGCATCGATTGATTGATTGATTATTACGTGGAGGCCTGTACTAGGTGATGTGGGGCACCAAAGAGGCAGGCAGGGGCTGACAGTATTGGAGGAGGCAGGCAATAAACAGTAAACTAATATTGTGTCAAAATTAGTGGGAACACCCTTTCTGCCGCTGTGCTAAGGTGCTCAGTCCTTCTGAGGAAGGCTGAGTTGGAGTAAGGCCCTTACTTTGTCTGGCAACTAGCACCATGCTTGACACCTGCTAGCCTAGCACTCACCTGCACTCTGGCTTTGCTCTGAGTTCACCTGCATCTATCCACTCAGCCCTTGACGGGGACCAGGATATGCGACCTGAAAATATGCCACTTTGGCTTTTGGATTCTTTTGAGCTGAAGGCAAACATGACCCAGCAGACTCAAGAAAAACTTTTAGCTCCCCCCTTAACCCTCTAAAAGAATTTAAATATGAAGCCTGGCTTAGAGAAAGAGAGGGAGAGAGAGCTATTAGCAGAGAAAACTTTTATCTGAATGACCTATCTGGATGGCAGGGTAAACCTCTTCTTACCAAACATGTGATCTTCTTATTGTCTGGTGACTCACCCTGGCCAATGTCAATATCTGGAAGCTGAGCTGCAGGGTAGGGCTGGTGCCTTGCCCCGGCAGGAGGTCCCACCACTTCCTCTGCTGCTGCCTCAGCACAAGAGAAGACACTGGAAGCAAAGAAAGAAGCAACCGAGGGGTCCAATGATGACAGAGGCTTTGTTCTTTATGATTAGATCTCTTTTGTAACATGTTCCATAAAAAGATGAACTCTCTAAAAAAAATCAGCGAGGTGTAGGAACAAAATACCCAGTGGTGGTAAAGAAGAGGACCTATTTAAAAAGGGGGATTAAAAATTTTGCAGGGGCGCCTGGCTGCCTCAGTCAGTAAAGCATACGACTCTTGATCTCGGGGTCATGAGTTGGAGCCCCTGTTGGGCATAGAGATTACTTAAAAATAAAATCTTTTTTTTTTAAGATTTTATTTATTTATTTGTCAAAGAGAGAGAGCACACAAGCAGGGGAGAGCAGCAGAGGCAGAGGGAGAAGCAGGCTCCCCGCTGAACAAGGAGTCCGATGTGGGACTTGATCCCAGGACCCCGGGATCATGACCTGAGCTGCAGGCAGATGCCCAACCGACTGAGCTACCCAGGCGTCCCTAAAAATAAAATCTTTTAAAAAAAAAGAACTTTCCAAAGGTAGGAGTTCAGAATCAGATGTTAACTAAGATACATGCCATCCACCTCACCCACCATCACACACCACCACCTCTTACACCAAATTCCTGGAGAGATGTGAAAGGCGAAAGGACCAGAGGCCTTTTACTGTTAAGGGGCAGCGGAAGGTGTGAAACCCTTCCACTGTGAATCACAGAAGACAGGGATCTCAGCTGACTTCAGGATTATTGCATTTAAAAGATAACAGCATTAATAACTGCTATTCAGAGAGGGCTTAACAAGCACTAGGCTCTGTCCTAGGCACCTCGTGTATATAATCTCACTTATACCTTTGAACCGTGAGAAATAGGTTTTATTAGCCCTCATTTGAGAGATGAGAAAACTGAGGCTCAGTGAGGTTTAGTAAAGTGCCCTGAGTTCTCAAAGCCAAGAAAACGCAGAGCCAAGATTAGAACCCATATCTCTCAGACTCCAGTCACTATGTATAACCAAGTGCTAAAGAATACAGTGTCTTTGCATTGGCCAATTCAGTCATTCATTCAGTAAATTTACATTGAGTTACATCTCTGTCATGTACCAGGAATTGGGAATGTAGCAGTGAACAAAATCTCTGCTTCCACGGAATAAAAGCTCCGAACGGAAGTGAGAGAAGAAACACACCTGCCAGGTGGTATAAACACACAAGCCCAGCCTGTATTCAGTTTTTCCCTGCCACCATTGCCAAAGGTTGGGCAGCTGTCCTTTAGTTACTTCTTTCTCTTTAATTTGATTTACTAGAATAAAAACATGTGTGTGCAAAAATGAAGGGAGCAGGCAAAGTGATTTCCTCCCCCAAACTATCTTTCTCCAGAAAGAGTGACTCAAGTGCCCTAAATCCTCAGCTTTCAGTGTTTCATGCAAGATTTGAGGCACAGTGGCCTGGCAGTCTCTGCTTCTCTAAAGTTTCACTATTGGCCCAGATCTCATTCCCAGAGATGGAAGTGAGCCGCGTTTTCTTTCCTTCTTTTGCAGCTAGCTCTGTGCTTATCCCCTAGGGGTCCAGGCTGAAGTTCATGCTCGCCCTCCGCCCTCCGTCTCCACCAGCCCTTCCGCATCTCCTACCAGCTCCCCTAAAAGAAAAACGGTTTCTTCATGTCTTCCAACTAACGAGTTTTCCGACTTTTCTGGCAGAAGAAGTTTTGTTTGTTGAAGGAGCAAGTTCTGACTTGCAGAGTCTTCTCTCTGCAGGGCTGGAGTAAAACAAAATTGGAAAGATAGAGTTGCTGAAATCACTGAGCCAGAGCTGGCTCTCTGGGGGCTGGGGAAATCCTTTCTATTCTGAGTGGTCTGTTTCATTGCCTTCCTATCTGTTAATCTGTCTCCTCTTACTATGTATGACTCAGTTCCCAGATTATTCAGATAACAATTCTTTCCTCATTCAAAAGAGCTCAGTGCTGCTTTGCCTGGCTGCTAGTAGGTTAAGAGAGCAGTTTTCTTGACTGATTACAGAAAAAGACTGCGTAAGAAGATAGTTATCTTTGATTTATCCTCAGAAGATTTTATTTTAAAATCAACCCTTTAGAAAATTTATCCTTATCACTAGTACAGTTCTGCCTCTACAGCAGAACGAATTAGCACACACATTTTATGGCTTAGTCCTTATTACTCATCAGTTGATGGCTTTCCGTGGATCTTATGTCCTCAACAAGATTCTAGGTACCTTTGATGAGAGTTACATTGCTTGTATCCCCTGGATTAGTGGTGCTCAGGACTGTGCCAAGCACTCAGGCTGCTCAGTGTTTCCTGATTACCCTATAATCACTGCTCAAAAGCACGCTAAGCCCCAAAGCAGGAAGAAAAAGGGATATGTTTTTTTGCTGCAGCTGAAAAATTTTTTTTTAAATGGTCTGCTCATGTCTCTAGAGAAGGATAGAGACCAGATGTAGGCAGTGGACATGTCTTATCTTGAGGGAAGACAGGGCTTAAGATGATAAATATGGTGGGATATGATAAAATCTGGAGGCCCCTTCCTGGGCCATCATCAAATTTTAAAAGATCTAAATATATGTTACCTTATCAGAAAGATTTATGTTCCATTGAAAACCAAGTTATTTTGAGCTGAGCAATTGATAACTCTTAAATTATAATGGTGCAGAATAAATCTTCGGCAAAGCTGTGGCTGTCTTGCTAAGTTTCTCAGGGACAGTGATTTGCAGAAGTGACAGGATTAAAGAGAAATTTTTTATTTTTTATTTTTAAAAAAGATTTTATTTATTTACTTGACAGAGAGAGGGTGCGCATGAGCAGGGGGAGTGGCAGAGGGAGAGAGAGAAGCAGACCCCCCCGCTGAGCAGGGAGCCTATCTGGGGCTCAATCCCAGGGCTCCCAGATCATGACCTGAGCTGAAGGTAGACGCTTAACAGACTGAGCCACCCAGGTGCCCCTAAAGAGAAATTTTTTATGATGTCATATAGCAAACAGACTTTACATAGGGCCCAGAACATCTAGGTGCTCAATAAATATGTTCTATTTTATTTGTTAAACAAACACTTATGTTGCACTTGGAATACATCAGGCACTATTCTAAGTGCTTTACAACTATTCAGTCATGCTCCTTTCTCTTCCTGCTTTGAAACTGAGCTTGCTAATTAGCATAATAAGGTAAATACTGGGGGCGGGGTGTTCTGGGCACTGATGACCTGATGACCCACCTGTTTGGTTTGACATATTGATGTGGGGAACAAAAGCAGAAGGAAATGTAGATAAAATTAAATTTCCTTATAACCTGCAGCCCATTGACAACACTTGAGGCAGGTGGAGTGTAACAATCCTCCAGGAAACTCCTAGCTGTCTTAATGTTGATGCTTTGCTAGAGGGAAAAACAACCTTAGCTTGACAAGAGCAAGGCCTCCAGTATCCCCTGAGTCTTCTTTAGCATATTAAAATCCTTTTTTTTTTTTAAGATTTTATTTATTTGACAGAGAGAGACACAGCGAGAGAGGGAACACAAGCAGGGGGAGTGGGAAAGGGAGAAGCAGGCTTCCTGCCAAGCGGAGAGCCCCAAAGCGGCTTGATCCCAGGACCCTGGGATCATGACCTGAGTGGAAGGCAGATGCTTAACCGTCTGAGCCACCCAGGCACCCCAAAAGTCCTTTTGGAAAGTTCCCTCGGTCTTTACTTCCCCCAACTCCCAAGTATATAATTGGTTGCTCCTCACAATCCTGGGGCAGAAGCTCTTTCTGCCTATGGGTCCTGTCCCCGTGTTTTAATAAAACCACCTTTTGCACCAAAGACGTCTCAAGAATTCTTTCTTGGCTGTGGGCTCCGAACCCCACCACTTCAAACCACAGCATATTGGCTCCCAACGTGGGGCTTCGAGTCTTCTCGTCTGGACTCTGAGCCTCGGTGAAAACTTAGGGCGTACTTCGTCTCCTCTCCCTTTATTTTCATTTCAGGGGCTTTTCAAGGAGTGTGGTCTTATTGGAACACTTTCATGTCAATTGCTCAGGCTGAAATCCTCTAGCCCGTGGCTACTCTATGGGGAGGAGAAAGTCTGCCCTTTGGCTGGATGTTAGTACCCTGGCCGGAATGGTAATAATACCCAGAAACTTGCCCTCCCTTCATTTCTGTCCTTATACAAAATTGTCTGTCTTGGGCACAGGACAGCCACCTATGTCACCAGGACGGCTGCCAATCTTAAGACTGCTGTGTGAAGTTTCCTCCTCATTGGTCTAATGTGATCCTCCCAACATCCCTGGTCTAGCTGCTTCTGGCCACGGGACCTCCACTGGGAACCCACCGAAACCAGTACTGGAAGGAATTAAAACCCAACCAGGGACTGTTTCCTAGAGAAGTTGGCTGCAAAGACTACATGTGTTGGAGTGTTGCTTAGACCATGATGGATTTCTATCTTTGCCGTTTTCTGTCAATGTCCCCTACTGACTACTTAAGTTACAAAATTGGTAGAATAAAAGTTCCACACTTAATGCTGATAACTCTAAAGACATGTGTATCTTAATTAAACCAACAAATTTAAATTAGTTTAAATACCGAATTATGTTCCACCTGTGTCCACTTAAAAGTCAATCAATTTGATCCCCATTTTCAATTTTTACCTGGGGTGCCAGTGGGGAAATCTGAAGTGGGTGGTGTATGCAGGCTCTCACTCTCTCACTGTTCCTCCTAATAGATCCAGGTTACTCTAGCAGTATGTGGGGGCTTCTCCCTCATTCATTTCCTGGGTTAATGGCTATAACTGGAGCCAAGAGTCTCTGATTAGTCTACCTCAGCATGGGGACTTTATGGAATATTTCCAAGCAACTGCCCAAACTCCTTTTGTTTCTGGTAAGTTCCCTGTCTTTCCTGGCCTGACATGGACTGCCTATTTCCACTTTGGTGGAAAAAAAAACATGGCGGCTGCTCATCTGTCCGAGCTGACAAGTTTTAGAACTGGGAACCCTTTTTCTCTGCCTTCTGGAGCACTTCACCTTTTCTGCCTTCCCCTCCTCCTCCTCCTGTCTCTGCACCATCTCGGGTGCAGCCTGCATACACCGCCCACTTCAGATTTCCCCACTGGCACCCCAGGTAAAAATTGAAAATGGGGAACAAATTGTTTGACTTTTAAGTGGACGCAGGTGGAACATAATTCGGTTATTTAAACTAATTTAAATTTGCTGGTTTAATTAAGATACACATGTCTTTAGAGTTATCAGCATTAAGTGTGAAACTTTTATTCTGCCAGGGTTTGCTGAAAGTCAAATAAGTTCATGTTACCTCTGTTGCAATTTGTCAGCAAAAAGAGGACTTAAAATGATGGTTAATTTTTTGTCTCAAAGTTTTCATGGGTAATTGTTAAGATAGCTTTCAAAGTCTTTGGTAAACTAAAAATTTAAAGTTTTACCTGGATAATAAATGGGATTGAATTCATTGGACATCTAGGCCTTTTCCAAATGAGATAAAATACTAAGTTTGATTATTGAACTTAGGTTTGTGCTTTTGGCTTCTTATTGCTGAGGATACTAGGGTCTATTGGTAAATATGCTTTGTGCTTTATTAAAAGATTGTACTATGAAAAAAACCTGTTTTTAAAATTGTGAAATGTATTTATAAAATTGTTATTGAAAAAATTCTGTCATAACAGTTCACAGTTGGTTACTATTTAGTTTTCACTGGAGACTAAGGTTTCCAAGAGTGCAAAATTCTGCTAAATGTAGTTAAGACTGATGGAAATAAGGGAAGCAACTCTGAACGAAAAGTTGTAAAAGATTTATATAGGGAAATCTTTGGAAAGGAATTTTTTCAAAAAGATCATTTATTTCAGAGAGGGACAGAAAGAGCAGGCATGAGTGGGGGGAGGGGGAGTGGGAGAAGCAGACTCCCCACTGAGCAGGGAGCCCAATGCGGGGCTCGATACCAGGACCCTGGGATCATGACCTGAGCTGAAGGCAGACGCTTAACTGACTGAGCCACCCAGGCACCCCTGGAAAGGAATTTTTTTTTGTATGTGGTCAGGGTTAAAGTCAAAAGGAAAGGATTTTAAAGGTACACTGGTATGAGATTGAAATTCTGCTTTTCTCTCTGTTCAAAAAAGTTTTCTTGGATGTTGGTTTGCACTTGATAAGAAAATATAAACAAAGGGTTGTTTGTTTGTTTGTTTTTGTCTGCCCAGAAAAACAAAACTTATGTTTTCTCTTTATCAGGTCTTTGATTACATAAATCTCAAGGTAAGTTTTCAGCTATATAACCCTACATATCTGCCTTTTGAATCTCCTATTGTCACCTTGGTTAAAGGTTAAATAAATAAGTTATAAGCTTTGTAATGATCTGTAATCCACTATTCAGGCATGTGCTTTATAACTTTGAGTTTTTTTTTTTAACATACTTCCCAAGGTTTAAATTATAAATGAAGTCTTTTTGACCAATAGGCTTGCTTATTTGGTATGTTAAGTTATTCTGGAAGCACTGTTAAACAAATAATGAGACTTGAATTGTATTGCTTGGGTAAATGCTATAACTATTCTAGAGATTACATGCAATTCCCAAAGTTTCAATATGTTTTGGTATAAGGCCATCACTTAATATTCTGATTATTGATATGCTATGTGTCACAGAAATGACCAGATTTCCTTGCCAGCTATATTGTAACCTCTCATCAGAACTTTAACCCCATGTCCATTTTTGAGTCTTTTATCATTTATAGTTATTGTTCTTATTCTCTCGTGAAATGTGTTTCATCTTCAAGGAGATTCATAAAAAAGCCTTTTGACAAATACAGGTTTTTGATATCTTTAAAATCCTAAAACTAAAATTGGTAAAAATTTCCAGAACTAAAAGCTGCATTCACATGGAACCAAGAATCAGTAACATGAGACTAAATGAACTGAAGAAGATGATTATGGTTTTTGTGACTCTTGTTTGAAACATTGCTGGTTTTGTAATGTTTGCTCTTCCAGATTAAGGAAATTTCTCTTAAGATATCCATCATGTACAGAAATAGGATAAAATATTCCTCTGTGAACAAATTGAAGCATTTAACTTTTCTCTCTAGCAGAACCCTCTGAAATTCAAAAGGTCTCAATAAGTATTCTTTCTTCCACGGCAATCATAGTCATTTGCATAGGTTCAATAAGAATCTGTTCTCCTTTTAACAGGACATCATTAGAAACATTAGTTATTTTTCCAAGGCTTTGACTGGATTATCATATTTGAGAGACCTGCATAGACTCAGATGTCACCAGACAGCTTTAAGGAACTAAGGTTGACTTTATGAAGCAAGAAGCCAATAGAGCCCCATGGAAATGTTGGCCTGATACCTTGCTTACAGAATTTCCAGCAGCCTTACCAGGTGAGTAAAGAATGTCACTTCCTGGCAGGTGCAGGAACCTCAGGATACCTTGGGGACCTCAGGAAGAGGAATTCTCCCAAATCTACAGGTATTGCAGGCATGTCTGATGGCAAGTTTATTTGACTTGGTTTCTGGCCTAGAGATGCTACTAAAAGTTCAACCTGGAGATTCCTTACAAAAAGTTCCAGCAAAGCACATTCTAAAAGATCTATATCATCAATCATTATTCTTGCTGAGCTTATGTAAATAATTAGGCCAAGTTTGTTAAAACTGGACTTGTTTATGAAATGAATTAGTCTTGATTTGGTTATCTCTGATTTATTTATTTATTTAAAGATTTTATTTATTTATTTGACAGAGAGAGAGACAGCGAGAGCAGGAACACAAGCAGGGGGAGAGGGAAAGGGAGAAGCAGACCTCCCACCGAGCGGGAAGGCCAATGCGGGGCTCAGTTCCACGGCTCCCAGATCATGACCTGAGCCGAAGGCAGACGCTTAATGACTGAGCCACCAAGGCGCCCCGCTATCTCTGTTAAAATAAGGGTGATTAGACTACAGAGAAAATGTTTCAATAACACATCTTTGTCGGTATTCTAAGTATTGTGACTCAAGAAAACCGGATTACTCTTTTACTGTTAAGGCTTCTCAGAGTGAGAATTGCCCCCAAAACAACCAATAGGGTTAAGTCCCTTTGAGTTACTATATGAAAAAAACCTTTTCTCACTGTATACCTACCAAGAGATGGATACTATGACGCTCTGTTAAATTATTCACTTGAGGCCAGGTTAATTCATAAATCTCTAAATAATGAAAATGCAAACTATATCCTCCCTAAAACTGATCTGATACTCACTAGCAACCCACCCCATATAAACCCCAGAGAGATGGTTTATTTAAAGGATTGGAAATCTAATACAGCAGGGGATTTAACTCCAAAATGGAAGGGCCCCTATTGGATCATATTATGTGCTCCCACTGCAATACAATTAGAGGGGCACTCTTCATGGGCTGCTAGATCTAGAATAAAACCTGTACCTCCTTCACGGGAAACTAAGGAGCAAACTAACATGCCTTTTTATTCCTGTGAACCTGTGGAAGATCTCAAATTTCTCTTTAAACGACAATAAAGGACTGGAGAAAAATTTTAGTTAACTATCAATGCCATTTTTATTGGGCTTCTCTTTCTTATTATAATATTAACCTTATTTTGTTGTCTTTTCTTGTGTCTCCCTGCCTGGTGCCAAGACTTCTTCACTGCCATAACTTCCAAACGACAGATAATCTTTTCTACTCAAGGGGGTTCATATATGTTGTCTACCTTGGATTGGCTGCCTCTGACTTTGGTAACTCCTATACACCTCTATGCCCCAGGAGGTGGAAGGAGGAAGAAGTTACAGAAGATAAGCACTTCCACCCTCAACAACCTTAAAGATTTAAGGGTCAGAATTGTTCTGAATGATGTGGGGAACAACGGCAGAAGGAAATGTAGATAAAATTAAATTTCCTTATAACCTGCAGCCCATTGAAGCAGGCAGAGTGTAACATTCCTCCAGGAAACTCCCAGCTGTCTTAATGTTGATGTTTTGCTAGAGGGAAAAACAGCCTTAGCTTGACAATAACAAGGCCTCCAGGATTCTGTGAGTCCTCTTTAGTATATGAAAGTCCTTTTGGAAACTTCCCTTGGTCTTTACCTCCCCCAACTCCCAAGTATATAATTGGTTGCTTCTCACAGTCCCCGAGGCAGCAGCTCTTTCTGCCTATGGGTCCTGTCTCCGTGCTTTAATAAAACACCTTTTGCACTGAAGATGTCTCAAGAATTCTTTCTTGCCGTGGGCTCTGAGCCCCACCATTTCAAATCACATCACTATGTTCCTAAGAGTTAACTTTGGCCTCAGGCTCCGTGCAGGCAGGAGTGTCCAGTGTCAGGCATTCCCATTAACTCCCTACAACAACCCTGCTGGTTCGTTTCTCGGACGTGTGTACTCTCCTGTCTTCCCTGCTGCTCTTAGGCTGAACAAGATGAAACCACTGATGTTTGTCGCTGGTGTTTCAACTGTTTCTGTTTTATTAAAAAATGGCAATTTCATGCAATTCAACCTAATGTTGCCCACATTTTAAAGAAGAGAAATGGAAGCTTGGAGTCGTTAAGTAATTGGCCCTAAAATCTGAGAGTAGTCAATAGCAGTATTAGGATTCAAAATCCAGTTTGCCTCCTTCTGAAATTCTTAGTATGATACTTTTAACCGAATATTAAGAGCTTGGAGCTAAGAACCAGCCGCTTGGGTTGGAATATCAGTTCATCCACTTACTAGCCTGTGCCTTTGACATATTTTCCTCTCTGCACATCAGTCTTCTCATCTGCAAAATGGAGATACCAATAATGCAGTTATTGTTCCATGTGTAGGGTTGCCTTGAGGATTTGAATGACGAATTCTAAGTACAGAGTGTATGTAGATAGTGCCAGGCACTTGGTAAGCATTTTATAAATGCGAGCTATTAAAGTTTCCTTTAATGCCTTTTTTCCTGCTTGAGTAAATCTACCAACACACACCACCTTTGTGTGATAGCATAATGCCACAGACCTGAGAAACTCCATAGCAAAAGACCTTAATAATGTCAAGTAGGTAGGAGTAGAACGGTGAACTTCAGGGCTGCGAGCTTCTCTCACAATTTCCCTACATCACTGCGGCTGAAACTGCAGTTTCTCGTTAACACTACGAGATACCCCCCCCTTTTCTTTACTTTTTTTAAGGGGGTAGTGGGGGCTGACACGTCTAGGGAGTACAGCTGTGATTTATCATTCTTGATCCCGAGCCAAAAATCCTCCAGATAAAGGGGACGCAGCCTGAGGAGAGGAGGCCCGGGCAATTCTTGTAAACAGTCCCTAAATAAATCCTGGCGGGGGCGCGGGAAATTCCACCTAGCTAAAAGTCTAGGAAGCGGTGTCAAGTTCACCCCAGGAGGGCTCTGGTGAGGAAATCCCCATCTCCCCTTGTCCAGAAACTGCATCAGGTTAAAGTCACTGTCTAAACAGAGTTTGACGCATTCGGGTTCATTTTAGGGGCACTCTTTTATTTCAAGGAGCACAGCCTGTGCAGGGCTGACCGGAGCCGCCTAGAAGCCACACGCAGCCCTCCCAGAGTCACCTGGGCGAGGACGAGGGGGTCCCCCAGCGCGGCCGCGAGTACCGGGCGTGGTCTGGGCTGGCGCCCCCCGCGGCTCCTTTAAGGGCCAGCGGCGGCCCACGTGCTCCGTGACGTCAGAGCAGGAAGTGTTTGAGGAAGTCGCGCTGGGCTGGCAGGTTTAAGATTCCCGCATTTTAATGTCTTCGGGGAGGTGCCAGAGCCCCCGGTTTTGCCGCCCCAGCCCCCGCCTCCCCCGCCCCGGGGAGCGTCTCCCTTGCCCCGCGTCCCTGCCGACAGGTGAGTCCCTCGGGCGGCCGCGCGGGGGGGCCCTTGGTGGCACCTGCAGACCCCGCCTCTCCTCTGCACCGGCGAGCTCGCACCTCTCTCCTCACTTGAGGCTCCCGAAAGAACTTCTGTCGAGTTTAAAAGTCGGGGTTTCTGGGCGTACAAACCTGTCTCTTGCGCGGGGTGGGGTTGGGAGGCCCGGAACAGCTCTGGCCCGGGTGGTTCCAGGTGGCCTTTTGGAGGTGGTGGCTTTGGGAGAGAGAGCCATGATTCATTTGGACTGTGTGAAGACACACGTGACCGTGGGGAAACGCAACGTTAGACTCTGTCCCTGCCACCTTGAGCAGAATGCGCGCGGGGCAGGGCGCCCCTTGCTGGAGTCTAGGCTGGGATGCCCTTTCGAGTTCAGGGGTTGTGGAGTAACGTCTCCTTTGAGTGTCTTTCCTTTCTGCCTCCTTCCACAACAGCTGAGGTGGGGGTGGGGGAAGGTGAGAAAAAAGTTTGCTACCAAAACCCAAAAACAAACCAGACAACCTGGTTTATTTACAAAATGAAAACCAGCTGAGGTTTTTCGTCTCTCGCATCGAAGGTAAATGTTATTTCTTACCTTCTCCGTCTATCTCGAGTTTCATTTTTTTTAATCCTTTGTGCCCCACTCCAAATTGCTTACAGAGTTAGCACGGCATCAGTATGAGCTGGTCACCTTCTCTGCCAACCCAGACATGTGGGGCCTGGGAGATGAAAGAACGACTTGGGACAGGGGGATTTGGAAACGTCATCCGATGGCACAATCAGGTAGGGCCTCTGTGGAGTTGGGAAGAGCTAAGGGCGAGCGAGGGTCAGAGGTGGGGAAGACAGGTTCCCCTGGAATCACCTCTGCCCCACACTCTGCTGGGTGGGGGATGGGGCTCACCTTTGGCCAGGGGCTTCTTGGGAGAGAGTGAGAAGGTGGAACTGGGAAGGGGCTTCAGAGCTGCAGAGCTGACTCTAAGTGGTCTCCAAACTTTACTGACTATGCTCCCCAAATAAATAGTATAAGTATGTTAAGTTTTTAGCCTCAGTTTTATGTATCTTAAATTAGTATCTGTGCTACCATCACACTGTCATGTACTAATATATTACATGTTACAAAACATACAAAAATAGAAAAATTTAAAGGATGACCATAGTAAAATATATTTAAGTGTTTAAAAAGTTGCTTTAAAAATATTTTAAATATGTACTAATTATGATACCTTCCCAGTATTGTTTGCAATACTGCACAGCGCAGGATATACAGATCCATATGAAAGTGAGAATTATCGTTAAGGGTAGTGGATGAAAATCCATGTTTCAAAGAATTTTTATAATTTGGAATTATTTGGGCTGATTTCTTTTTAGATCTGATTAGATCCTCATTGTTTTTACTCCTGTGTCTGAAATGAGTTTCTCACAAGAGGAGCGTTAGTTCTTCCATTTTCCTGTTTGCTTGTGCGGGTGTTACATGTACTGAAGTTCTCTGCAGGAATTTCTTTAGGCACTTGTCCATTTTATGAGAGTCATTTTATTGAAATTGGATAATACAATCCATAATCTACCTAAGCCGGGGCCCCTGTCCACCAGTGCCTGTGGAATCACAAGTGATATGCGCTCTTCTGAAAAATAATGTGAGGAGGGTGTCATAAAGCTAATATCAGAAAAGCTTAATTTCTTTTTAATTCTTTTGGATTCCAGTCTTGGGTAACCCTGGTGCACATACACCCAATTTGGAGACCACTGCTCTAGGGAACCCTCAGTCACCAAATAACTAAAGTTAGCTTTCTGACTCCAAAATCAGACCTGTGAGGTCCTCGAAGGAAGGCACCTGCTTTTTGATCAGGGGCTGCTGAGCGCTTTTATGGGCTGAAGGGATGGCAGACTGTGCCCCGCTTCCTAGGAGCCCGCTGCAGAACCCCGCGGGAGAGTCATCAAGCCTACTGGCCAGCCACAAGAGAGCATCATTCCAGACAGCTACCCTCCTTTATCAGTTGGAAGACATTCTAGGCCCTGCCCTGAGTCCTGTCAGCTCTGAGTAGATGGAATGGCCCCTGGAGGAATGCGGGAGCCAGAGCTGAAGGGCGGTAATTCCCACGTTCAACCCGGAAGCCAGAATTCCAGCAAACGCTATGGCGGAGTGGGCCATAGAAACACAACTGGCTCAGATGTGTTCTGCTCTGAGTATAACCATGGGCCTCGCATTACAACATAAGAGCCAGATCATTCTATGGCCCCACTTAAACCTGGTCTGGGCTGCTTCTAGATAGGCCACAGCTTTTAGATTCTTGACTACAGCATCTGTCTTGCAGCAGCTGAACTAGAGTTGTTTGGTTTCCCTCAAAAGGAGTTCTGTCCAGCTGTGCCATGTGTCTGTCCTCTCTAGCTCAAAATGGCCTCCGTCTGCTCTGTGAGTTTGGAAAGCTATTGTCAGATGGAATTTGTTCCTGGCTTTATAGATATAGGCCTGAAAAAATGTGTGTGTGTGTGTGTGTAGGCTGGTCTTCTAGAATTACTACTTTCAAGTTCCTTCCCCTGTTCAAAACCCTTAATTTGTTTTTCATTTTTATTTTATCTTTTAATTGAAGTATAGTTGGCATACATTGTTATATTAGTTTTAGGTGTACAACAATGATTTGATGATTCTGTACATTATACAGTGCTCACCGTGATATAGTCACCATCTGTCCCCATACAGTGTTCTTATAGTATTATTGACTGCATTTCCAATGCTGTACTTTTCATCCCCCCATGACTTATTTATGTACTGAAAGTTTGTATCTCTTAATTCCTTCACCTGTTTTACCTATCCCCCAACTCTCTCCTTCTGGAACCCATCAGTTCTCTGTATTTATGAGTCTGTTTCTACTTTTTTTTTTGTTTGTTCCTTCATTTGTTTTGCTTAGATTCCACATGAAGTGAAATCATGTGACATTTTTTCCTCTAACTTATTTCAATTAGTATAATACCCTTTATGTGCATCTATGTTTGCCACAGATGGCACGATTTCATTCTTTCTTATGGCTGAGTAATATTCCATTGCATATATATATATATATATATATATATCCCACATCTTTTTTTTAAAGATTTTATTTATTTATTTGAGAGAGAGAGAATGAGAGAGAGAGAACACATGAGAGGGGATAGGGTCAGAGGACGAAGCAGACTCCCTGCCGAGCAGGGAGCCCGACGCGGGACTCGATCCAGGGACTCCAGGATCATGACCTGAGCCGAAGGCAGTCGCTTAACCAACTGAGCCACCCAGGCGCCCCTATCCCACATCTTCTTTATCCATTCATCTGTTGATGGACACTTAGGTTGCTTCTCTGTCTTGGTTGTTATAAATAATGCTGCAGTGAACATAGGGGTGCAGATATTAGTGTTGTCAAATTAGTGGTTTTGTTTTCTGTGATTAAATACCCAGCAGTGGAATTACTGGATCATATGATAGTTCTGTTTTTAAGTTTTTGAGGAACCTCCATCCTGTTTTCCACAGTGGCTGCAGCAGTTTGCATTCCTACTAACAGTGCACAAGTCTTCCTCTTTCTTCACATCCTCGCCAACACCTGTTATTTCTTGTCTTTTTGATTCTAGCCATTCTGACAGGTATTAGGTGATATCTCATTGTGGTTTTGATTTGCATTTCCCTGATGATGAGTGATGTTGAGCATCTTTTCATGTGTCCATTTTCCATTTGTATGTCTTTGGAAAAATGTCTGTTCAGGTCTTCTGCCCATTTTTTAACTGGATTATTAGGGTTTTTTTGGTGTTGAGTTGTTAAGTTGTTATATTTTGCATACTAACCCCTTATTGGATATATCATTTGCAAATATCTTCTCCCTAGGTTGCCTTTTCATTTTGTTGATCATTGTTCTTTTTTTTTTTTTCTTTATTTTTTAAAAGCCAAACTCCTCATTCTGCTGTTTGAGGCCTCTTTACAGTCTAGCCTTACCCTATCTTTCTAGCATTACCTCCGCTTGTTGGCTCCCAACAAGTTGGTTGGCTGAGCCTTCTCTGGGACAAGCCTCTCTCTCCTGGACAGCTTTACGTAATTCTGCCCATTCCTCCATGATCAGCTCTAGACCACTTCCTCAGTACACCTGCCATGGACTCCTTCATTCTATGGAAATTCGTTTTTCCATTGAATTCCCTCAGCTCCACTCATTTGGCATGCTTCATATACTGCCCTTTTGTCTGTGTATAAGAATGTGTCTTGTCAAGGCTCTTAAGTTCCTGGTCAGCTAGGGCCCTGTCTGGCTTTGGCTTTCTTTCAGTTCCCCCATAGCAATTGTCTTTATATTATACACATGTTAGGTGCATAAAGTCATTCACTTTCTCTAAAGATCTTTTTTTTTTTTAAGATTTTATTTATTTATTCATGAGAGACCGAGAGAGAGAGAGGCAGAGGGAGAAGCAGGCTCCCAAGGAGCAGAGAGCCCGATGTGGGACTCGATCCCAGGACCCTGGGATCATGACCTGAGCCGAAGGCAGACGCTTAACAATCTGAGCCGCCCAGGCGCCCCTCTAAAGATCTTTTTGGAAAAGGGAAAGAGCCATTAATCTGTCATTACAAATGTAAGCTCCCAACTATCATAAGTGTGACATGGAGAGGGGCCCACAGCAGTGATACCTTATACCAGGAGGTGGGATCAGTCAGGAGGTCGGGAGTGGGGGGTTGGGGGGAGAGGCTGCTTCAAGGAAGTGGCACTTAAGTAGAGACCTGAGTTATTGGTAGAAGTTAACTGGGCTTAGCCGGGCTAAAAAAGTGGGAAGAGAGTTCCAGGAAGAGGGAGCAGCCTATTCAGAACCCCTGTGGTGGGGCAGGTCTTGGCAAGCAGGTGGGACAGAAAGGCGAGCAGGACCAGAAGGGAGGAAGGGGGGAGCCAGGTGCAAGGGAGGCTGGAATGTAGAAGGTGACAGTGAGACCCTGCCAAGAGCTTTCGTTTTTATCTGAAGAGCAACAGGAAGCTGTTGGAAGGGGGTCCACTCTGACTGCAGGAAGAGTTTGGAAGGGGCCCAAGCAGTGATGTGCTGGGAAATCGGCTCCCCAAAGTAACATCCTGAGTAGTAGTGTTTACCAGTTTCCATGGGGTAACTACTCCCACCGTGGCTTGTTTCAAGCCACTGACAGTTTAATTAGCAGGTCTCACTGAATTCCCGAATGTTTAACAATCCGCTCTCAGAAGAGCTGGTACGAGGACACCCTGTCACATAGGGAGACCAGTCATGAAGCTTTTGGAGATTGGACAGGTGAGAGATTGGACGGGGCTGAAGGTGGCTGGAGGTGGAGAGAAGTGGGCAGATCTAAGAGCTATTTAGGACCTAGTAGGGGAATGGAAGGTGAGGGCTGAGAGAGCAGGAGGAGTCAACTTCACAAATACTTAGTGAAACCTTGCTGATGAGCCTGGCTCAGTCCGGGAAGCTCTCCGTCACCCTCCTGGGTTGTTACTCGGGTGGGGAAAGCCTTAAGTCTGCTGTGGGTGCTTAGGAGGTTCTTCAGTTGATGTCCATGATCAGAACAGGAGTAGTGTATTCTTTGGTGGATGCGCCGGTGTTCAGAGCCTCTTGAAGAAAGCTGGTGGGATAGGTGGTTTTGACAATTTAACTCCAGTCATATCATGATTATACATATATCTGTATACACATATAACGATTGTACTTTGCAACCATGTACGTTTCCTAATATTCCATATACTTTATCTTGTCTACAAAAGAGAGACTTTTTAGTTTATCACAAGAGCAATTGCATTAAAGAATCTAAGCCTTGGTATCCTCAGTCACATTTGTGATGCCCAGTAATCAGACCTATCATGTGCCATCAGTGGGCTAGGCATTTTACATGTTTTATCTCCAGCCTGCATAACCTAAAAGGAAGAACTGTTACCTTTTTTTTTTTTTTTAAGTTTATTTAAGTAATCTCTACCCTCAAAGTGGGGCTCAAACTCACGATCCCGGGGTCAAGAGTCACACACTCCTCCAAGTAAGCCAGCCTATTATCTTTATTTATGTTTATCGCCGAGGCAATTGAAGCACAGAGAGGTTAGGTCATTTACCTAAAGAGGCTAAGCTAGTAAGTGAAGGAGCTGGAATCTGAACCTACATTGATTCAAATCCCAACTTCCTGCTTTCTCTACTGTGGCTTGTGGCTTTTCCATGGTGGGTGATCCAAGGTTATGGACACCTCTAGAACATTCTCAGGTCTCTTCAATCAGTCTAAACCATTTTGAAGCACTAAGGGAAAAACTCTCCTTTGGAGGACAACATGCATAAATCTTTCTAAACAAATATTTTAGTGAGTAAGGGCAGTGTACCAAATGCCCCTACCCCTGTTTCCCTGAATCTGTTACCAAGCATGGGCCTTGGCAGTCCTTGCTGTGTCTGTACTCCCATAAATCCTCAGCCAAAGGGTCAGCACAAACCATTTATCAGTACAGACTAGATAGGCTGATGTTTTCAATAAGACCTTTGTTAAATACAGAGGAAGAAGAAAAAGATGACTTGAGTGACCTCAGCCTGCAGCACCTTTTGGGAATAAGGGGGGAAAACCACATGACTCCCAGTCACCCATACCTGGGTTCCAGTCCTGGCTCTGTTACTTGCCAGCTTCATGGCTTTGGGCCCAAACTTCCCCCATGGATTTTTGAGGATGCTAAGATATTGATCTCCTTGGCTCTCAGCATGTCTGGGCATGAACTAGAGCAGCTGCTTTCTGAAAGGATCTGGAAATGTCCCAGGGTGCCTTGCAAATATATTCTCTGTGCACTTTGCTGTGAAAGAGGCTGGGAATTGCTGTCTGGTTTCTCAAGGATGCCTTTTAGGATGACACGAGGTAATGTATGTATTGGCTATCATAAAGCTATAAAAGGTAAGGTGTTACTAATTATCTCTTCTACGAAGTAGTACTGACTTTGACTTGTTTCCTCACTGGACAAGAATAAGCTCACTTCAGCTTATGTGTGTGTTTTGGAAGTCTTAAAAGACTTCATTCAACTCACTAAGACTGTATTGAGCACCAGCCCAAGCTCCATTAGGAGAAGAAAAGAAACGACCTTGTCCTCGGTGTGCTTATGCTCCAATTGAGGAGGTAAAATGAATACTTAGCAGTCTATTAAATAGGTCTAAATATGGGCACCAAATTGTGTTGAACTATGAATGGCTGCGTCCTGTACCAGCAATGCTCGATGCGCTATCCATGTTCTCGTGAACGCTCAGGGGAGAGGGAAGGCTTCTTGAGGAGAGGGAACTTGAGCAGAATCTTGGAAGGAGACAGACTGTAGAGTCTGAAGAGAAGACAACTCAAATGGGTAGAGTAACATCGACACAAGGCCAGAGAAAGGAAATGATGCTACTGTAATTTGCTCAAGGCTCACTCTGTGTCAGACACTCCATCTCGTTTTGCCTGAGGGGCAGAGTCCTCTCCCTCTTATGGATAAAGACCCAGAAGCTAAACTAGTGGGCTCAGTGTCCCACATATACCAGGTGAAGGATGAAGGAGGTACACCCTGACTTATTTCACCCCATAAGCCCCTGTGGGTGAGTTTGGAGGCCACTATGTGTGTTGGCTGTTTACACCAAAGGGAATGGGTTGAACTCAGAGCCTTCTCAGCATAGACTGCTCAGCGTGGTTGAGTCAGGGGTGAAAGCTGTAGCCAGACCCTGTACCTTTTGACTCTCAGACCTGAATTCTGTCCCTAGGATCTCTCTAGGCCTAGCTTTGCACTTCCTCTCTGAAGTGTTTATCTTGGAGGGCAGGGCCTGAGAAGGAATGAGCTGGTTATTACTAATTATCCCCTTTTACCACAGTGGCCTGTTGGATGGTTGCCACGGTAACGGGAGACAGGTTTCTGAGCCAAAGGTTTGAATGTACCTCTTGGCTTCCAGCGAGTTTCCCTTCCTCATGTAAAGAAGGCTAACTTTGGGAAGCTGGGTCAGCTCCTGAGTAGACTGGCCTTCAGCTCACTTGTGCTGTCACACCTTTCGGTAGCTCTCAGCCATCTGAGGAGGTGCCCCCCACCACTTTATACCACACCCCAGTTCCACACACCTTTTATGTTTTCATGTACAAAAGAATCACAGACTTGAGGGACCTTCATGATAAACTGCATTCAGTATGGATTACACGGTTGGTACCTGTCTCCATTTTCTCAAAATACAAACCAGTTTTAAATTTTGTCCCACATGAGGTGTCCCTTAACAGAAGTTGGAGGCTGAGATGGTTTGGGCCAAGTCTGGGTTTCCACAGAACGGAGCTAAGACTCTAGGAAGTTCTAACCCAAATAAAGTCATCCGCTGCTCTTGGAGTTTCATTGCTAGTGAAGAACAAACTCCCCAGGGTTTCAAAACCAGTATTTTTAGTCTCTTTCTGAACTGTTTAACTGAATTTTGCTTTCTAGAGCAGGTATGTTTTTAGCAGCGGAAAGTCATTCTGTTTGGGTTTCTGTTTCAAATGAAGTATTACTCATGGAAAACTGGAATGTTTTAGAATACTGCCTCAAGGGTCACCGTATAAGAAAAGTTTAAGTGTGTCTGTAACTGTATGAGACATTCCCAAGCCTAGGGAGTTAGGATTTCCCCTGCAACCGTAGGGCTAAGCTGAGTTGTCCACAAACAGAAAGTGAGTTTTGATGTCTGTGCCCAGTTAGTCCACAATGTGTTTAGTATTCATATTGTGAAGTTCACTTTTTAGTTTGAATTAGGATACTGAGGCCAGGATCAAATCTTCAATCTTTAATATCAGTCTTCAATATCAAAATCTATTTCTGGACTCTGGGTTGGGCCGGGTAACAGCTGTGTGTTAGATCCAGTGTTTGTGTTGAATAGAAGATTGCAATTATCTAGAGTTATCCAATGTATAGATAGATTACCTAAAATATGTTCTAAATCACTTGATCTACCTTTGGGGTTTGATTTATTTGTCATTTTTATGAAGACAGAAGCGTACTGTCTGTGGTAGGCAGAATAATGGCGCCTCCCAAGATGTCGGCATCCTAACTCCTGAACCTGTGAATATCTTTTAAAAAAAAGTGGAAGAGGGAGGCGGGAGAGTCAGTGTCAAAGTGATACAATGTGACAAGAGTCAACTGGTCCTTGCTGGCTTTGGGGATGGAGGGAGGGACCCTGAGCCAACGAATACAGGCAGCTTCAAGAAGCTGGAAAGGTCGGGCGCCTGGGTGGCTCAGTTGGTTAAGCGACTGCCTTCGGCTCAGGTCATGATCCTGGAGTCCCTGGATCGAGTCCCGCATCGGGCTCCCTGCTCGGCAGGGAGTCTGCTTCTCCCTCTGACCCTCCCCCCCTCTCATGTGCTCTCTCTCTCAAAAAAAAAAAAAAAAAGCTGGAAAGGTCAAGGAAATTTATTTTCCCCTAAAGCTTCCAGAAAAGAACATGGCCCTGCTAACATCTTGATTTTATTTTTTTTCATTTATTTATTTAAAAAAAATTTTTTTTTTAAAGAAAGATTTTATTTATTTATTTATTTGACAGAGAGAGAGAGAGAGCGAGAGAGGGAACACAAGCAGGGGGAGTGGGAGAGGGAGAAGCAGGCCTCCCGCGCATCAGGGAGCCCGATGTGGGGCTCCATCCCAGAACCCCGGGATCACGACATGAGCTGAAGGCAGACGCCCAACGACTGAGCCACCCAGGCGCCCCTAACATCTTGATTTTAGCCCAGTGAGATCTGTACCAGATTTCTGACTCGAGAACTGTAAGGAAATAAATTTGTGTTTTAAGCCACTAAGTTTGTGGCAATTTATTAGTAGCAGCAGTAAAAAAAAACCAAAAAAACTAACTGTTCTGTGTATGGAAGTTAAAATAGGTGCAGATCTTTAAATATCTTGATTTAAGCTCTGAGTCATTCTGAGGTAACAGACCGTGGGTTGCAGTATCTTGTTCTAAACTGTTACTTTTATCAGACTGTCCATTAAAACATTACGTGCTGAATGGACTCCCTTGGCACTGTTACCTCGTTTTACACTTGGCCCATCAGTTTTAGAACTGTGCATTCCAGTCTCAGTTTCCATGGAGATCCCACCTGACTGGAAACAAGCATCTCTAATGGCATGTCAGAGCTGCCATTGATGAAGTTACCATAGAACTGGGCTAAAATGTTTGAGTGTGAACACTCAGGGGAAGTGAAACCTGAAAGCAAATTTAAATCAGTTTGAGAACAGACAGGAATCGGGAAGTTCATGATGTAGAGGGTGTGACGTTTTGTGAGATCTAACAGTCTGTACATCAATTGAAGAAACAGTATTTTCACACGTTCCCTAACTCATGAAAAGTATTAGATGGATTTCTACTCGAGTTCACTTGTACAGCTGCACTGGTTGGTTCAATAGCAACAGGATTTATGATTTTTTTTTTTTAAAGATTTTATTTATTTATTTGACAGAGAAAGACACAGCGAGAGAGGGAACACAAACGGGGAGTGGGAGAGGGAGAAGCAGACTCCCTGCCGAGCAGGGAGCCCGATGCGGGACTCGATCCCGGGACTCCAGGATCATGACCTGAGCCGAAGGCAGTCGCTTAACCAACTGAGCCACCCAGGCGCCCCAGGATTTATGATTTTTGAAAGAGATCAGCCCTTCTTCAGAGAGTGCCTCTGGATCTGGGCCAAAGATCGGGGTTCTAATAGCAACGTGTGAATGATCTGGCAGGACCTGATTATCCGTGCCTGCTACCACGGGCTGCACCCTCAGGAGTGTATGTCCTTACAAAAATAGGCATGTGGCTACTGCATGGGTAGGCCTTGGAAACGTCATGTGAAGTGAAAGAAGCCATCACAGAAGACCACGTAGCATGGGATTCCATTTGTGAAATGTTCAGAACAGGTGAATCTGTAAGGATAGGTGATTGCCCTTGCTCAAGGGGCTGGGGGAAGGGTGCCTGCTAATGAATATGGGGTTTCCTTGGGGGATGATGAACATGTTTTAAAATTGATGTGTGGTTTTGGTTGTACTATGCTGACCATACCCCACACTGTTACACGGCACACTTTAAAATGGATGAATTGTGTGGTATGTGAATTATATTTCAGTAGAGCTGTTAAAAAAAAAAAAAAAGTAGGCACGTGAGGGAACTGCTTGACACACAGCTTGACCACAGCAATGTTGGGATCTGGTAGAAGCAACTTCTGAGAGTATCGTAGAGGTGTTGTCTCTTTTCTGGCACTGGCGCTGTAAGAGGCACAAGAGGCTTCTTTCTGAAGCTCATCTTTCTCGGAGGTCAGTTTTAGGGATTGGTCTAACAATCAGTGACTCAGTGGTTTTCTTAGACTACTTCCGCCCTTGTTTGGAGACTTCCATTTTTCCTTTTCTTACTGGGTGGGTCTGTGGTCTTGCAGGGATCACGGCCAGTTTGGTAGCTGCGTGCCCGCCATGCAGTTCCTGCTGCAAGACAGTGCGTGCGCATGGGGAGGTCCTGCCGCACTTCTCCAGGTGCCTGTTTCAAGATTTTATTTATTTATTTGAGAGAGAGAGAGGGAGAAAGATGTGTGAGCGGGGGGAAGGGCTGAGGGGGAAGGAGAGGGAGAGGGAGGAAAAGAATCTTGAGCAGACTCCCAGCTGAGATCATAACCTGAGATGCCAGCCAGAGTCTGACCTTCAACCGACTGAGTCACCCAGGTGTCTCTCGACGTGTCTTGTTCAAGTCCCATTCAGCACCATATGAATTGCTACACTTACAAGAATGGGGATTCTTTTCAGGGTGCGTTTCCTAAAATGACAAAACTAAGAAAATGGTCTGTCAGGGCCTCTAGAATATCCTTCTTCACTTGGGCGAGTAGTAGAATCTTGGTACCGTTCTGCCATCTTTTCTAGCTGGAGGATTTGCTGAAAGCCTCCTGGAGGTGTGGCTCTTCCCTAGTACGTAGGGCTGTTGGGGAGGTCATTCGTTGCTGCATGGACACAGAATATACAGGTTGCTGGTATAAGTCAGCTTGCTCACTGGTGGCGGGCCCAGCTTTCAGGCCCCTGCCACTAGAGGCATGGCCAGGGGCACCCACTGTCCCTCAGCCATCCTGGAGGTCCCATGGGCCTGAGGAGGCTCGGCAGCAGTGGCTCCCTGTGGTGGGCAGAGCACCCGAGGCCAGAGTTACTGTCCCTACTGCTTCCAGCACTGTAGCCGTAGGGCTCACTCCTCTTAGTCTGTCCCCTGGGGCTCCTTGGTGCTGCCTAGAGTACCAAGGAAAAGGGATGAGTTAATCCTCAGGACCCAGGCAGGCAGTTAATTATTCACAAACGTCTTATTGATTGCCTTCTCTTCCATTCACAAAATCTCTTGGCCAAGGGCATTGTGCTAGTTACTAGAGAAGAGGTTAAAGTGCGTGAAGATGGATAAGCCTGTAATCTAACCAAGAAAAGAAAATAAAGCTCTGACTCTACAGAAAATAAGTCTTTGGTAGGTGTGTGTGATGAAGTGGCCTGTTTGGAGAGCAGAGTAAGAGCCCCTTGAGGTGGGCTCCTGGAGTGCCTGCGCGCCTACGTGATTAAGAGCATAGACCAGAGAAGCCCGGGACTGGACAGGTGGTCTGATACAGCTGCAGCTTCAGATGCGCGGGCTGGGGGGGTGGGGAGAGGGGCTTCTTGGCAGAGTGGCTGGAAAGGCAGGGTGTTGCCAAGCTGCAGAGGATTTTAAATGCCAGGAGTACTTGTGTGACACGGGTCTGCTCTGCCCCCAGCAGTGTTATTGAACGCTGCTGAAAGCTGGACACTGCTAGGTGCTAAGCTTCAGGGGAGCTCTGAAAGGTGGGTGTAGGCGTTCTTATTTTACACATGAAGAAACTGAGTCAGACCAAGTGCTCTGCCCCAGGTCACAGAGCTAGGAAATGCTAAATTGAATCATCCTCTGTGTTCCAGCTGCTGTGCTAGGTTTGCCCTCTCTGTGGAGAGAGGAAACTCTTGCATGAAATATGAAGGCAGTGTGTCATTAACTGTTAGGTTGAGTCACATGCAAGTGCCATGGGCGTGGGTCAAAATGGTCAATACCAGCAATGTCCTATGGTTCTATCTAGCAGTTGGGGCTCAGAGAAGTGAGAAAGCTCTTCGGCAGGAATGGTGAGCAGAGGTTTCATGGAGGAGGTGGGAACTGAACAAGACCTTGGTGTAGACTCTGAGTGGCTCGAAGTGAGAAAGTCAGGCAAGAGGTGGAGGTGTGGCGGCCAGCCTCACAGGCTGGCAAGTGACTTGGGGACATCTATCAGAGGACACATATGTGGGCCTTAGGATCCCAGAGGTCTTGCAGTCCATGCTCCGGGCCCTAAGGAGACAATTCATATTTGACCCATGGCTTTCTCGGTGGGTTTGGTTGTGAGTTCTGCTCCTCTTGTCCTTGTGCGTGCTCTCTCTGTAGGAAACAGGTGAGCAGATTGCCATCAAGCAGTGCCGGCAGGAGCTCAGCCCCCGGAATCGAGAGCGGTGGTGCCTGGAGATCCAGATCATGAGAAGGTGAGGGCCCCACACACCAAGCCAAGACAGGTGGGGGGGACGAGGAGAATGCAGCAGCTGCGGGGCTGTGGGGCATTGCAATGAAATCTGGAGGGAGCCCTCTGAGCTTCGGGATCTGGACCAACAACCCCACCTGCTGCATCTGGAAAAGAGAGTCCTAAATCTCAGTCCCTCAGGATAACAGATGACTTCTAGAGGAGTGGCCCTTAGTGTCCAACTCTGGGCTTTTGGTCAGCTTTATTTCTTATATTAAATAATTTAAGATAGCCATCACAGTGACTTGTCCTTTGTCACAGCAGAGATCCTTTTTTTTCCCCTCCTATATTTCCGATTCCAAGATGGTATGTGCCTCTCCACTGCTGTAAACCGATCGAAGATACTTATTCCTCCAGTGTGGAGACAGGGACTGTGAGGCCCTGCCTGGGTGCTGTCCTCCCAGGTAGTGAGGGGTTTAAGTAAGCATTTAGGTAAACTAGCAACCTAGTTGTTTTGCAAGACCTCAAACAGGTGCTCCCTCCGTGAACCTCTTAAAACACACACACACATACACACACATACACACACACATCCCCCCCAATCCCTGCTTGAATGGCCTGAGATTGGAAGTCCCTCTACTTTTTCTGCTTTTACAAGCAGCTTCAAAGTACAGTGAGGACTTGATATGGGCACTCTAAAGAAAATTAAGTTGCACATGAGGCACTCACAGTCCTTGAGCTCATGGTGCTGAAAGTAGAGCTGGGTGGATGCTAACTGACCCGGCACCGAGGTAAGTAGCCTGTGCCTGACCTCTGTCCTCCTGTTTATGCCGGAGGGCCCTCGGCTTGTCTGGGCCTTCGTTGTAAAACGTAAAATGGACAGAGGGGGGATTGGGTTTGAGCCAGATCCTGGGTTTTTCCCTCATTGCTGTCTCCTTCCTAGGCTGAACCACCCCAATGTGGTGGCTGCCCGGGACGTCCCCGAGGGCATGCAGAACTTGGCTCCCAATGACTTGCCCCTGCTGGCCATGGAGTACTGCCAGGGAGGAGATCTCCGAAAGGTGAGGCTTCCAGGGTGGCGGGGCGCAGCCTGTCTGGGCAGGAAGCAGTGGGGACACCGTTCGCCCCTTTCCTCACTGGGAAGCTCGGGCAGCCGTGGTGACTTCAGTGGGCTTGCTTTTCCTTCTCAGATCCCCCTCTTCCATGCTCAGGGTGGGGCGACGTGCGTGATGTGAATCAAGAGACTGAATCAGAAGCTCTTACGGGAAAGCCAGGGAGGGGCTTGCTGTATGTATGTCCTGCACGGTGATTACTAAAATGACAAGAAAAAGTCACCAGGTTTTGAGGATGGGGAAAGACTGGACCAGTTCCAAAACAAACTTTCCTTCCCTGGGCATGTTAGGGCCACCGGCTGTCCTTCAGCGTCCAAGTCACCACTGTCCTTATTAGGAGGGCTTTTGTCCCCCAGATGTGGCAGCACTGCAGACAGGGTCACAGAGTGGAGCAGGAAGGGAGCTGGCTTAGTAATCAGGGAACTGGGCTGATGTTCCAGAGCCACCACTGACTCACCATCTGGGTTTTCGTCCCTCTAGTGCATTCACTTCTCCTTACTAGAGCGTGTACTTCAGGGTGGGTGACGTCAGCCCTTCCTTGTCTTGGGGACGGTCGTGTCTGGCCCCCTCCCCAGTGTTACGAAACAGGATCATACAACCTGCTTTTATACTTGGCCTTGTTTGATTTTCAGCATCCCTGTGATGCTGGTATAACACGATTCCCATGTGAAGGATGTAGATCATGGCCCAGGATGGTGAGGTGGATTCCAGGCCTCACACAGCTACAGTAGCAGAGCTTGGGTCACAGCCCATGGGAAGCCAACTGCAGGCCACCTCTCCATCTAGGACACTGAAGAATGCCACATGGTATGAGGCAAAATAAAAGTTGTCTCTGGACAACTAAGTTGTTTTTGTATTGAAAAAGAGGTTGCTCTGTTATTTATATCCAAGAACATCGAAGAGCCCGTTTCCTGAGCTGGGCATACAGACTTCACTCAATCAGTTTTGGCTTCTACATTTGCTCACGTGCTGGCCAAGCTCGTGCTCATCTCCCTGAACTCTTCCCTCTAGAAGAAGGGTCACGATATTTTGGGGGGGCGGGGAGGCAGGATACCCCAGCATTTCTCTGTTTGGCAGTTTCCTGGACCCAGCATCATGTGCTGTTTCCATTACTTTTTTTGGCCCCTTCCGTCTTCTTTTTGTAAAGGAAACTTTCCGCAAGGGTTGATCTGCCTGAGTGGCTTTCTCCTGCCATGGGAGATAGGCGGGTCAAGGGAGTGGTGCAGCAGGATGTGAACAATCATTGGCACGACCTACAAGCTGGGCACTGATAATGGATGAGAAATGGGGAACTTGATAGTGCTTCAGTTTTCCTCTTTATTTTCCTAACCTTTGACAATCATCTGATTACTAAATGCAGTTATTTAAAATGGGAGCTAGAGTCGTGTTGTTGCAGTTGAGTGAGTGGTTCTTAGAGGGCAGCGTGGGAGTTGGTGGGCGTGACCTGATTACGGAGGGCTCGGAAGCCCGGCAGGGAACTTGAGACTTGATCATGCTGGCCGCGGAGAGCCAGTCAGCCAGGGAAGAAGATGACGCAAACTGCAGCGTGATTGACCTTGCATGGGGCACAAGATGATCTGGGGGAGGCGGGCAGCCCTTGCACTGTAACGGGCCTTTGTCCGTGGGGTCCCCCCACGGGGGTGGGCAGCGCAGGGAGGGCGCCACTGCCCAGAGCACCTGAGACCTCTGTTCTCTCTGTGCTCCAAATGAGGTAGCCTGTCTTTCCCCCCTCTCAAGAGTTCAAAGCCTACTCCCCTGCGCACCGAGAGACCAGCTTGGCCAGCATGTGAGCAAATGTAGAAGCCAAAACTGATTGAGTGAAGTCTGTATGCCCAGCTCAGGAAACGGGCTCTTCGATGTTCTTGGATATAAATATTGGTTAATGACTATAACCCTCAGCTGGGAAGTTATTTTCTCCATTGTTTTCATTTGAGACCAGCCGCCAGCAGCATATTGAGCCAGGGCCAGGAGGGCAGAGAGGGCAAGTGTTTGAGCTCAGGCCTCAGCTAGACACGGCTTCATATTCCAGGACTGTGCTGGAATGGCTGTGTGAGCAGACCTCACGGAACCTCTCCAGTCTCAGGCTCCTCACCTGTGAGGTGCAAATTCCGACAGTATTTCCCTTGGTGGCAGTGGAGGGATGGATGAAATGAGACAACGTAGGTAGAGCTTCACTGAGCTAAACCGTGTAGAGGTTTGCCGGGTCCCAGGCTCGTTAAATATTCCCCACTACCATCATCACCCCACTGGCCACGTTGCGGAAGCGGTCAGAGCGTGGTGTGCAGCGAGTGCCTTCCACCCTGCCCTCTTTGGGACACAGGAGCAGTGGTCCCACTGTGGTGGAGCGTGGCCTCTGGCCTGCCTCCCTCAGAACTGCGGCTCAGGTGAGCCTGAAAAGCCCTCCTCTCAGAAGGACTCAGACACCTCACCTGTGAGTATGTGAGCTCTTCTGGGAGTTCTCACTATTGCTTCCTCCTTCCCTGCCCAGGCCACCTATTAGCCCACATCCCCAAAGCCCAGGGCTGCGGTGAGCACTCAGATGACTTCAGCTGGGACAATCACACTGTGGGCTTGTCGGTGGTCGGGGACCGCTCACTCTGATGCTTCTTCTCACCTTCTTGACAGTACCTGAACCAGTTTGAGAACTGCTGTGGCCTGCGGGAAGGAGCCATCCTCACCTTGCTGAGTGACATTGGTAAATCCCAGCCCTGGAAGTCAGGCTGTGCCCTCCGGGGAGAGTCTGTGGTGCGCCTGTGAGTCCTGGCGGAGCACAGAGGGGAGCTATTTTGGTCCTCCGTTCCCTCCAGAGGGTGGGGTTGAGGGGGCACAGACAGAATGCGGAGGTCAACAGGGGACTAGTCAGGCAGGTGCTGAACTCAAATAGATTTCTCTTCCTTCCGGACTAGGTCATGAAGTGAATTGTGGTGTATATAGAATAACAGATTTCCTTCCCATTAAAAAGCTCCACTCCCTACTTTCCTGGAATGGCCAGCAATGGAATGGGTTGTCATTTGAATGAATTTCATCCCTTGGCAACTAATTTTTCCACTTCTACATTGGCAGTTCTTTTGCCAATTATAGGCATAGGAAAAACTGCTCCCGCTTTATCCTTTGGTGCTCTTACTGTCCTCGGACTTGGATGAGGGTGTCTGCCACTGTCTCTGAGAAGGTCAGGGAAAAGAGTGACCTCAGATCACAGAGCTCAGATGCAGTCTTCTGGAACCTGCTGCCTGCTCTGGAGGGAACGTGGACGGGGGTCTCCGCAGGTTAGCACATGGCTCCAGCCTTCAGACGTGAGAGAGGGCCTGATCCAAGCCTCTTTTTTTTTTTTTTTTTTTTTTTTAAATCTCCGAGGTTGTTGGTACAAGTTGATAGTTTAAAGTTTAAAGTTATCCAGAGCTTATCACTGAGTGTTTGCCCCCAGACGTGGGCACTGATACAATTTTCATCCCTCTCCCTTGCGAGCTCTTTGAAGCTGCATGTTTTTTTCTTTTCGTTTGCTCAAACTTTTTTTTTTTTTAGAAAAATGTCAAGTGTATAGAAAAGTTGAAAGAGTAGTACAGTGAAACCCACATACCTTTCAACTGGGTTCACCAGTCATTACCATCTTGCCACATTTGTAAATTTGTGTTTTCTAACTTTTGTCCTGGAAGGATACGTGGGCCTCCAGTCTCTAAAACGCTTTGCCTCGTAGGTATGGGTCCACCTCTACCTTACCCTGCGCCACTTTTCATAGAGGGTGGGCAAGAAGGAAATGAAGGCAGGGAGAGCCCAGCAATGACATCCAAGTTAGGATCCAAACAATCTGACGCAGAAAATTCCATCTCCCTCTCTGTTTCCCATGTCTTTGTCCTTTGGATGGAGTTCACCGTGAGGACAAGTTGATGTTGCACTAGTTTTATCTCACTTGAATGGTGTCCACCACCGGCCAGGCTGATTCCTTCATGAGTTGGCCTGTGTGGGTCTGCTGGAAGGGCCCTCTTTGTTTGCCTGGAGGATCTAGTCCATAGGTTAAGAATCCCACCTGTTTTCCTGACACTTAGTTTGCCACATGGCTCGCCAAGCCAAATTTTGCTTAGACAATACTTGTCTTGTTACCCCAGTGACCAGATTACTCATTTATTCTATGTTGAGTTCCGTTAAAGGCAGGTTAGTAGGTTGGGAATATTCTTTTGCTCTTCATGGGAAACTTATTTTATTTCTCTCTGGTTAGAGCTTTAAGTCATTTTTTAAAATGTTATTCTCTCAGGTATTTTTCTTTCACTGATGAGATTGTGCATTTCAGCAAATAGTTATTAAGAAAGTCTTTATTGGCTGGAGTACACAGAACATTCTACTTCCTCATATAACTTTTACTTCCTCAAGTGATTCTGTAGTGATACTAATAGTGCCTCTGCTGGTCGTGTCTTCTTTGGACTGGGCACATTTTGTATCCAGTTACCATTGACTATTGTGACAGCCGTCATATTATGTATTGAAGTTGTAGGTGTGTGTTTAAGTCCCACGTAAGTCAGAATTATGAATGCTGATAAGCGCCCAAGTGCGTATGTAGTTCAGCTCTCCTACAGGTGGATGAACATTCAAATTCTTTAGGTCACTGATTCCCTCTCTTTCCTCTTCATGACCCTAAAGTGGAAATAATGAGGCTTTGATGTACTAATGCACTAGAATTAAATTCTTGAAGGCAGAGACTTGAGTCATTACTGTATCTCCAGCGTCTGCAGTAGTGGTATCTTATGTAGCAGCTTCTCTGTAAATATCTGTCAAGTGAATGACCTAAATCCCAAAGGAAATTAAAATAAGTAAGGACCTGCTTAAAAAAAAAAAAGTTCATAGATAATAAACAGTCCCAGGTCAAACGCCCATTCCTCCGCTCATTGGCATTGTGATTTTAGGCATGTTACCTAGTTTTTAAGAACATCTGTTTTATTGGCTATAGAATGGGACTATCACTTGCCTCATTAGAATTGTTACGAGGGTCAAATGAGGTGCTGTACCAACAGCTGCCAGCACAGTGTCTCCTGCCCCTAGCATCGTGTGCCGCTAGCACAGGTTTGTTCCATTCTCAGTTCCTTCCCCCTCTGGATTTGGATTAATAGCATCCCTTTTGAAAAACCTCAGTCACCCTGATTTGGGATCTGGTAAGCCAGGCTGCTGGTTCCCTTGTTGAAACTTCCCTTCCTGGAAATGGTTACCTTTCAGAGCTGTTCCTGTGGCAGTCACTTTTTGGAGGCAGTCACATCCCCTGGTATTGTGGTTGTGGAGGTTGTTGATAAGCTTGTATTTTACTTTCATTCCCATTTCTGATTTGTGTACAAGATTTATCACATTTATTTCTTTTGCAAGGATCTCCCCACTGAGAGTTCAAAAGCTTTTCTTGGAGCTCATCTAATATAACTCTTTTGTATTCTGAAACATTTCCTGAGCATATTTTGTTCCAGTTTGTTCCAAGTGCTGGCCTCATGTTTCCTTTGTTGGAGTTGCCACTGCTGTTCTCTGCTGAGTCGACTTCAGATAAGGGGCAGAGCCACACCCTTGACCACGGGGTCCAGAATTCATAATCTTCTCTTCTGGATTAAACCTGTTTTAACGTAAAACCTCTTCTGCGCCAGTAACCTTACAGAGATGCCTACTCAGAGCAGCATCAAGATAATAGAAAAGATTTTTCCAATGAACTTTATATTGGCCAAGAAGATACTACAGAGTACACATGAGAAAATGAGCAGTTGCCTGGTGAGCATGTGCCAGGACATGCTAGACATATTAGACAAATTCTTTTTTCTTTTTTTAAGATTTTATTTATTTATTTGAGAGAGCGTGCGAGTGAGCACAAGTGGGGGTGGGGGGGGGCGTTGGCGTGGGCAGAAGGAGAGGGAGAAGCAGACTTCCCGCCGAGCAGGGAGTCCGATGTGGCCTGAGGTGAAGGCAGGTGCTTAACTGACTGAGCCACCCAGGCATCCCTAGACAAATTCTCTTGTGCTGGTAAAAGATCAGGAGACAGGTACAGATGCAGCTGGAAATGATCTGGATTTCCATATAACCCTAAAATAGCTCAAGGAAGTTACATCTAAGTGGACTCTATTTAAACAGTCTTGCTCATTATCCTTTGGAAAATATTGGAGTGTGTTTCCTTTTGCCAGCAGAGGTTGAGGGACAGATGGACACATGCCCATGTCTCCACCATCTGATGGGGACCTGCCTATGCCTTGGCCAGCTGGGTGGTCCCAGTTGTGTGATCTCATGGCCTTATTGGGTCTTCAGTCTGAGTTGATCTTCCTTGGTTCTCCGGATCGCCAGTTCACTGTGGGGACTGACCATCTTGTCCTCTGAACCTTCAGGAACCCCACTCCTCATCTCATCTGTGCTGCATTCTCAGAGTCACCATCTCTGTTCCTGTTGGAGCTCCTCCTCTCAGGCAGCAGTACGTCTACATTAAAAAGCAGAGAGGGTTTCAAAGAGAATACAGGGCTTTAGGGAAAAGAACTTCATCTATGAATCAGAAAATTGGCCTCTCTATTTAGTGTTTCTCTCTAATTGTGGATTTATAATACAGGAGGATTACCTGATCTCAGAAATTCAGATCATTGGTATATAAAGTATGTTGGAAAGCATAAGTGAACTTTGTAATAATAGAAGACAACTGCCTTTCGGTCCTGGCTTCTCCATGTTCCCAGCTCTGTCACCTTGGGCAAGGACCTTTTGGTCTGTTTATTTTTTCATTTCTTCTCTATGGAAAACTGTGGTAACTTTCTGGGCCTACATGTCCTCAACTTTAAAATGAAGGGGTTGAGCTAGGTGGTCTCTAAGGTCCCTTCTAACTAAATATTTCATTTTTATTATTCAGGGGGCTGGTTTTCAGAATGGGCACTCCAAAATGTCTTTGACACCCTCTCCACTGTCCCAGCCTGACTGCGTGCCTGGTGTCTCTCACCTCTCCCCTAATGTGTCATCTTCCGCCAGAGTTTTGTCTAGATGCTTTCTGTTCATTCCTGCTCCATCCCCTTTGTCCTTGTCTGCACCTGGGCTGACTGCCCACTGCTTTCCAGTATTCTGTTTGCCAGGCTGTTCTCACAACATCTTTATCAACCATATTCTCTCCAAAGTCTGTGTATTCAACCCTGAGCTCTATCGTCAACTCTGTACCCATGTCTGTGTACTTCTCCCAAAGTCATTACCAAATGGAAGTCCTAGATTTCTTCCTTAAGCCAGATCCTTTCCCAGCATCCCTTTGTTGTGTCACCAGCCCATCTTCCCATCGGCAACCCAGACATGAATCTCGTCTCTTAGAACCTGCCCTCTTCCTGCTCCATACCCTCCCATTTAAAGGCTCCAGATCCTTTCAGCCCTCCTTTGTGTCACATATCCCGTTTTTCCTCTCTGTTCCCACTGCCTGCTCTGTGTCAGTGTCCGAGCAAATCACTGTCATGATCCCTCACCCGGCCTCCCTAGCCCCATCTTACTCACCCATCTTCCATGCTTTTGAAGAGGACACTTTTATCATAATCCTTCAAGGCCAGACCTCTTCACCTCACTTTCTCTCAATCCACTGTCGCCAACTTAGCATCTATATGGCTCTCAAAACCCCCTTAATCAACCTCCTGCTACCCTTCGCACATGGCCGCTCTCTTTAGAATGCTGCTCCTACACCTCCCCAGCAACCCTAAGCCTTCCTGTCTTCCAGGACACGGCTGTAGACCTGCCCTGACCTGTCACTCACAGTGATTCTCCTTCTCATGGCTTTCCTCCGCCCGCTGCCTCCTGCACTCGGTACTTGGTGTCTCTGCTATCGCTGTGGGATCTCTGCCCGTGCTTGACTGTGGAGACTGACTTCTGGCATGGGGGCTGCTGACCAGACTCTGCAGTAAGTGAAGAAAATGCCTTGCTTCAGTGGCACATTTCCCACAATACCTAGGAAATACAAGACACCTTATCAGTACTTGTTGAACGAACGAGAATGGTTGTGCACTTTTCCCTCAGCACTCAGTGTGACTGCCTTGTTAACTTTGCTGATTAATCATAGGGGCTATTTTAGCCAAGAAACCCTCAGCTGGATGAAGTCTTTCTCCATGTGTTCACACTGGGCCTTCTGATATGTTTTGTTTGGAAAGTCTAGTGACAGCAGAGTGACTGGCACATAGTAGTATGAAATGTGAAAAAACAAAATTCAGCTGAGTCGATTTTAAAGATCTTATTGGCTTTATTCAGTGATTCATGAATTGGGCAGTGTCCAATCTAGCAAATAGAAAGGAGTTCTGAAGAGCTGTAGAAAATGAAAGACTTTGATAGGCAGAAGGGGGCAGGACAAGGAAGTTACTAGTAAAGAGTGGATTGTTTCAGGTAAGGTCACCTTTTTTTGGAGATGGCAGGGGTCCCATCAGGCAGATTACCTCATTAGTGCAGACCAGGTAATTCCAGACTGACTAAGATTACATTCTTGGGAGAGGCTGAATCTATGGTTAGGTTAGGTATTAAGTCTCAGTTTGGTGACGTGGGCTTAGCACAAGTGACTCCATTTTGGGCCTTTTATCTCTCTCTCTTTTTTTTTTTTTTTAACAATTCCTCCCTTTTGATTAGACTTTCAGCTTAACTAAGAGATGTGATCAAAATTTAAGGCATTAGCGCCACTCCAAGCTACTGCTCTGAAGTTCTTATAGCTCTTGCTGAATCTCTGTGGTATTCACAGGTCACGACTTGAGGTTCTCATTTTTCAGTCAGTAACTCTCTTCATTCCTTTTTCGACATTCCAGTCTTACGGAGATCATTTGGTGGCTAGTGGCAGTGAACATGCATTTACAACTTTTTGAGGAAATACAGTGCACCAGGGAGATGACTGTGATTATTATATGCAGGGTGATTCCTGATGTCTAGAGTGCACTTCAAAGCCATGGTCTCAAGACCCAAGCCAATCAAAATTAAATAAAGAATGACTGTGTTGAGTCCCTTTGTTAGGCCAGGCGGCTTAGTTCAGTGATTTTATGTAGCTGAGTTCCAGCTTCCCCAGAAGTGTCAATGCAGGGGCAGCAAGCACTGTCGCCCATAGCACAGACACCTTGCTCAGCTGCCGGATTATCAAGAAGGACTGTCCTTTTATTGAGCGCAACTTTGGTCAGAGTCTAAGGATTTTTGTCGGGCACCTGTTGCCATAAGAGTTCAGGAGAGCTTCTTGATCATTTGTACCCCTAACTGGGAAAGCAAGGATCTGCAGAAGGGAGCTAATTTTGAATGCCTCCTGGTAATTCCCATTTGAGTCTATGGCACGGGACTGGCATGGAGGCCGGTGAAATTTAGGGGTCTGTGGTCCACACAGGCGGTTTTTATTCTCATTACCCTTGCCTTGTGTCCCTTTCTTTGTGTAGAGCCTGGATGCAAGGTTCCCTGGGTTTGGGATTGTTTTTTTTTTTTTTTTAAAGATTTTATTTATTTATTTGAGAGAGAGAGAATGAGAGACAGAGAGCATGAGAGGGAGGAGGGTCAGAGGGAGAAGCAGACTCCCTGCTGAGCAGGAAGCCCGATGCGGGACTCGATCCGGGGACTCCAGGATCATGACCTGAGCCGAAGGCAGTCGCCCAACCAACTGAGCCACCCAGGCGCCCTGGGTTTGGGATTGTTAACCAGGGACCAGGAAATGGGCCCCCTGGGGTTAGGGAGTCTGACACAATAGAGAGGGGGCAGAGTTTGTTCTAGAGAAACTGATACATTGGAAATCGGATGTTTGTGATAGGCAGAACTGCACAATCACCACCATTGTTGCCTACCCAACAGTTATTTGGCGGTTGGGTTACCCACCTTAGCAGTGGCTTGCAAGATACAGAGGACGGTGTTCTCTTCCCAGGCCAGTGCCAGAGTAAAGGGCAGAAAAGGAGGAAGAAAGGATTTCATATTTAAAGTATGAAGTCTTGATCTGGTGGCTTGGGTGGAAGTAGACTACTTTGGTGTTAGCTATTTCTCTTCCTAGTCAATTTGATTTTGAGGTCTTTAGCTGGTGTGTAGTCCCTGAAGTCTGAAGGAGCCCTTTTTAACTGGTAGACGTGGACCTAAGTCCGTGAAGTCTGGCTGCCATTTGTGTGGTGAGGAGGACCTAGTGTAGTCCCTTCAAAGGAGATTCAAGGGCAGTCTTTGTCCTTATTGATTCCAAATCAGAAGGGTGGGAGAAAATTAGAAACGTTAGTTTGGAGAATCATAGCTAGATATTTGAAGAAACTAGAAGAATTCAGGATCCAGTCCAGTTTACGGGTATATAACAAAACCTCAAAGAAAATTAACAGGACTAGAATCTAATATTTACAAAAGTGCAAACAATTTTTCTCTACAGTTACCCCTATTTTTTAATTAAAGATAATTGCAGTAAAACCGATTTGTTTGCATTCAACTTGGCCTGATTACTTAGATAAATGCAGCAAGAATTGTGATTAGTCATATAAGCTCCTTTTAAGACTACTTTGTGGAACTTTTCATAAAGAATCAGAATTCTTAAAAGCCTCTGAGGCCAGGAAACCACTCCAAGGACTTACCATCAGATTTTACCTGCAGTACCAATAATTTGGGTGAATTTCTCTCTCCTTGAGGTTCCCCTAAATATCCTGAGGTTTCTGGGCCTGCCAGGAAGTGACCTTTCTTACTCATCTGGTAAGGCTGCTAGGAACCTTTTATAAGCAAGGTACCAAGTAATTTTTCCAAACAGTTCCTTAAACTGTCCCGTCATATCTGAGTCTATAAACATCTTTCTTAAATGTGACATTTCAGTCAAGTCCTTGGTAATATAGCCGATGTTTTTAATTTTGTCCTGTTACAAGGAGAACGGAGTCTTACTGAACTTACACAGATACCTAACTATATTACCATGGTAAGAATACTCAAGAGATTCTGGATTCTGGAGGGATCGGGCAGGGAGAAAAAGGAAAGGTTTCGTTCATACTTTTGTTACAAAGTTATGCTTTATCAAATTGCTGTAAGTCATAGGTAGCTTAAAAAGTTTCCTTAAATCTGGAAAGGAAAAACAAAACATTGAGGAACCAGCAGTGTTTCAAACAAAAAGTCATAATCATCCTCCTCTGGTCATTCAGTCATTTAATTAACATCTGTTCTGCTTGAATCCAGTTCTTCCATTAGTTCTGGAAATTCTTACTGAGGACAGTTTTATGATCTTAAAGTGATCAGAAACCTGTACTCGCCAAAGTTCTTTCCAGAGTACAGACCTGTTCTCTTTGAAGATGGAGCACTTGCACAAAAACACTTTCTTAAGAGCATCAGAGTAGAACAGTAACTCTCTGCAAGTGACAAAGACTTAAAAATGCCCATTGTTAAAAATCTGATGAGAGTTCATTTGATAAGGACATTTAGTAATTTCTGTGATATACAACATTTTAGGATAATAACTGGAATTATCATTGGTAATATTCTAGAACATGTAGATTTCCAGGAATTTCATACAGTTTCTGGAACACTTCCAAATCCACACAAGTACAGAATAAAGAAAGCTTAGTATTACTCCCCACTTGACAATGCTTTCCATGTAATTTAACATAGCAAATAAGCCCAATTAGTTTTCCACACCCTGTTGTATGGAGAGAATAAATCTTTTGAGATGTTCCAGGAGCCCTCTGCAAAATATCAGGTAGTTCAAGGTCAGAAAGACTTCATTTAGACCAATAGTCCAAGAAAACTTTGTCCTTTTAACAGAGAAAAACTAAATTCTAATTTTGTACCAGCTTATTTTTGATCTTAAAAAACTCCTCTTTTATTCAAATAAATTCATTTTAATCTTAGCTAACTTGACCACACATAAAATTCCTTTCCCAGGATTTCCTTTTTTACAAACCTTCTACATCTTTTTTACATTCAGATTTTGTCCTGTGTTTTTCCTCTTTTCCATTCTGAAATAAGTAGCCTCACTTTAAGACAAAATGTCTTTTCCCTCAACAGAAATGCCTCTCTGTTCCTCATACCTTCTTTTACCAAAAACACACACCCTGCTTTCCTTGCGTACAGAGATATTTCTCTTATCATTTCCAGTAGCTTTGATTATGTATTATTTAGAATTTTTAACCCTTAGAAACTTTATAGTGAAAACTAAGACGTAAGCAGTTGTGAACTGCCTGTTACACCAACATTCATTACCATGCAAATGTATGAATATATTTAATAATTTTTAGAAGCATATGCTTTTGTTTAAACTACCCAGGGAAACTTCATGAGACATTAGACAAAGTCAGCCATCATCCTCTTATTTTTCCTGTTGACGATATAATATAGATATCATACGTTCATATCATATTATCATATAGATAATATCAGGTTATTTGACTTGTAAACCTACGTAGAATAAATGTTCTATGTCTGCATCATATTTAATGCTGACAACACTGAAGACATGTCTATTTTAATTGAACCAACAAACTTAAATTAACTTTAATACTGAATATTTTCCCAGAACATATGAACCAGAAAGGCATTTGGGTTAGTTTCTATTATATTTCTGAGAATTTTAGGAATACTTCATATAAATGCTTGTTTGTTTTTAAGCCAATTAAATAGAGGCCTTTTGCATATGAATTTTGGCAGTACCATTCAGAGGAAGAATATACCACACATCTGCAACACACGTACGTATAGGCACCCATAAATATACAGACGTATGCAAACAGAGCCCTTATAGCTTTCGTTTTAAAATTGTAGCAATAAGGGCGCCTGGGTGGCTCAGTTGGTTAAGCGACTGCCTTCAGCTCAGGTCATGATCCCAGGGTCCTGGGATCGAGTCCCGCATCGGGCTCCCTGCTCTGCGGGGAGCCTGCTTCTCCCTCTCCCACTCCCCCTGCTTGTGTTCCTGCTCTTGCTGTGTCTCTCTCTGTCAAATAAATAAATAAAATCTTTAAAAAAAAAAAATTGTAGCAATAAGATGGGTATGATAATGCAAAACTCACTAATTTATAAAAGAGAATTTGGATCCAAATCAGATTTCTGGCAGATGAAATAAGGTTATCTACTTAGGTGCTTAAAGCTTTTTTACCAATATTCGTGGGGAAGACACTTAAGATTTGTAGTTGTCCTTAAAAGTAAATGTATGGAAGCTGTGGACCAGATTTGGGACATGGGAGCTTCTATAGCAATTTGTATTTGTAAATAACCTCCCCCGCTTTTTTCTTAAGTCCTAGGAATTGGGGATGGTCTAGATAAGAGTTCCTGGAGACAAACAGGTAGAGCATTTACCTCTCAAAGGCTCAGGGAAAGAGTGCAGGTTCCTCTAAGAAGTACTTTTGGGGGTGCCTGGGTGGCTCAGTCAGTTGTGTCTACCTTCGGCTCAGTTCGTGATTCTGGGGTCTTGGGATCAAGCCCTGCATCAGGCTCCCCGCTCAGTGGGGAGCCTGCTTCTCCCTCTCCAGCTCTGCCATTCCCCCTGCTTGTGCTCTCTCGTTCTCTCTTGTCAAATAAATAAATAAAATCTTTAAAAAATAAAAAAAAGATTAAAAAAAGAAGTACTTTTGTTCCCCAAAGTCAGAATTTTCACAGTCCTTACAAGACTTTTGAGAAAACTAGGGGAGGTTTTGGGATTGGTAAAAAGGATAGGTGGGCTTTGAATTGTTTCTAGAGCTGCATTTCTGGTTTTGTAAAGATTTGTAAGGCAAGGACAGTTGCTTTTAATTTCTCAAGGAATTGGGCTGTAACTTAAGTGATAACGTAGGCTGATTTACCCATTTAAACCACATTATCTTTAATTTGCTTTTTTTTATATATCAAGGAGAAGATTTCTAATTAAAATCAAAAGATTGGGGCGCCTGGGTGGCTCAGTTGGTTAAGCGACTGCCTTTGGCTAGTTGGTTAAGCGACTGCCTTCGGCTCAGGTCATGATCCTGGAGTCCCGGGATCGAGTCCCGCATCGGGCTCCCTGCTCAGCAGGGAGTCTGCTTCTCCCTCTGACCCTCCTCCCTCTCATGCTCTCTGTCTCTCATTCTCTCTCTCGCAAAAAAAAAAAAAAATCTTAAAATCAAAAGATTGCTGTGTTCTAGATTTAGAGCCATTTGTCTTTGGAATGTTTAGCAAATCCTTCTGCAAAGGCTTCAGAAGTTTTTTTCTTTCCCTCTGGATACATAGTTTTATTTTAGTTTAGGGGAGAAGGCCTAAAAAAAAAAATTGCCTATCAGGCTCTGAGTATCAGCTTCCAATTTGGCCAACTTCTGACCACAGTGTTATTTTTAAAAAGTCCTTTCAGGGGCACCTGGCTGGCTCAGTTGGTAGAGTGTGCGACCTTTGATCTCAGGGTTGTGAGTTCAAGCCCCATGTCGGGTATAGAGATTACCTGGAAAAAAAAAAAATCCTTTCAAATATTTTGTCAAGTTGGAGCTGGGACAAACAGTAAATATTCCTGGCAGTACTGAACGATCCTTTGGACTCAAGAGGCCTCCCCAGAGAAGATGCAAAAGATATTTTCTTTTCTTTCCTCTCTCCACTGGGTACTAGAAACAGATACCAGGAAGAGCTGACTCTAGTAAGAATTCTCAGCTTAGCTGGCTTCTGCCAGTCTTTTAAGGATCCCATCTGTAGACTCTGAGTGGGGTTTAAAGTAGAGAGTGTAGCTCCTGTGTCTACCAGAATTTGGTAAGGATTTTCATTAGTTTTAATTTCAGTTTCCCCTTAGCTGTTTAAGGGAATAATGTAGCACTTTACCAGAAAATCCCTCAGAGTCTCATAATTGGGGGCCTTCCTTCGGAGGCAGATATGTGAAGGACATGCACAAAACCTTTGAGAAAACCTTTTTTCCAGTGTCCCAGTTGATTGCCAATGAAACATTGATTTCCAAGCCAGTTTTTTGATAATGCACCCCTGGGAGGAGGCAATGCAGAAGACCTAGGTGTTTTATTTATTTTTTATTTGTTGAGAGAGAGAGGATGGGAGGAGCGTGTGTACAAGCAGGGTGGGGGGACAGAGGCAGAAGGAGAGGGAGAGAGAATCCTAAGCAGGCTCTACATTCAGCACAGAGCCCGGTGCGGAGCTCAGCCCCACAACCCTGAGATCACTACTTGAGCCAAAATCAAGAGTCAGACACTCAACCAACTGAGCCACCCAGGTACCCTAGGTGTTGTTCTAGATACCTTTTGTGTCTGATTTTTCATTAGCCTTTTTGCAATGAAACTTTCTTTTTTTTTTTTTTAAAGATTTTATTTATTTATTTGACAGAGAGAGACACAGCGAGAGAGGGAACACAAGCAGGGGGAGTGGGAGAGGGAGAAGCAGGCTCCCCGCAGAGCAGGGAGCCCAATGCGGGACTCGATCCCAGGACCCTGGGATCATGACCTGAGCCGAAGGCAGACGCTTAACGACTGAGCCACCCAGGCGCCCTGCAATGAAACTTTCAATGAAGCTATTTTGAAATCTTGAGACCTTTTGAAAGCTTCTATACATCTATTAAAATAGGTATCCTGTTCTATTTGTTTGATTTGGGAACCCTTGCGTTTAAGTGTACTTCTTCAATAAAGTATCTTGTTTAATTGGAATGTTCCTCATATTGGTCATTGTAATTCTAGGTTGTCTTTAGTTAGTAAGATTTTGTCATTTTTGTAGATATTTATAGCTTCCCAAACCATAGTTCTTAGTCATTAAATAAGCAGGTTGCTGGAAGGTAGTGCACTCAACTCTTTGGAATTTAAGGACTTTTTTCCTTTCTTTTTTTTTTTTTTTTTAGCTAAGTCTTTGATTCCCTTGGAGCCAACCTAATACCTAAGGGGAATGTGCTGGTGGTTTACTGATTATAAGGTGTTGTACGGGATACCTCATCATGTGGAAATTTTCTTAAGGTTGCAGGTGCCCTAGTGTCAATCTAACCCAACCTGTAACCAATTTATTCTTAAGTTAGGTGACCAATTTAAAACACAGGAGTCTCAAGAGTTAGGTAGCATGCATTCTAACAGCTTTTACATGCTCATTTGTGCCCACTAGTTTTGTGGATTTTGGCTTCTGAGATTAACAATAGCCTTCATCTACACAAATCACAGTGGACCCAATCTGACCCTGGTCAGTAACCACCAGCAATTCCTCACATGGAGCTGGGGACTGGGGAAAGGACTAAAGCACAGATGCCAAAGAATGGGGACTGCGGGCTGGGATTCTAAATAGATGGAGAACTGTGAACTGAACCGCCAGCAGTTCCCAAGGTGGAATCTGGGGACTGAACCAAGGGCTAGGGATTCCAATCAAATGGGGAACTGTGGAAAGCCAGTTAGGTGGGGAGCCATCTTATTGCCAGTTAGTGCAAAGAGCCGAGCTCAGAACCAAGAGGAACTTACCAATGGCCCTTGGACAGCAAAAAGGAGAACTTGAAGGGTTCGAGGGTACCATGCCTGTGTTTCTTGTTGTTCCCGAAGTTATCAGAAGTTTCCTTCGGATCCCACGTTGTCACCAAATGCGTTGGGAAAACAGAAGCCAGCTGAGTAAATTCCTAAGATCTTGCTGGCTTTGTTCAACTATTCATGAATTGGACAGCATCCCATCTAGCAAACAGAAGGGAGTTCCAAAGAGCTGTCCAAAATGAAAGACTTACAGACAGAAGGGGGAGGGACGTGGTAGTCACTAGCAAAGAGGTGGATTGTTTCGGGTAAGGTTACCTTCCTTTGGGGGATAGCAGGGATCTATCAGGCAGATTACCTCACTAGTGCTGACCAGGTAGTTCTAGACTGACTAGTTAAGATTACATTACTGGGACAGGCTGAAGATGCAGTTAGGTGAGGTCTTTTTTTTTTTTTTTTTTAAAGATTTTATTTTATTTATTTTTGAGAGAGAAAACATGAGCAGGGGGAGGGGCAGAGGGAGAAGCAGACTCCCCACTGAGCCAGGAGCCCAATGTAGGGCTCGATCGCAGGACCCCAGGATCATGACCTGAGTCGAAGGCAGATGCTTAACTAACTGAGCCACCCAAGCACCCAGTTAGGTTAGGTATTAAGTCCCTGTTGGTGATGTGGCCTTAGGACAAGGGGTACCATTTGGGACCTGTTTCTTTTTTAACACAGTCAATTTTTATTGAGTGAACAAACATCCTGTTCTACTTCTTAGTCATTGGTGACTTAAATCAGTTGGCGACTGTCTTTCCTTTCTCATCTCTTTCTCAGTTTTTTGGTCCATTTATCTTTCCATTTCTTTTCCACGGAATGTATCCCAAGCAATAATTTTTTTTTTTTTTTAAGATTTGATTTATTTGAGAGAGAGAGCATGAGCAGGGGGGAGAGGCAGAGGGAGAGGGAGAAGCAGACTCCCCACCAAGCAGGGAGCCCGACGTGGGGCTCGATCCCAGGACCCTAGGATCACGACCCAAGCCGAAGGCAGACGCTTAACCGACTGAACCACCCAGGCGCCCCAAAACAAGAATGTTCTTAAGGGAGTTTAATAATCCCTTTAAATTTGGGCTGTGGTAAATAGGGATTCATCGATACAATTCTTACAAAACTGCTTTTCTACATGGAAATCTCGCTGGTCCTGGCTGGTCCCTGATTCGTGGTTGTAATCTGAAAAAAATACGTAAGAGCTGTGATTTGAAATTCTGGTTCATCAGTAAGAACTCCAGAGCGTAGCATTCTTCAGTTAGATATTTATATCTTCTCATGAACTAAGGGAAAGTTGGGGTACTTACCCGGTTGCCGTTCCTGAAAGGGATAACAGAGAAGGCTGCTGTTCTCCTGTGGCAAGCCCTTAACCTGGACCCTCTCTACAGTCTTTCCTAGGAAATGTCACTGTGTAGCTTAAAAGTTCACAAAGAGTCAGTACTTCTTACAACTCTTTTCTAGAATTAGAATGTGAGAAATTAACTTTTAGGCTTTATGCACTGTGGTATGATTTTCAGTTTTTATACACGTGTATTATCACTATCACTAAGGGTTTAGATTTTTTTTTTTTTTAATATTTCTCTGAGAGAGAGCATAAGCAGGGGGAGCCAGAGGGAGAGGGAGAAGCAGGCTCCCCGCTGAGCAGAGAGCCTGAAGTGGGACTCGATCCCATGACCCGAGCCGAAGGCAGACGCCCAACTGACTGAGCCACCCAGGCGCCCCAAGGGTTTAGATTTTTTATAAACTTTCAGGTGCAAAAGTATTTTTCTTAATCTCAAATTCTCATTTTTCCATCCAATTAAATTAGGTTCTCTCATCTCGAGACAAGTTTGACTCATTCTGTGACACTGCTCCTCAGGTTCTATTTTGTAAAATGCAACACAGTCAGGCTGTGCCTTTTACAGACTGATTCAGTAAGGGGAGCTGTTTCAGAGTTGTTGCCTATCGAAATTTCGACTATCTTATTCAGTCCAACAAACTACATATAACAATACTTGAAGAATTCTTTATTTCCGGACGTAATATTAAGTTGACAAAGGTATTTGAGAACAAATGTCCTGAAACGAGGGTTAAAGTTAGTTATGCGCAGTTGCTTAAACATAAATAGACAGCTATTAATGGTAATCAGAGGATTAGTTACCAGCTTGTATCACTCCTCACCAAAGATCAAATGATATTTCCTGATCAGCCCGGTGTAGAGAATAGTGCTTTCAGGCTGATCTGACTGTTCTTCTCCATCACTGGGGGGCTTCTTGGGACGTCTCCCCAGCTTGTGGCCCATGGTATATGCGATGAGATGCGCACACCTGACTTCAGAGGAGTTATGTTAGCCTGGGTGTATGTACTTGCTCAAAACACAGTGTGTCTTAACTTTCATATATTCTGTTTGGAGCAACAGGCCCACACTTTTAGAGATCATGCCCTGACACTCTTGTCAGATACCAAAATGGGCCTGTTGTGAGTCAGTCAGTGTGCACACATGTTGAGTTACTGCATGCAGGGCTCACAGCCAGCCACGAGATCTGCTTCAGTTGCACCATCCCTGCGTGCAAGGTGGTGTTTGTGCAGTTATTCGAATGTTTTGCTGTACTTTGCCTTGATTCTTTAATAAAAATTAGGAAAACACAGGGGCACCTGGGTGGCTCAGTCGGTTAAGCGTCCAACTCTTGATTTTGGCTCAAGTCATGATCTCAGGGCTGTGAGGTCGAGCCCTACGTCGGGCTCCAGCCTCAGCATAGTCTGCTTAAGATTCTCTCTCTCCCTGACGATGGACTCTGAAAAACAAACTGAGGGTTCTAGAGGGGAGGGGGGCGGGAGGAGGATGGGTTAGCCTGGTGATGGGTATTAAAGAGGGCACGTTCTGCATGGAGCACTGGGTGTTATGCACAAACAATGAATCATGGAACACTACATCCAAAAAAAAAGAATAAATTGCTTTCAAGCATCCATTCAAAAAAAAGGATTCTCTCTCTCCCTCTTCCTCTTCCTCTGCCCCTTCCCCCACCCTGCACTCTCTCTTTCTCTAAGAAAAAAAAAATTAGTAAAACAAATGAAAGTGCTGGTCAGAAGCATCAGTCTTTTTTTTTTTTTTTTTAAGATTTTATTTATTTATTTGAGAGAGAGAACAAGTAGGGTGGGAGGGAGGCAGGGGGAGAAGAAGACTCCCCACTGAACAGGGAGCCTGATGCAGGGGCTCCATCCCAGGACCCTGAGATCATGACCTGAGCTGAAGGCAGATGCTTAACTGACTGAGCAACCCAAGCACCTCCAGAAGCATCAGTCTTTAAAAGTTAATACAGTTGGGGGGCGCCTGGGTGGCTCAGTCGTTAAGCGTCTGCCTTTGGCTCGGGTCATGGTCCCGGGGTCCTGGGATCGAGCCCCGCATCGGGCTCCCTGCTCCGCGGGAGGCCTGCTTCTCCCTCTCCCATTCCCCCTGCCTGTGTTCCCTCTCTTGCTGTCTCTCTCTGTCAAATAAATAAATGAAATCTTTAAAAAAAAAAAAAGTTAATACAGTTGGGAACAAGATAGAGTGGAATGTTTTGCAGCATGACTTTCACTTCATTTGGACATTCATTGGACCTAAGCCAGTCCTCTGTATTCAGTTATGAAAGAAAAGAAAAATAAGGAACAAGTATGAAATATGGAACTATATGGTCAAAGCCTGGGTTAAAAGGGCAGATGTAATTAGATGTTTCGTAATTAACTTAATATTCTGCGATGGAACTCCCCTAGTAAGATGGGAGTCACTTGTTTATCTGGGTTGGATTTTCAGAAGTGTTTTCAGGAAACCTTCAGCATGAAAGTCTTTATGCAGCGTGTTTGACAGCTTGGTTTCTGTGGAAGGCCTTCTCCCGCTCTGCAGAGAAGACAGAAAATGCCCACATCCCTGGTTTGCCTGCATTCTGTCTGGTGTGATGAGTGAGTGAGTGAGTGAGAGAGATAGAGAGAGAGTGTGAGTGTGTGTGTGTGTGTGTGTAGGGGGGCGTGGCAGCACAGGGAAGCCTCACTGTTGAACATCTTAGTGTTGTCTTTGCTTATTACCTTTTTAAATTTTATTTTCTTTTTAAGAGAGAGAGTGCAAGCAGGGAGGGGCAGAGGGAGAAGGAGAGGGAGAATCCCAAGCAGGCTCCACCCCCAGCATGGAGCCCGACACGGGACTCTATCCCGCAACCCTGAGATCATGACCTGAGCCAAAATCAAGAATTGGACACTTAACTGACTGAACTACCCAAGCACCCCATTGCTTATTACCTTTTTAAAACAACCCCCCCCCATCTTTGACATCCTTCTGACTCGAATTATCTCTGAGTTATGTTCTCTATAAATGTAAAAGATTTTGAGACCAGTGCCTGCTCTAACGTGGCTCTGTTATCGTTGGTCCAGCCGTTCCTAATTGATGACTTCCAGTTCATTTCTAAGTATTTTACTCCAAGCTATGCAATAAGCATCCTTATCTATATGTTATGGAGCTTTTGACTTTATAAGCTAGATTACTAGAGGTGGAAATAATGGGTCAAACAATATGTACATTTAAGACTTAATAGATATTGCCATATTTCCCAAAAAGGCACAGCAATCTGTACTCCTTCAGCCATGTAGGGAAATGCCTTTTATTTCTCATCTAAAATTCTTGCCGGTTGAAGAGATGGAAGAAGGCATTTCATTTTGTTTTATTTTTATTAATTTTTAAAATATTTTTAAAAAGATTTTATTTATTCATTTGAGACAGATACAGAGAGAGAGCATGAACAGAGGCAGAGGGAGAAGCAGGCTCCCCGCTGAGCTGGGATCCTGACATGGGGCTCAATCGCAGGACCCTGAGATCATGACCTGAGCCGAAGGCAGACGCTTAATCATCTGAGCCACCCAGCCACTCTTCATTTTGCTTTAATTTGCAGTTTGTGGATTACTCATGAGCTCAAGCAACTTTGCGCAGAGTTGTTCACTCTTTGCATTTCTTGTGTAAATTGCTCCCTTTTCTCCTGAGCTGCTTTCTTACTGATTTGTAAGAACTTTTTGTCCATTAGGTATATTTGCTGTCATGTGTGTTGCAGTTATTTTTTTCTAGCCTTTTTGTCTCTTGACTTTGTGTATAGCGTCATGTTGCCATAAACTTTTTTTTTTTTAAGATTTTATTTATTTGACACAGAGCAAGCACAAGCAGGGGGAGCAGCAGAGGGAGAGGGAGAAGCAGACTCCCCACTGAGCAGGGAGCATGATTCGGGGCTCGATCCCAGGACCCTGGGATCATGACCTGAGCCGAAGGCAGACGCTTAACCAACCAAGCCACCTAGGCGCCCCAGTCTCTTGAGTTTCTAATCATAAAGTCATATCAAATAAAGATAATTTTATCACCTTCCAGTATTTACCCCATTTTTTTCTTTTGTAGTACAATGAGCTAGGACTTCTGTTAAAGTTATTAAACCTCTTTCATGGGTGCAGATCACATCGGGCTTGGAGCCCTGCTGCAGCGGGAGCCCTGCTGCAGCGGGAGCCCTGGTGCTCTGTGCCGTGGCCCTCCCGTACAACATGCTCACATCTCTGCACAGCCAGGGTTGCGCAGGCTCCTTCCTTCCTTCCCAGCTGGATTCTGAGCTCTTGGCCATCATGCCTCTTCTTTTATGTCCTTCCCAGAGCCCAGCAGAGAACTGAGCACATAATAAACACGTGTTGAACTGTCAGATTCGTGGAATGTGCTCCTAGTCTCTTCTTCAGGGCTCTCCACTTCTTTCTTGAAGCTGGCTCGGACATCAGTGGACTTTAGATCAGAAGACCAGAGTGCTCTCTGCCCAGAAGGCCCTTCTCCTTTACCCACCCTGTGGAGTTTAGACTTTTGAGCTTCTACACCAGAGACTTTCCCCTTCTCAGACTTCATCAGCGTCACCTGAGATCTTGTTAAAACACAGATTGTGGGGTCACCCCTACATTTCTGAGTTAGTAGGTCTGGGGTGGTACCGCAGAATTTTGCGTTTCTCACAAGCTCAGACGCTGCTGGTCTGGCAGTGCAGTTTGGAAACCATGGCTCTAGACTAATTGGTGACTTCGTGCGAAAAAGCCAGATTCCTGTGGTGCTCCAAATTCTGCTTGAGTAACCAGGTCCCCCTTCACTCACCCCAGGAGCTTCTGCCCCAGGCCCTGTCCCTCCCTCTGAGTCTGCGCTGAGAGAGTGTGTGTCAGGGGCACACAATATTCATCTTTTACAGGATAGGCGATTTTGAAGTGAAACACATTTTGTAGGTTTAATGAAAATTGACCCCCTTTCCACCCTCTCAGCCTCTGCACTTAGATACCTTCACGAAAACAGAATCATCCATCGGGATCTAAAGCCAGAAAACATCGTCCTGCAGCAAGGAGAGCAAAGAGTGAGTCACCTTCCTGGAAAGTCCTGGGGACTGCCTCAGGGGAGCTGCTCTAGCAGAGAAAGAACACCCTTTGTATCTTTGTTTATGTTTGTGTTTCCTTGACTTTGTGTTTGCTTTGATTCTCTGTGAACACTTTTTGATTTGAAACAGAATTCAGCAAAAAACTCCTGCTTGCAGATGGAGGCAAATTTGAAAGGATCACATTGTTGCCCAAGTTGCAGGAATCTGATAAGGAAAATAATGTTTCTATTCCCACCTCCGCCCCAGCCTTTGGGACCAGCCCCTCTGAGAAATAGACTTTTTGTTTTCTCTGTGTTGAGAGCACAGCTTTTGATGCTAACCTGGAAACCAGCTCTCAGCTGGTTCTGGATGTGACGCAGAGGAGGCATTTGGAGCTGACACCTGCCCGTAGAGCCTGGCCCAGGCTGTAGTCTCCCCAGAGCTCTTTGGGACCCTCCTCAGGGCCCCTCCTGCTTGGGTGTGGCGGTTACCTCCCCATGGGGCTTGGTGCTGTACCCTTTCATAGCCTTGTTTGTTTAGCTGGGGGTGACAAGCAAGGGCTCAGCCGAGTGGAATATAGTAACCCAACCTGTGGGCCACTCAGTCTCTTCTGGTGGAGCTTCCATCAGCATTCTGGGCCTGACCCATGACTGTCTTAGCGCTCACCTTGGTTCCGGTTCATACTCTTTCTTGCCAGTGGTTCTAAGATTTGAGAACTATGGGTATTCACTGAGGAGGTCTTTCACCTCATCAAGTCCAGGTTTAGCAATCTTGAGGGCTGGTGCAGAGTCCGTTCATTTTGACCTTCCTCTGGTGAGTAGTTGCAGAGCAAAGGAGAACATGTGCCTTTTTTCAGCATTTTTACCGTGTATGTTTTCTCTTGCCCTCTATCTGCCATGTTGAAGGCAGTCTCCTGTGTATTTGGTGGTTCTTAGGAATTCAGGATCTAACACCACCTGGGAAATTCAGAATATCCTCTGCTCTGGTCAGCAATCTGTTCTTATAGGAGGACAGTGTATTCTCATAATCCTCCGATTTTTCCTTCTTTTTCAGTTAATACACAAAATTATTGACCTAGGATATGCCAAGGAACTGGATCAGGGCAGTCTTTGTACTTCCTTTGTGGGGACCCTGCAATACCTGGTAAGCGATGGGGTTTACATGTTTGCTTATCAGCTGCTCTCTGATGGCTGTACGTGTGCGGCTCCTCTCTGTCCTTGCCTTCTAGCATCTAAATCTTGCCAGCTCTTGAGAGGTTTCCCAGATGTATAGGAATTGTTGTATGACAGAGACATACTCTGTTCAAGTCAGCACTTTTTGCCAGTGGAGGCCCAATGGAAAGATATGGTCATCTTCTCTGATGTCAAAAGGGCTTTGCTAGTGTGTGTCTTCGCACACATCTCGTAACATCTTGGGCTTTAGTATTTTATCTGAAAATAAAGAGTTTAAACTAGATTCATGCTGGTTTGTAGAAGCCACAGTTTCCATGACATGTCTCGGGCCACCAAGAAGGAGCTGAGCTCTGAGCCCCCCCACCCCTTCTTTACATTATTTGGTCTGAATATTGGTGTTCTATTTGAGTCACTCATTCATTCAGAAAATACTGACTGAGTATAGTCTATGTTTGCCAGGCACTGTGCTGGGAACTGGCGATGGATTGGTAAAGAAGACAAGCATTTCCCTGGTCTTTAGGAGCTTGGAGTTTAGTGAGAAAGCAGGCATTAACCCCACACTTACACAGATAACTAAGAAATTAAAATTGTGACAAGTACTACAAAGGGGAAGTGCAGGGTGTTATAAGAATATGTATTAGGAGGACCTCACCTAGTCTGGGACCGAAGGATGAATAGATGCAAGGGGCTGGAGGTAGAGGAAAGGAGAGGAAATTGAAGCAAAGGATGTAGTCCATGGAGAGCCAGAAGGACATTGAAGGGTTTTAATTTGGAGAGGAATTGGGTTTACCCTTTGAAAAGATCACTCTTGATGCAGTGTGGAGAACGAATTGTACTGAACAAGTAAATAGTGGGTGAGTAGTAAGGAGGCTGTTGTGAAAAGCAGCAAAGGTAAGTCAAGAAATGCCTAGCAAGAGACTCAGGAAGACTTGGTAATAGATTGCTTGTGGATTGTAACAACCAGTAAAATTTTGATTGAATCAAAGGGTTGGCAGTTTAATAAACAAGAAGAAGTTGAAGGCCACTGGGCTAAATGAGCTTAAATATTTTATCTAGTTCTTAAATAAAACAGAAAAATTCTTTGAAGTCTCTCTGAATGCGTTTCTGCTTCCTGCTTATCCCACCAACTAGGGTAATGGGCTCCATTGCTTTATGACCTGCTCTATGGAATAGAGGTTTCAGAGTGGTGACCCATGGGGGGGCTGTGATTCGGGCTCTGTGTCCATATCCCATAATTATGTAGGTCCTGCTGAGCATCCTCTGAGATCTTCATGGGCTCAGCAGCAGTTAAGCAGGGGGACCCCATGCTCTGACCAGGATGCTTAGTCAAATCCTTCACCTTCAAGAACTAAAACTTCTGTCCATAACCAGATACAGAGATTGATCTGCCCATCCCCCAATTTTTCCTCATGGTTTGCACTCCCTGGCCCTTCCATAAGTGTCACACTTCTAACCAGACCGTGCACGGTCCTGTCTCCCTGCCTTTGCCTATGACGGTCCTTTCTAGAATGTCTCTTCACAGACACTCATGTGAGGTGCCGCCTTCTGTGCCAGGTTCCATTCCCACCTGTGCTTCAGAGCTTTGCTCGGTCACTCCAGCTCTCTCTGCTTGGGCAGCAGTCATGCATCTGGCTTTTTTCCTGCCTGATTGTAAATATCCCATCCCATTGTACGACCACACATCCTGAGTCACGTCGGTTTAGGAGACGTGGTCAGCATTTAATGTGTGTGTTATGCATTTGGTGTGTCTAGCCTGGTATCATTTTCCTTTGTTGTATGTAACTTATCTTCCCACCTGGACACGGCACCCAAGAAAAGGGTATATGATGTGCTCTGGTCTACCTAAAAATACCCCTAGGGGCCCTTGTATCAGCATCAGGCATGCATGAGGTACAGAAAAATTCTAGATACCCCCAGCTACACATGTGGTCACCTCCTCCCCCTTGAGTGTGGACGTGCCAGTGTCCTCTGGATGGAGTCAGGGGAATGGGGGGACATGATGAGAAGGGCCTGTTGCCCCCTCCTGTGGAGGCTCCTCAGCAGGAGGAGCAGCTCAGGTGCTTCCCCACCACATGTTCTTCTACAGGCCCCAGAACTTCTGGAGCAGCAGAAGTACACGGTGACCGTGGACTACTGGAGCTTCGGCACCTTGGCTTTTGAGTGCATCACGGGGTTCCGACCTTTTCTCCCTAACTGGCAGCCCGTACAGTGGTGAGTGAGGGACTGGGGCCTGCGGGTGGAGCCAGGAGCACCCCCTGAAGGGGCGAGTGTGTCCCTCTGTCTTTGTCATGTCTTTCACCTGTTCCCATCTCACTGGGTGCTCCCAGCCTAAGACCTCTGTCATCTGTCTCCCATAGAGGATGTCCCTTTAGGACCCAGCATGTGGGTGGTCCAGGCTCTGGAGTCCTAGAAAAGGAGAGCAGTTGTTAAGTGTTAACGTCTTTAAGTATAACACCGTATGAACGTTTGCCGTGTGTGCAGTGGTAACATGGCCGTGTTTACAGACCGTTGCATACATTGTGCACTTCCGCTGAGGATGCTGTGTATTAGTAAGAAAAGGACATGTACACCTGACAAATGAGAAGTATTTACATGGAAATGTATTATTGACATATTTTACTATACCTCAATAGAAATTTTTGTTTCAAAAGCATAAGAAAGTGGCTTAAAATATGAACCAGTATGTACACAAATAAGTTACCAAAAAAAAAGATTTCTTAATAAAAACTGAAGGATATAATTAAGGTTTTAAAAAATTATATCTTTACCTTTTTTTTATTACAAAAATAAGTATTCATTGTATATGTGAAGGTTAATCATTACCAAAATGCATAGTACGAAAACTTAACGTTTCCCTAAACCGGGTTTCATTCGGAGTGTTCCTTGAGAGGCCACACGCTAATTTGAATGATGCTACTGTTATTCCAAATTTTGTTTTTATTTCCAGTGTTTGTCCTTTTGGAGCAGTAATAAGTTCACATGGTTCAAGCTTCCAAAAGTAATAAAAGAGTATGCACTGAAAGTCATCTCTGACCAGCCTCCCAGCCACCTGGCTTCCTTCCCCACAGGCACCTGATACCACTGGTTTTGTGTGTGCTTCCAGGGATGTTTCAGATGGGTACAAGCAAATTGGCCTATATTTGTCTGTTGGTTCATTTATGTGTTTCACCCCTTTTTTACATCAATGATAGCATAATGTGAACTGCCCCGCAAGTGCTCTCAAAGCATTTCTACGCCGTGAAAATTTCCTTCACACAATCCAAAAACAACCACTACAGACGTTTTTGTGTGTCTCCAGGCTCTTCAGTATATGTGTTATACTTTTAAAAAACCCACAAATAAATTACTACAAACACCCTCATATAACCTCTTTTTCAGTCTTGCTATTGAAAAGGGCTTTATGTTTTTCCATAATTTGTAATATCTGTTCGGTATTCAACTGAGTGGCTACACTGGAATTTTTTTTTTTAACTTATCCCTTGTTGCTGGAAGCATGGGTGGTTTATAATTTTTACTTCTTAAAAGAGCACCAAGAATAATGTCCTTGTATGGAAATCCCTGTATATCCCTAGAAGTGGAATGAACTGATCAAAGATTATGCACATTTTAAAGGTTTTTGATGTGTATTAAAATGCTCAACAGAAAGGCTATATAAGTAATGTTTCCACAGGAACATACAAAGCTGCCTCTTTCACCACACCACTGCCAGCACTGGCTATTATCATTTTTCTAAATAGTTTTCTGGAAGTAATGAAAACATTAACTTTTTCAAAGGACAGGTATTTGCATTATGAATTATTCTTTTTTTTTCTTTTTTTTTTAAATCTTTTTTTTTTAATGTTTTATTTATTTATTCATGAGAGTCAGAGAGAGAGAGAGGCAGAGGGAGAAGCAGGCTCCCTGCCTAGCAGGGAGCCCGATGCGGGACTCGATCCCAGGACCCTGGGATCATGACCTGAGCCGAAGGCAGACGCTTAACCATCTGAGCCACCCAGGCGCCCCATGAATTATTTATTTATAAGATGTAACCTTGGAAATCCATTCCAGAAGAGTGGTTTTTGTGATGGCAGTCCAGTTTAGTCAATATGTATAAGCCAAACATTGGAAATGCAAAGATGATTGCAGCCAGGTCCCTGCTCTTCAGGAGTCTGGTGAAATGGCAAAGTATGCCCTCCTCTGGTGATTTATTTTAAAACAAGCAATACTTGTTGAGCTACATAGGTTCTGGAGTATTGAGGAATTAGCTCATTAATTTATAGTCACACTGGATACTCTAGCCATCGTAAAAATAACTTTATCTGTATATCAGTAGTGTTTTTAACTAACCAAAGAATTACTGCATTTCTGCAGTTCAGATGTTGAGTTTTTCCAATATTTTTAACAAGATGAGTTAAAAATCCACTCAAGGGGCGCCTGGGTGGCTCAGTGGTTAAGCGTCTGCCTTCGGCTCAGGTCATGGTCCCAGGGTCCTGGGATCGAGCCCCGCATCGGGCTCCCCGCTCGGCGGGAAGCCTGCCTCTCCCCCCTCCACTCCCCCTGCCTGTGCTCCTCTCTCACTGTGTCTCTCTCTGTCAAATAAATAAATAAAATCTTTAAAAAAAAATAAAAAAAAAAAAATAAAAATCCACTCGAACTGGAAGAACAAGTGCTATTTGAAAATATATCTCTAATGTCTCAGCATCTTTATAGTAAGTCTGTTGTCTGCAGAATCCGCTTCTTAGAACTCCCCTCACCAGTGCTGGAAGACCAGATGACACTTTCAGGTAGTCTTCTTGGACCCCCAGTCAGGAGCTGTTCAGTGGACTAGTTTGTGAGAAGTGTCTGTCTCATGTGCCTTGTAATGCCTCAGACAACTTTTTAAAAACTTCACTCTCTCAGTAATTGGTTATCTTTGAAGCATTGTTCACACTTAAGTTCTTTTCCTCATCACCAAAAAGCTTTGAAACTAGTCGGGTTTAAAATTTTTCTCCTTCAGGACGCCTGGGTGGCTCAGTCGTTAAGCATCTGCCTTCGGCTCAGGTCATGATCCCGGGGTCCTGGGATCGAGCCCCGCATCAGGCTCCCTGCTCGGCGGGAAGCCTGCTTCTCCCTCTCCCACTCCCCCTGCTTGTGTTCCCTCTCTCGCTGTTGTTTCTGTCAAATAAATAAGTAGAATCTTTCAAATTTTTCCCCTTCAAATACTATTTCAGATGCATCAGTGCATCCGTGAGTTCTCTAAACTGGGAAATGTAAAAGTTCCTTCACCACTAGAGGTAACATCTAGCCATCTACATTTAGAGGGATGTGAGTTGTGCATGCATGTGTTCATATTGCCCATCAATGTGATACGCGTGCAGTGATCCTGGTTTGGAAGTTCTAATTTTATCCTCTGTCAAAACATGAATTTTGTATGAGATAAAATGAAAAGTAGAGGAAATGATGAAGACACGCTAAGGGTGAGATCAGGAGTCGGCTGTCCTGGCTGTGGAGCTCTGCGCACAGGATGGTCGCTGCCTCCACTCCCACAGGCAGTCCAGACTAGCCTCCGGCTCTGAAAGAAGCCATCCTAGCAGGATCCTGAGGCACTGACTGTCACCCAAAGATAAAATCGCGACCTGGGGGTATCCCGTACAGTTGTAAAGTGATCTGTTACAGATGTAAAGTGCGTCTTGCCCATTAAGTGACTTAGAGGCTGTAATTAAGGAGATGACACGGTTCACAGGCATTCCAGAGTCCGGCAGAAGAGTGAGATGGACATTGTCGTCAGTGAGGACTTGAATGGAGCGGTGAAGTTTTCAAGCTCCTTACCCTACCCCAATAATCTGAACAGGTAAGGCCCAGTGGCGCTTCTCTACGTAGTTCTCTTCCTCTTTTACAAATAAATGTCTGCAATGACATCGCATAGCTTTTAAAGAGGTTATCAGGATAGCATCCCGTGACTAAGGACTTGACATAACCATCTCCATCTTAAACTTAGAATGGATTCCCACCCCTCACCCCATCTAGAAATCATCTCTTTCCTAAATTCACATAACAATTTATCTGTACCTCTTACCACTCTTAGTAGCTTCTACCTCATATTACATTTGGTTTTACCTCATACTACATTTGGTTTTGCATAGGGCTTATCTCCTCAACTGTAAGCCTTTTCAGGGTAGGGAATTATATTTTACTTCTCTTTGCACTCCTGTGTAGACTCATACTGTGTCTTAGTCAACAAATAGATCTTTGTAGTTTGAACAGCATTATATTCTAGTCTTAGAGCCCAAATGTGAACACTCAAATAGTAATATCAGCATTGGGTAGTAGTACAAAAGAAAGTGGCAAGGCAGTCACACAACTGAGTAGCATGGATAATAATTACCATGAGTATTTAGAGAATGGGGAGAGAGGTATCGTGTGGACTAGAGCTGTGTGGAATGACTTTGGATGAGCTGAAACTTTCTGGAAGGATCTGGAACGATGTGCAGGACATGGATAGATGAAGAGGAAGGAAGTTTGAGGGGGAAGGAGTGAGGGGAGCAAAGGCATATTCCAGGGGGCAGTGAGTAGGGTGTTGGCCTCTGTGGAGGCTGAGAGCACCTGCATAAGGCGGACCTGTGGCCAGGAAGGAGTGTAAATTTTGTTGTGGGGCTACGAGTGTTTTTTTTTGGTGGTGGGGGGCGTGGATTAACAAATCTGGCAGGATGGCATCTAGCTTGTGTGTGGGGCTCGCCGGGAGGTAGGACATGCCTGCAGCGTTCAAAGAGCTTCACAGATCATTCTCATGCAGCCAGGTGGAGATCAGTCAGTTGACTCATCTGTTAAGAAATCTTGGCTTTCAGGGGGTGTCATAGCAGACCAGGTGAAGGGATAAGCACCCGAATCATTAGTTTGGCTGGAAACGTTCGCTTTCCCTCAGATTAACTCATTTTCAGTAATCACATACTGGCTGCCACGGATGTGTGTAGCGGTGAATGTACATGAGGTCGCGTGGGAGGCTGCCTGAGAACGGCGTTGGAGCTGTCTCCTTCCACACCATGCTCTTGTTCTCCTCAGCATCCTGGCACAGCGACTGGAGAAGTGGCTGCAGCTGATGCTGATGTGGCACCCACGACAAAGGGGCACCGATCCTGTATACGGGCCCAACGGCTGCTTCAAGGCCCTGGATGACATCTTAAACCTGAAGGTGAGTGTGGAGCCAGGTCAGCCTCGAGGCAGCAGGTCAGGTCCCCGATGGGCTGTGGCAGGGCTTGGGAGAAAGAAGAGCGCCTTAAGAAGCAGGTCATGGGCCATCTGAGCAGTGGGAAGGGAGGCCCCGTGAGAGTGCCTGCCCCTGGGCCAACTGACGTTGGTTGTGAGGTAGTAGCTGTGGACAAACAGGAGTATTAAAGACCAGAATGTATGAACCTTGGCACTGGGGCTCCCTTCCCTCCCGCTAGCCTAGCCGCTCTCTTTGTGTGGCTGGGGAATGTTGGGAGCAGCAGACGATCCAGGCAAATAGGCGGGCCTCTCTGTAAAGATGGGTTTTTTCCAGTAACATCTGGGTTGTGTTGCAGCTGGTTCATATCTTGAACATGGTCACAGGCATCATTCACACCTATCCAGTGACAGAGGACGAGAGTCTGCAGAGCTTGCAGGCCAGAATCCAGCAAGACACAGGAATCCCCGAGAAGGACCAGGAGCTGCTGCAGGAAGCTGGGCTGGCGCTGATCCCTGACAAGCCTGCCACTCAGTGTATTTCAGATGGCAAGGTGAGCCCCTGCTCCTCACCGAAGGCCCTGTGTTCCTCGGACTTCCCCTCCCAGCTGTTCAGATTTCAGCTCTACTTTGTCACACAGTGCAGACACCTGCCTGTGTTTTCAGTTCGAACGTCAGATCCCCTGCTTGGCCCCACGGGAGACACGAGTCCCTCCACGCTTGACTCGTTACTTCCAGAAGCTCAGAGTGCCTTTCCATTGCTTTTGTTGCCAAGCAATGCTTCATTCCTCCGAGTCAACCAAAGCTCTCGGGTACAAAACTGTGCAGGCAGCCACAGCTATGCACGCCACGGCCCCTGCCCCAAGGAACTGATAAAGCCAACTTAGGAGAAACAAGCATTGGATAGGAAGGGAGATGGCGAACGTCTACATTGCACAGTAAAGACAACAGAGAATAGATAGAAAGTAATAAGTTGTAAATAAGGCATACATTTGGATAATAAGTGTAAAAGGAACAGGAAAGGGAAATCTAGGCTGGAGTCATGAAGAAAGCCTGCATGGGCACTCAGTACTTGCTGGCTGAAGATGATGCCATTGGTGAACAGTGGGAAAAGCTCTGAAATCCCTGTGTTATTAATTGGAAAAAGCAGGGTTGGGAGCCACAAGATCTCATCTTGTTCTTATTCCTTTGCAGCTGATTGAGGGCCGCACGCTGGACATGGATCTCATCTTTCTGTTTGACAACAGTAAAATTGCCTATGAGACTCAGATCTCCCCCCGGCCCCAACCTGAAAGTGTCAGCTGTATCCGTAAGAACAGCATTGTTTTCTTAAAAAAAAAAATCTTTTGTAATGCTTGGGACGGGGTAGGAGGAGGGAGAGACATGGACCAGGGGAGGGGGTCCACACCAAGGAGATGAGCTTACCTGGTCCCCAGGGCAGCCTTCTTTACTTGGGGCCTCTGTGTAGCCCAGCCAGAAAAGAGGAAAGGGAGTCTTCAATTTCAGTGTCATAGGTAGAACTTTAAACACAGGACAGAGAATACTGCCTGCAAGTCTCTGAACTTGATCAAATCAGATGGCCATTTTATTTATTTTTGAAGTTTTATTTATATTTTAATAATTAATACATGTATGTGATACAAAAAAAGCAAAAGGTACAAAAAGAATAAACAGTGAAAAATAAGCCATCCTCTCTTCCCAATTTCCCAGTCTCTTCCAGGGAAACTGCTCCTGTCAGATTCTTGGGTATATATATATCTTCTGGGAGTATTCTACTCATATGTAAAGTTTATATATATATATATCCCCCCCAACAAATGGTAGCATACAACATGTACTGTTCTGCACCTGTCTTTTTCACTTAATAATATATTTTAGAGATTTTTTCCCCTGTTGGTGCATATAGAGCTGCCTAATTTCTTTTTTTTTAATAAAACTTTTTTCTAAAGATTTATTCATTCATTTGAGAGAGAGAGTGTGTGTGAGCAGGGGGAGGGGCAGAGAGAGAGGGAGAGAGAGAATCCCCAAGCAGACTCCCCACTGAGCTTGGAACCTGAAGCAGGGCTAGATCGCAGGACCCTGAGATCATGACCTGAGTCAAAATCCAGTCGGCTGCTCAGCCAGTGGAGCCACCAGGTGCCCTGAGCTCCGTAATTTCTTTTTTTTTTTTTTTTAAGATTTTATTTATTTATTTGACAGGTAGAGACACAGCCAGAGAGGGAACACAAGCAGGGGGGGTGGGAGAGGGAGAAGCAGGCTTCCCGCAGAGCAGGGAGCCTGATGCGGGGCTCGATCCCAGGACCCTGGGACCATGACCTGAGCCGAAGGCAGACACTTAACAACTGAGCCACCCAGGCGCCCCATGAGCTCCCTAATTTCTAATGCTTGTGTAGTATTCCATTGTATGAGTGTTAGATGGACATATTAATGCATTCCCGCATTACTACCCCACCCCCCCCACACACATTTAGAATAGATCAAGAGTCCAAAGTCTTAGTTCCAGACTTACTGCTTGTTTAAACATATTCTAATACTACTGGTTGAAGCTGAATTTTTGGAAAAGTTCACGTGACTTTAAATGTTATAAACATAAAGGTTTCTATTGAAAGCATGTGAGCCTGTATATATGTGATTGTCTATACATGGTTCACAGACTGTTTCTTCAAATCGATAGGTATTTATTGACTGGTACATGCTTGTGCTATTAATGGAGTGCAAAAACAAATGTATGTGACAGTAACCAGGCTTATCACCCAAATAACTTATGTAATAGCATAGTAGTTCTTTTTTTTTTTTTTTTAAGATTTTATTTATTTATTTGAGAAAGAGAGCACAGAGGGAGAATGAGAGGGAGAAGCAGACTCCCCACTGAGCAGGGAGCCCATTGCAGGGCTCGATCCCAAGACCCTGTTCATGACCTGAGCTGAAGGCAGACGCTTCACTGAGTACCAGTTCTATAACTAAAAAATGTGAGAGTACACATTAACCAAGGTAGGACATGGTTAATGTGAGGGCAGTTATTTTCTGACGGTGGCATATGTCTCTGTTCCAGTTCAAGAGCCCAAGAGGAACCTGTCTTTCTTCCAGCTGAGGAAGGTGTGGGGCCAGGTCTGGCACAGCATCCAAACCCTGAGGGAGGACTGTAACCGGCTGCAGCAGGGACAGCGAGCTGCCATGTACTGTACCAGGCGGTCTGGGACTTCACTTATTTTAAATTGCTTGGTGGCTTTTGCCACAGGGAGGGGCCCAGAAAGCCACTGATAGGAGAGACAAGAGGGAGACACTGGTTTGGACGGGCAGGAAGTGGTTGGCTGGGCAGGATTGACTTTATGAGGTGAGTGAGGTCAGCACATGGAGCAGGAGTATAAACTGAGGGCCGGGCTGGCTGAACTAGGGGCAGAATTTGGACTGTGGAAAAGCTTATGGCAATTTGGGTCAGCAAAACTCCCCTGACTGTCATGCCGGGGACTGCCTGACTCCCTCTCTGGGTTATTGGCCCTTGGTGTGGTTCTGTGCCTAATTGCAATTTTGGTGCAGAACCTCATGCTCGCCGAGGGCTAGGAAATTGTCTTTATGATTAGAGGTGGCTGCTTTTGTTACAACAATAATAATTATAATAGGGACCTGCCTTGGCCTTTGAGATGGTTTTGGTATTATATAGGAAATGGTATTTGTATCCCAGGGATGCCCGAAGGTTCTGTTTCTTGTGGTCCCTGCAGGATGAATCTGCTTCGGAATAATAGCTGCCTCTCCAAGATGAAGAACTCTATGGCTTCCATGTCTCAGCAGCTCAAAGCCAAATTGGACTTCTTTAAAACCAGCATCCAGATTGACCTGGAGAAGTACAGTGAGCAAACTGAGTTTGGGATCAGTGAGTGTACTCTCTGCAATCCGTGTGGAGAGACCATTCTTGTCTTTTTTTTTTTTTCCCCCTCTTCCTGAGGTTTCTTTTGCTTCTTATAATTGAGTTGTTTGTGTCTATTTTGGTTTTGTGGTGTTTTCATTTTGTTTTTCTTTTTTTCCCCTACATTTTTTTTTTCCAGCATCAGATAAGCTGCTGCTGGCCTGGAGGGAAATGGAACAGGCTGTGGAGCTCTGTGGGCGGGTAGGAGACTCATTTTATTTTTTTAAAGATTTTATTTATTTATTTGTCAGAGAGAGAGAGAGAGCACAAGCAGGGGGAGAAGCAGGCTCCCTGCTGAGCAGGAAGCCCAATGTGGAACTCGATCCCAGGGCCCTGGGATCATGACCTGAGCTGAAGGCAGACACTTAACCAACTGAGCCACCCAGGTGTCCCAGGAGACTCATTTTAGATCCCTGTTCTTACCGGAGCGGGGGGCGGGGGGGGCGGAGGGAAGGGGGGTGAGGCTTCTTACTACCGTTTCTCACTCTCTCCTCAAACACTGGATCGATTTGTATGTCCGAAATCAGGTTGTCCTTGTCATGCTGTCTGACCTTAACTAGGCCTTGCTAGGAAGAGGCCAGGGCGGTAGCCAGTAAAGGGGGCCTTACAATGGCAGATGGAGGAGCGCCCCCAGACCTGGTGCAGACTTGAGTAAGGAGCAAAATGTGAAGCATCCTTGCAGGCAGCCCAGACCTCTTCCTCTTAGAAAGGGTCTCGGATGAATGATCGACACTGCATCCTGCCAGGGGTTTTGCCTGGTTTTGCTGAGACACTAAATCCACAGGAAAGAAAAAGTCTGAGCATAAAGTAGTAGGATAGCATAAATCAAATACCACTGAAAAGCGTGAATTGTGAGGTAAGGGAAGTATGGCTTTAGTAAACCCCACACAAATTGAAGACTGAAGCCTCCAAGGCCTTTTCTGTACTTTTCGCCATTTTCTGCTGTGAACTTGGGTAGGGACCTTCACCTCTGTGTCTTAACATCAGTTTCTATGAATCAATACTGACTTAAAGGTGGGTATTACGTAGATAATGCCTCCCCTAGCCACAGAGACAGTCCCACCTTGCCCTCACACACAAAAGCTGTGAAACAGAGGAGTCTGGGCCTCCCACGTGGGATGGACAAAGTAAGGGAAGAGAAAGGGATGCATGTTGGGCATCTTCTCTATGCCAGGCACCCTGCCGGGTACTTTACATGCTGTATCTTATCTAACCCCTAAAGTGGCCCCTTTAGAAGCCTGTTTCATGGTTCCATGAAACATTCCCCAATCAAGACAATGCCAGTCTTGCTTCTAAAAGTCAGGAAACTACAGCTCAGGGGTTAGGTGATTTGCCCATGGGTCACACAGCTAGAAAGTGATAGACCTGGGCTCCAGACCCAGGCCATCTGACTCCAAAGTCTGTATCCCTTCTAGCCAATCTTTCGAGGGTCTTCAGTGCATTTGGAGGGTGTTCCCCCCAAATCTCACGCCTCAGAAGGCTCTTATTACGTCAGTTGACATTAGCACAGCTTTTTCATTAGGAGAATGAAGTGAAGCACCTGGTGGAGCGGATGATGGCGCTGCAGACTGACATAGTGGACCTGCAGAGGAGCCCAATGGGGCGGAAGCAGGGGGGCACACTGGACGACCTGTGAGTAGCAGCCGGGCAGCAGGCCAACCCGCAGACGCCCCAGACAAGCTTCTGCACAGGTGTTGCGATCATCCAAGGGTTCGAGTGCGTTTATTATGGCAGCTCTGTGAGACCATTCTGTGGAGCATGACCCCCTGGTGAAGCATCTTGGCATGTTCCAGGGGAGTTCCAGAGATGAGCAAGGGACGATCAGCGGCGAGCAGAACTGTCTGACCTCACAGAGTTGTGAAGGTCAATTCAGATGATTCAGATAGAGCATGAGTTCGTAAACTTACAGGCTGTGATGGAAGCAGCCTTCACCACAGTATCAGACGTCACTGTTCGTGCAGCCCGGCCTGATCCAGGCGTGGTTCGAAGAGCAGAAAGTACAACAGAGAAGGAGCCTGCCAGGTCTTGAGAGTTTGAACCCAGAAACTGTTCATTTGAGTCTTTATCAGGAATTTGGCCTTGGCTCTAGGAGGTGATAAGGTGTCCCGGCAACACCGTCCTACCCGAAGGGAATCACGTGGAGCTCCCAGGGGGCAGGTGGGAGGAAAGCAGGCGAGCTGCATCAGACTCACAGGAGCTCTGGCTCGAGCTCAGCTGGGTCCTCTAATGCCTTTACTAGGGTTCTCAGGACCAGCAGCTCAAATACCAGAAATCTGATGATCCAGATTCTATATTTTCTTTCTTTTTTTTTTTTAAGATTTTATTTATTTATTTGAGAGAGAGAATGAGATAGAGAGAGCATGAGGGGGGGGAGGGTCAGAGGGAGAAGCAGACTCCCTGCCGAGCAGGAAGCCCGATGCGGGACTCGATCCCGGGACTCCAGGATCATGACCTGAGCCGAAGGCAGTCGCTTAACCAACTGAGCCACCCAGGTGCCCCGGATTCTATATTTTCTTCAATTATTTAACCCTTTATTCTCTTTCGTTTTCAAATGAAAGTCACCTCTGAAAATGTCAGCCAGTTTCACTGTGTGGAGGCCAGAAAGGGATAGGAGATTGCCTTGCCCCTGGGCTTGAGTTTTCAAGGGCTTAGGCCCAGTGATGGTACTGGGGTCGTTACTGCAGAAGCTGCGTGGAGAGGAAATTCCGAGGGACAGAGGAGAAACGCGCTTCCTTGAGACTTTCATTAAACCTTAGAGATGGTTCAGGTTTGATGACGAGGGCCATCATTACCTTCTTGTAGGCATCACCTATGATGTCTCCAGGGGTAATACTTTTCCCCAATCAAGACAATGCCAGTCTTGCTTCTAAAAGTCAGTAATTGTACTGGCAGAAATTAGCTAACTAGTGTTTCAGATGTGCTTATTTGATCTCACATCTTGACAGAGCTTCTCCTTCGTATGTTTCAGAGAAGAGCAGGCGAGGGAGCTTTACAGGAGACTTCGGGAAAAACCCAGAGGTATGTCGGGCTTTCTGTGTGTGGCGGGGGCCTTGTTTTGTCAGTGTGTGGTGTAGGCGCTCTCTGTCAGCTGCCTTGAGGAACTGTGCGTCTCCGTCCCTCTCTCCAGACCAGCGAACGGATGGCGACAGTCAGGAGATGGTCCGGCTGCTCCTCCAGGCCATCCAAGGCTTTGAGAAGAAAGTGCGAGTGATTTACACGCAGCTCAGGTATACGCCCTGACTTCCCTTCCCGAGGGTGGAGTTCGGAGAAGCAGCGAGGCCACACGTGAGGTCATTTTCTTAGTCCCCTCTGACTTGCTTAGCCTGGAGAAAATTTATCTGCAGCTGCTGTTGGATTCATAATTCCCAGGGATTATGTTCTCCTGCTTTTTCCAACCCCAGTGCCACTGGAGCTTGTCCCGCTTACTCTTTACAGTAAAACTGTGGTTTGCAAGCAGAAGGCCCTGGAATTGTTGCCCAAAGTGGAAGAGGTGGTGAGTTTAATGAACGAAGATGAGAAGACTGTTGTGCGGCTTCAGGAGAAGCGGCAGAAGGAGCTCTGGAATCTCCTGAAGATCGCTTGTGTGAGTGAGCCCCACGGCCAGGCCCTCAGCCCTCAGCCCGCCAGCTTCTCGGGGCCTTTCCACCTCTGTGCTGCTGTCACCACCCTCCAAGGGAGACCACAGAGCCACGGACCAAGCACTCAGCTGCCGCCACTGCGTTCCCATTGCCCTCCTCCAGGACCGGGCGTGGGCGGGAGGGGCGGAGTCAGACCTGCGCCAGGTGTTCTTACTTCTGCCTGCATGCGTTTCCTGTGGCTACTGTAGTGAGGTACCACCACAGAGTTACTCCGTCACGGTTCTGGAGGCCGGATGTCTGAAACCAAGGTGTTGGCGGGGCTGGGCTCCCTCTGCAAGCTCTAGGGGAGAATCCCTCCTTGCTTCTTCCAGCTTCTGGTGGCCCCAGGCATTCCTTGGCTTGTGGCCGCATCACTCCAGTGTCTGCCTGTGTCTTCACAAGGCCTTCTTCTCTGTGCCTGTCTCCTCGGTGTCTCGTATAAGTACCCTTGCCATTGGATGGGTCCCCTCTCGGGGAGATCCTGATCTCCTCTCAGGATCCTTAACTGCATCTGTGAAGACCCTTTTTCCACTAAGCTCACATTCCCAGTTTCCTGGAGTTAGGACATGGTGGATCTTTTGGGGGGACCTTCATGCAGTCCACTACAGGGCATGTCTGCATGACCTGGTTGATCCTCATCCGGGTCTGCACTGCTTAGTATTGTCACCTGCACTTTCTTGCCCACTGTCTTACTGTAGATTTTATTTATTCACTTGGAGAGAGACAGAGTGTGCACAAGCTGGGGGGCGGGGGGCGGCAGGCAGAGGGAGAAGCAGACGCCCCGCTGAGCTGGGAGCCCGACACAGGACTCAGTCCCAGGACCTGGAGATCATGACCTGAGCCGAAGGCAGATGCTTAACCATCTGAGCCACACAGGCTTCCCGCCGCCCCCCCCCCCGCCCCCCCGTCTTACTGTAGCTGAGATTTTGCTGCATGTTGCTCAGAGAGAAAACAGGACACGAAAAAGAGCCTAAGACAGAGAGGGAGAAGAGCCAGGTAAAGGCCATGGAAGCCAGAGCTGAAGGGAAAGAGACCACACTGTGCAGGCTGCAGAGAGCTTGCCTGGGATGAAGAGCGATTAAGTCACTGATAGTGTTAAAGAGCAAAGAGGAGAATGGGAAGATAGTTGCCTAAGGTGGAAGCAGGATGCAAGGGTGTTGTTTTTAAGATCATGGACTGGAGCAGATTTGTAGGCCAAGCAGAAGGAGACAGTGTACTGGGAGATTCACAGAATCAAAGAGGCAAGAGACAGTTGAGTCTCTAAGTCCTGAGAACAATGGGGTATCAGCATGATGATGAGCATGCATGGCCTTGGGAAGGGGTGGGTGACATTTCCTCCTGTAAGAAAGGAAGAAAAGAAAAAAGGAGAGAAGATTGAGGAAGGAGAGGGAAGTTGAGGTATTCCCAGGGATGGCCTGAGCCACCATCTGCATTCATGTGACATTTATTGAGCACTGACCATGTGCCCAGGAGCCTAGGAATGTGATGAAAACTGGAGGTAAAGGAGGAAAGAAGCATGGTGCCCAACCCAGGAGCTCATAATCTGGTGAGGGGCAGGGAAGTGAATTTGAATTTGGGGGCAGGAAGTGTTAATCAGCAGCTTTAGTGCTAGAAGCTGAGCTGTAGCATGAATGCAAAGAGCTACGGCCGCTTCAATCTTGGAGGGGAGGGAAGCACAGGGAACGTTCACAAGGAGGTGTTGCTTCAGCTGAAGAATGAGTAGGAGTTAGGTGGATAGGTGGAGATGACCTTCAGGAGCGAAGACTTTGCTCTGTCAGAGGCCCAGGACTTTGGCTGGAAAGAGTGGGTGTGTTCTGGGTGCTACACGCAGAGTGTTGGGGGGGGGGGAAGGGTGTCCTGTGGGATGAACTGGGGAGGCAGGCGAGGGCCATGCTTACACAGGCCACACTTTGTTTTGAAGGCACAGAAAACACCACAGAATTTGTTTTTATCTTCCATGTTGCAGGAAGTTAAGCATGGGAATGGTTTGATCACATCTTGGTTTTGGAGAAATCCCTCATGGCAGCTGGAGAAGGGATTTGAGGCTTGGACAGACCTTGCCCCCGAGAGGGGCTGGAGTCGCAGAGCCCTGGCTGCACAGGACAGGACAGTGGGAGGGCTGCCCTCCTGCCACACTCGCAGGCCCAGGCAGAGGGGAGGAGGAGGATGGCTGGGTCTCTCCATGGGTGATGAGCATCAGGGCAAAAGGGGGGGGGGGGGGGCCTGACTGGTTAAAGCTGGACCTTGATGTTCAGCTGGAAGGAGGGATGTGGAACCAGGGTGGGTCCCCCAGCTTGCGAGGCTGAGTGGGATTGAAGTCACATGGGCTGCGGCAAGCACAGGAGCCCAGTCCGCGAGAAGATGGCGAGGCCAACAGAAGAGCGCTTGGCTGGGGCCGTGGAAAGGGGAGGGGCATGAGGTGCCGAGAAGGTTGACAGTGGGTCATGTCCGCGGGCGGCAGGCACCTGGAGCCCGAGCCACTGGTTTAACCTCTTGACTGAGGTGGAGTGGCTGCGGCAGCCAGCGGGCCGCTGGGGGCGGTCAGAACATCTTGGTTTTCTTCTCGGCCGTCCCACAGATGATGCGGTTCACAGAAGGCCACTTACAAGCTTTTTGTGTGTCTCAAGTCTTCTGCTTGGAAAAGCGAAACCATCTCTGTCTTAATTTCCTTGTTAGAGTTTGTTAAGCAAACTAGTGAATAAAGCCTATGAATACAGGTACTCAAATCTCCCTAATTTAGAATCTTTTATCAAAAAGTACACCTATAGGGCGCCTGGGTGGCTCAGTTGGTTAAGCGACTGCCTTCGGCTCAGGTCATGATCCTGGAGTCCCGGGATCGAGTCCCGCATCGGGCTCCCTGCTCGGCGGGGAGCCTGCTTCTCCCTCTGACCCTCCCCCATCTCGTTCTCTCTCTCTCTGTCTCATTCTCTCTCTCAAATAAATAAATAAAATCTTTAAAAAAAAAAAAAAGTACACCTATAGCATCTGCCTTCGGCTCAGGGTCCTGGGATCGAGCCCCACTTCTGGCTCCCTGCTCAGCGGGGAGCCTGCTTCTCCCTCTCCCTCTCCCTCTGCCTGCTGCTCTCCCCGTGCTTGTGCCATGTCTCTCTCTCTCTCCCTCTGTCAAATAAATAAAATCTTAAAAAAAAAAAAAAAAGTACACCTATAGACACAAATTTTCCAAGCCAAAATGCAAACTGTGGTCATGAGTAGGGATGTTGACTAAAAATTTGTAGGAATAGCCAATGTCCTGGTCTTGTGACCAATTGTTTCATGAGAAAATACCATGGTGTGAATACAAAATTGGGATTGTCCCTTTCTCCCAAATTCTATTGACTTTCTTTTGGTTTTGTCCTTTAGAGCAAAGTCCGTGGTCCTGTCAGCGGAAGCCCAGACAGCATGAATGCTTCTCGCCTCAGTCACTCAGGTCAGCTGTTGTCTCAGCCTTCTGCTGCCCCCAACAGCTTACCCGAAGCCGTCAAGAAAAGGTGGGTCACTGTTCAGTGCCAGGCGTGACAGCCATGGGCGCATCGGGAGGTCATGGGAATGGAAATGCATGTTTATCATTGAGAGATCATTTCATCTGTCTAGTGATTTCGTGCATGTTTTTCTTTGTGTTGGTTCATATGCTCTGCAGATGTGGTATTTTACTCTCCAAGTCCCTTGTAACTTGCTGGCTAAGTACTTTTCTGGTCTGGGGGTTGGATTACGAATTGCTTGATGAGGACATCGAAAGTGCTAGTCCCGTCAGCCATCACCTGTTGTTGAAAACCAGATTCCCCACAGGGCATGCCCTGTTGGCCACGCCTCGGTCATCTTGCCTCATCCTTCTCACCCCCCACCACTCTGAGTTACCAAGCTGCGGTTTTCCTCCTCCTGCCTGTCCTCACCCCCCACTCCTCCCTAGCTTTCCCCCTCCTGTTGCCTGGGCCACTGCCACCGAGGTGGGGAGCAGAGCGTCTCCGCCTTTTCTGTAAGGCGTTTCACCTCCCTGCTTCCTGTCTAGTACCGCCTCCAAGCCCTTTCTGGTCAAATGAGTCTTCACAGAATACGAGTGGATCAAGTTATTTTCTTGGCCAGTAACTAGTAGTGGCTTCCCACTCCCCTAGAGGATCCATGCTGAGCCTTTTCAGACATTTGAGGCCACCTCGGAGCCACTCTCCGAGGCTGATCTCTCCAGGCTGATCCCCTATTCCCGTACAAACTCCTGGCCTCGCCCAGTGGTTCGGAAAGTCTGATCCAGACCAGCAACAACAGCAGCATCTGGGCACTTGTTAGAGATGCAGATGCTGAATCAGCTGCTCAGGGGTGGGCCCAGCAGGTAGCTTTTCAGAAGCCTGGGCTGGTTGCTGATGCACACTGAAGTTCCAGAACCTCTGGCCAGTGTCCTGCCCTGGGTGGTCCTCCTACCTGCAGGACACATCTGTTTCCCCCTCCTCCAGTGCCCTGACCACTCACACACACAGAGCTCTCTCTTCTTAGACCACCGGGGGCGGGAGGGGGGGGTTGTTTTCTAGTTCAGCCCCACGAAGTTTCTTCACCACCTTCTCTGTGTTGGGCCTTAGGCACTGGCGATGGTTAAAATCATTCCCGTGACCCAGTCTTCAGACATAGAAAATAGATTAATGAGGGGCGCCTGGGTGGCTCAGTCGTTAAGCGTCTGCCTTCGGCTCAGGTCATGATCCCAGGGTCCTGGGAGAAGCCTGCTTCTCCCTCTCCCACTCCCCCTGCTTATGTTCCCCCTCTCACTGTCTCTCTCTCTCTGTCAAACAAATAAAATCTTTAAAAAAAAAATTGATTGCCTAGGGCAGGTGGAGGGGGGATGGGAAAGGGCTAATAATGGGTACAAACAAGGTTTCTTTTTAGATGATGAAAATGTTTTAAAACTAGATTGTAAAAATTGTGTAATTCTGTAAGTATACTAAAACTATCTAATTATACAGTTTAAATGGGTGAACTTTAGGGTCTGTAAATTATATCTCAGTAAAGCTGTTTTAAAAATCCTGTTCCTGTGCTTGGGGAGTTCATAGCCTCTGCTGTTGTGGAACTTAATCATACATGGCCTTAGATTCTTAACTCTGCCCAACCTGCGGTGAGCTTGAGGACGGTAACCGGGTCCTGTGCCTCTTCCATTGCCCTCTGGAGCTGGCACTGAGCCTTCACACTAGTTAGTAGCCACGCGGAAGGGGCTGAGCAAACATGTGGTCTGTGTTCCTTCCATCAGAGCATCGTGTTTTGCAAGGTGAGCAGAGTTCCAGGGCACTGTCTTCCTGGATTGGGCATAGTCCCTCCAGTGATACCCTGGAAGCTTTAGAAAAGTCGTCCCGGGAGAGGTTGTCTGTCCATGTCATGAGGCTGAGGTTGGACTAGGACAGCGGCTTGTTGTACTCTCCCCTCTCTCCCCACAGCGGTTCTTGAAAGGACATGTGCATTTCTTATCCTAGAAGAGAGAGAGTGAATTAAATCAAATCAGCTCCTAGAACTTGCTTTTTCACAGATCTCAAGAACTGTGGACATGGTGAAATTACTTGGTCCATATAATTTTTTTTTCTATTTCAAAAATTGGGAAACAGGTGATTTGTGAAATATCTTCAGATTTTGGCAATTTGGAGAGAATTAAATTCAACTATCTAGTTAAGTCAGAAAGCGCTCATTTACTTCTAACTTTTCTATTAAAAAGAGAGGTCGGAGGGGGAGACGAACCATGAGAGACTATGGACTCTGAGAAACAAACTGGGGGTTCTAGAGGGGAGGGGGTGGGGGGATGGGTTAGCCTGGTGATGGGTATTAAAGAGGGCAAGTTCTGCATGGAGCACTGGGTGTTATACGCGAACAATGAATCATGGATCACTACATCAAAAACTAATGATGTAACGTATGGTGATTAACATAACATAAAAAAAGACATTAGGTAAAAACTAATGAGATCTGAATAAAGTAAGAACTTAAGTGAAAAAAAGAAAAAGATCTTTTTCACAGTGTGAAATGGTAATGCTTATTTATGGCTGGGTATGGGCTTCTGAAAAGTGCTTAACGAGATGAATGAGATTACTAGTCAGGACATGGTGCTTTAAGACACTCAGCATCAAAGTAATTGTAATTTAATTTTTAAAATCTTGTCAAAGGCTCTGTAGCATATTATCTCTGAAAAATCACGCGGAGCATTTTCTAACACTGTGATCCTTTCCTTTAGTGAAGAACTGGTGGCTGAAGCACATACTCTCTGCACCCAGCTAGAAAATGCAATGCAAGACACCATCAAAGAACAGGACCAGAGTTTGAGGGTAATGGGCTGTGTGAATCCCAGCTATACCATGTCCGTCCTTTCCACGGCAAACCAGAAAAAGAAAACGGAAAGGCAATCCAGCATGTCCTCCTTCTCAGTATATGCTTATGCTTTTCTAGTACATATTATTATTATTCATAGCAGTAGGTAGTACTCGTTGAAGGGAAGCTAAGCTGACGAAAAGTGAGTCAAGACACAGGTACATTTTAAGGCAAAGCTTACCTTGCTGAGAGGACCCTAAGTCATTCCTCAGATTTTAAAAGGCCCTTTCCTGCCAAGACAGTGACCTGCCAATCTCCCCCTAACTTCTCAGTTGTCAGAGGAATCAGACGGGATACCACTACTAATTGTAATCACTTCTTATTTATTCGAGTGTCCGTCTCTGGTTTGGGGCTTTCTCTGTTCTTCGTCGCTGTTCGTCCTCCTCCTGACAAGGGTGTATGTGGAGCATTTCACTGCTGAGTTGCACTTCTGCCAGAGGAAAAGGAAGTCTTATCAGGCCATTTCGTCTGGTAGGGTTGGAAATGGGTAGCTGAGGTTAGCTCTTGGTACCACCTACCCACAGCGAGCATAAACAAGTGCTGTGAGCCACAGGTCATACTAAAACTTCCCGTCTAGTTTCCATAGTCACAGCATCTGAGGGACTTCATGCTAGGCCAAAGGAAAGTTCGTGTACGGTTTTGAAAATGTAGCTTTAGCCCAAGAGTGGCCTAAAATAACAAGACTGCTATGAATGAGAGGATTTAAATTTCCTTCTGAACTGTACTGGTCGCCTCCTGAGGAAGACAAACAACCTGAGGTGTATTGGTGGCCACTGTATTTTTAACGTGCCTGTTGACTTTCAGTCTCTAGACTGGAGCTGGTTACAGACGGAAGAAGAGGAGCAGAATAGCCTGGAACAGGCCTCTTGACTGTGTGGGTGGCCTTGACCTGAGGGGGCTGCCTGGCCTGAGGTCCTCCCACGGTGGCCCCTGCTCTAATGACGTCCCAGAAGTCTTCGGCACCCAAAGATCTTGTCACTTCCCCACGAGTTGAGACATTGGCCACGGGCCAGGGGTGTGGCCCTCCGTGGGCACTACCAGCAACTTGTCAGCACACTGGAAGTCCTCCATCACAGAGGCTCAGCGAACACTGATGCCAGGCACGAGCTGCTTCCTCTGCTCTCAAAAAGTGCTCAAGGTACTTGCCCCACAGACCACTGGACAAATGTCTAACGGGACTCTTTCAGGACACAGTGTGAAGGACACTCGATGTCAGCCTATCCTCTCCCGACCTTCTGATCTCCAGAGGCCCTGATCCACCTGTCCTCACAGCTAGTGTTTCATCTGGATTCGGAACCAAACCGACTTTTAAATCATAGACTTGCCTGGCCCCATCCTTTCTCTTCCTCTTTTCATTTCACTGCTGCTAAAATTTCCCTTTTACCGACGACTTTGGTGGTTGTGCCCCCTCGGCAAGGTTGTAGGTGAACACTAGCCCTCCCTGCCACAGCCCTTTCAGCCACAGAGTGACTCGCGAGAGCTAGTGCAGACGAGCCGCTTCCTTCCTTCGGGCCCCAGAGACCACCTGGGAGTGAGTCATCGTGGGGAAGAAGGAAAGAAGAAAAGCGTACCTGTCAGCCCCACGTCTGCCGGCCGCCGTGCCCACACCTGAACTTGCTCAGACACAGTTGTGTGGGGCCGGTGACGGGACGGGGGTCCCCTGCTTCTCATATCATCTAGCAGTATTATTAAATTGATTTATTTAAAAAATAGTTTCTATATTTTGTAACGTAACTCAAACATTTGTACTGGGTTCCACAATCTATTTTTACAATATTTATGGTTAGGACTTAGGAACTCGAAAACCAACTTAATGGAAGATGTCATGAAATTGAATAGCACATGGATCAAATGGTGCCGTGTAGCCCTAGCACTGCTTCTTTGACATTTCACCAAACTTCTGTATATTAAAGCAGGAAAGTAAGACGAGTTCAGATGAGCACAAATAGGCGAGTTTGGTCAGAGAAGGAAGTTGGAATAGAAGAGTTTCACAAACTGGCTTCCATGGAAACAGTACAACGGGTTTCATGGTCAAGTAAGTTTAGGAAATGCTTCATGCTTTAATTGTCTCTTGGAGATTCACATTGTACACTGGCCTATTAAAGTTTCTGAGAGTCCTGTGATAATAAACTGCCTTAACTGTGTAAATCTGTTTACCGAACACGGACAATAGAGCCTTTCCCCCCACCATGTGAGTGTAACATTTATTAACATCCCAAAGAGCTGGAGTTGGATACAGCATGATTTTGGAAACACTGATGAGAGGAGCATAGTGGGAAATCATACCACAAAGACAGGCTGGGATGGGGCCAGATTGGGGAGGGAATAAATGTTGGGCTAAGGGTTATGGGCTTATTTATAGGCACTCGGGAGTCACTGAAGAATTTTGAACAAGAAAATGACATCACCAAAGCAATGGTTTAAAAAGACTAATGTAACTGGGATATGCTAATTGATTTTTTAAAAAGTGAAAACTCGAGGTAGGACTTCTGCTTCCAAGAACAGAAGCAGATGTACTTTCCCCAATCCTCCCTTTAAATATAACTAAAATCCTTCAGCATTTTTTATAAGCAAATACAAGAAGTTGCTGAAAGGTAGAAGGCCAAAGAGCAGCTGGAGACCTTGGACCTGAGCAGTGACGTGGTGGTGAGTTCCTTGGGTTTTCCTTTTGCTTCATCTGTCCCCAGCTGGGCGCTGGAGAAGCCAACAGGCACAACTAAAGAGCCTGCTCCCTCTAGTGGTATTAGACTCCCAGGGCTGCTGTAACGAATCACCACCCACTGCATGGCCTAACACAGCAGAAATTGGTCTCTCACAGTTCTGGAGGCCAGAAGTCTGGAATCGGGGTGCTGACAGGACAGCGCTTTCTCCGAAGACTGTAGGGGAGTTTCTTTTCCTTGCTCCTTCTAGCTTCTGGGGAGTCCAGGTGATCCCTTGTGGCTGCATCTCTGCTTCCATGGTCATATTGCCATTTCGTCTTCTGCCTGTCAAACCTCCCCTGTGTGCCTATTATTAGAACCGTTGTGACTGAATTTAGGGCCGATCTGGATAATCCAGGATAAGCTCCTCGTCTCAGGACCCTTCATTTAATCACGTTTTGCCATGTAAGGCAATATTCACAGATTCTGCAGTTTAAGATGTGGACATTTCTTCCAGCGGGGGCCACCATTTAACCCACTCCAGTCTACTATCTAGCCCCTCAAAATTCATGCTCATCCCACACGTAAAATACATTCACCCCATCCCAACATCCCCAGAAGTCTCAACCCATTACAGAACCAGCTCCACGACCAAAGTCTAAATGTCGTCAGCTCAGAAGTCCTGAATTTCATCATCCTCATCACATTCGGAGAGACTTGGCATGAACCACCTGGGTTGAAAGTCTTCCATCTGTAGACCTGTGAAACTAGAAAACAAGTTACCTGCTTCCAAGATACAATGGTGAGATATGCATATAATAGTCCTGTTCCAAAAGGAAGAGATTGAAAGGAATAAAGGAGTCACCAGTCCTAAGCAAGCTTGAAATCCAGCTAGGCAAATTCCATTAGGTTTCAAGTCTTGAGAATCATTCTGTGTCACTTGAGGCTCTCCCCGCTGGGCCCACGCCAGCTCCATAGGCCTCAAGTTTGTGCCCACAGTGACTCATCGGCCTCTGTTTCTGTGCGTCCTCCTCCAGCCTCTGTCTTTGTATCCAAATGTATGCCCCCAGAATCATTCCACTTTCCCTTGAAGGCGCGCATATGTTTACAGCTGAGTGACTCTTACCAACCATTCTCAGCCTGAAGAGTTGGAAGTCCAACAGACATCTCTTTTCATCCTCTCTCTGCCCCTTTCAGTCCAAGCTGGTTTTTGTGATATTCTCAAAAATGTTGCAGGTCTCCTGTGTATGTTCTGAGAGTCTACATACCATTAGACAAAAAGCCCAGATCTTTCTTAGGCAACCCCATCTCAATTCCTGGCTTCTGCTGAGATGCTTGAGTGAGTCTATGAGTCACACACGTAGTCCAGCTGCACCCTTGTCCTACTCTGCAGAGGATGCCTTTCCAACAGTGAATTTCTTAATTTTAGCATCTTTTGCAATCTGGATGGGCTGAAAACCTTGAAAATCATCAAGTGCTGGTTTTTTGTTTTTGTTTTACAGTCCTTCATGTCCTTCCTTTTGCATTTTACTGTGAGCAGCAAGGAGAAATCAGGCTGCACCTTCAACACTTTGCTTGGAAATCTGAGCAGCTAAACATCCAGGTTCATTGCCTACAAGTTTTGCTTTCCACATAATGGCAGAATACAGCTCAGCCAAGTAACATTCATATTTCTACCAGCATTCTGTTGATGATGATATATGTATTCTCTGAGATGATAGAAGCTTTATCTACCATGCTCCTCACTTTCTGAGCCCTCATCAATGTCTTTAATGTCCTTTTTTTTTTTTTTTTAAGAGAGCACATGCACATGAGCAGGGGTTGGGGGGAGAGGGAGAGAACCTTAAGCAGACTCTGTGCTGAGCATGGGGCCCAACACGGGGCTCGATCTCATGACCCTGAGATCATGACCTGAGCCGAAATCAAGAGTTGGACACTTAACTGACTGAGCCACCCAGGCTCCCCTAATGTCCATTTTTATACCAGTAGTCTGCTTAAGGCAACCTAGGCTGTTTCTGTCACACTCTCAGAACTCCTCTAGCCTCTATCCATTATCTAATTCCAAAGCCACTTCCACATTTTTAGGGATTCTTTATAGCAGCATTTCACTTCTCAGTGCCAAACTGGAACAAATTACCACAAACCAGGTGGCTTAAAACAACACAAACATATTCTCTCATAGTTCTAGAGGCCAGAAATCAGAAATCAAGATGCTGGCATGATTGCATTTCCTCCAGGGTTCCTGGGGGAGATATGTTCCTTTCCTCTTCCAGCTTCTGGGGGCTCCAGGTGATCCTTGGCTTATGGCTACATCTGTCCAGTTTCTGTATATGTGGTCATATTGCCTCCTCTCCTATTTGTCAGATCTCTCCTGTCTCTGTAAGGACACTTATTGTTGGATTTAGGGCCAATCCTTATACTTCAGGATAACTCCTCAAAATCTTTAATCACATATTTTGCCATATAAGATAATACTCACAGGTTCTGGGAATTAGGACATGAACATACCTCTTGGAGGGCCACTGTTCAACCCATTACACTAGTCAGAGAGCCAGGACGGGGACAGCTTAGCAACACAGAAAAATTTTAAACAATAACCACTCTATTCCAGAAACACCACAGAAAAAAAGTGTCTCACCCCTGCTAGGAAAACCAGGTAGGAAGCTTAAACATCTAGGCACATCAGGCTATAATGAAGTGCCCCACTGGAGTGATGTCAGACAAGACCAGGTGAGGAACCGGGACTTGCAGTGATGCTAAGCAGGTCTCTCCCACATGGGTTAAGTGGAGACCACATGAGGTACAGTAAGTCGATATTGGTGGAGACACAGGTGGGAGCTTCCAGGCCCACCTCTGCCCAGGAGTAACAAGGAGCTCCTGCCCTCAGGTGTTAGTGGAGGCCTACTGGGGAGCCTGAACCCATACTACCACCCAACAGTAATGAAGAGCCCTTCCCACTCAGGTGTCAGCAGAAGCCAAGTAGAAAGCCTGGGCTTCCATTTGCCCTTGGTAGTAATGAAACAGCATTCTGCTTCCCCCCCCCTGGAATGATGTCAGAGGAGACCTGCTAAGACAGAAGAATTAAATAAAAGCCAGAGTCTCATGACCTAACACTCAGATGTCCAGGTTACAGTCTAAAATCATACCAAGAATTAGGAAACCTCAATGGAGGAAAAGATAAGACACTGAAGTGGCAAAAATTTAAAATTATCTAAGAGGATTTTTAAAGCAACCACCACAAAAAATGCTTCAAACTTGCTTGAAACAAATGAAAAAAAATAGAAGGTCTCAGCAAAGAAACAGAAAATCTGATGAAGAACGTGAAAATTTTAGAACTGAAAAATACAATAACTGAAGTAAAACTGTCAATGGATAAGGTCAACAGCAGAATGCAGAGACATAAATCAGTGAGCTTGAAGATACAATAGAAATTTCCCAATCAGGGGTGCCTGGGTGGCTCAGTTGTTAAGTGTCTGCTTTTGGCTCAGGTCATGACCCCAGGGTCCTGGGATTGAGCCCCGTGTCGGGCTCCCTGCTCAGCAGGAAGCCTGCTTCTCACTCTCCCACTCCCCCTGCTCATGTTCCCTCCCTCGCTGTGTCTCTCTCTGTCAAATAAATAAATAAAATCTTTAAAAAAGAAAAAAAAAAAATCCCAATCAAAACAACCGAGAGAAAACAGACTGGAGACCACAACACAACCTCAAAGGACTGTGGGACTATAACAAAAGAGCTAATATTCATGTCATCCAAATCCCACAAAGAAAGAGGGTGTGGTTGAAAAGTACTCAAACAGGTAATAGCTGTAAATTCCACAAATTTGGCAAAAACAAACTGTATATTCACTAGGCTGAGCAAACCCCAAGCAAGATGAACCCACACAAGAAAGTCCACACAAACACATATAGTCAAGCCTCTTAAAACTAAAGACAAAGGAAAAATGTGTAAAGCTCCAAGACACATTTTACTTTTGGGGGAGTAAGGTGGCAGGAATGATTTGAATGACAGCATATTTCTTATCAGAAACCATGGAAGCCAGAAGAAATAGCACAACATTTTTCAAGTGCTGGAAAAAAACAAAACAAAAAAACTGTCAACCCAAATCCTATTTCAATCTAAAATATACCAGAGGCACATTCAAAAAGTGTCTTCTGAATGAAGTGGAAAATCAGAAAATTCTCAAAGAAAACTAAGAGAATTTGTAGCCAGTAGACATACGCTAAAAGAATGGCTAAATGTAGTTCTTTAAATAGGAAGAAAGTGACAAAAGAAGGATTCTTGGAACTTCAAAAAAGAAGGAAGAATAAAATAAAGAGTAAAAGTATGGATAAATACAATAGACTTGACTTTTTTGGAGTTTTCTAAATTATGTTTGATGGTTGAAGCAAAAATTATAACATGGTTTGATACGGTACCTGATGCATGTAGAGGAAATATTCAAGACAAATTTTTTATAAATAGGAGAGGGTAAAGGATATAAAGAGAGGCAAGGTTTCTATACTTAAAGTGAATTCATAAAATAACACTTTAAACTCAAGTATCTAGTTAACTGAGGGGGAGGAGCAAGATGGCAGAGGAGTGGGAGACCTAAATTTCGTCTGGTCTCAGGATTTCAGCTAGATAGGGATCAAACCATTCCGAACACCTACAAACTCAACAGGAGATCAAAGAAAAGAATAGCAACAAATCTCTGAACAGAAAAGCGACCACTTTCTGGAAGGTAGGACGTGCAGAGAAGTGAATCCAAGGCGATATTCGGGAGGATAGACAGCGGGGAAGGGGGCCTCCGTCGGCCACTACCGGCAAGTAATAGAGCAGCGGAGCACAAAATTGGAACTTCTAGAAGTTGGCTCCGCTGAGGGACGTCGCTCCAGTGGCTAAGTGGGGGGTGGAACCCTTATGGGACAGTGTGGTCTCAGGACCCTCGGGGTCACAGAAAGACTGGGGGTGCCTGAGTGTGGCAGAGCTCCCAGGTATCGGAGCAGGGAAGCCAGCTGCAGAGACGGAGCCGAGGCGCGGGCTTTCAGCTCAGAGTTGCCATAAACCATGATCTGCGGCACAGTCGGGCCACTGCTCCCCCAGCAGGGACCCAACAAGCGGCAGATCCGGGGAGACTCCCCTTCCTCCCCGGGAGGAGCGGCGCGGGAGCGCACTGCAGGGATCTGCTGGGTTTGGAGACTCCACACCGAGTTGGGTGCCAGAGATAGAAATGCTCGGTCACAGGCCGGGTGAGCACAGAGTGCGGCCGGAGACCCAGGAGACGGTAGTGACTGACTACTTTTCTCTGGGGGCGCACTGAGGAATGGGGCCCCGAGTTCTCGGCTCTTCCGGGGCAGAGATTGGGAGGCCGCCATTTTCACTCTCGTCCTCCAAAGCTGTAAGGAAAGCTTGCAGGGAACAAAAGCTCCGAGAGCAAACCTGAGCAGATTACTTAGCCTGGACCGGCAAGGGCGGGGCAATTCTGCCTCCAGCAAAGACATTTGGGAACCACGGCAACAGGCCCCTCCCCCAGAAGATCAGCGAGAACAGCCAGCCAAGACCAAGTTTACCGATCAATGAGAACGGCAGAACTCCAGGGCTAGGGGAATACTGCACGTAAAATTCATGGCTTTTTCCCATGATTCTTCAGTGTTTCAAAGTTAATTTTTTTTAACTGTCTTTTTTTTTTTTAATTTTTCTTTTTCCCTTTTTCAACCAACATCTTATCAATCCCTTTTTTAAAAACTCTTTTTTATTTTTCATTTTTAGAGTCATATTCTATCCCTTCATAGTAGTTAACCTTATTTTTGGTATATATATAAGTTGTTCTCTCTTCAAAATTTTGGGATACAGTTTCTTCTAACAGATCAAAATATACCCTAAATCGGGCGCCTGGGTGGCTCAGTCGTTAAGCGTCTGCCTTCAGCTCAGGTCATGATCCCAGGGTCCTGGGATCGAGTCCCGCATCGGGCTCCTTGCTCGGCAGGAAGCCTGCTTCTCCCTCTCCCACTCCCCCTGCTTGTGTTCCTGCTCTTGCTGTCTCTCTCTCTGTCAAATAAATAAATAAAAATCTTTAAAAAAAAAAAAAAATACCCTAAATCTCTAGTGTATGGCTTCTAGTCTCCTGCCTGATCACATTCTCTCTCCCCCCCCTTTTTTTAATCCTCTTCTTTCTTTTTTCAACCAACTTCTTATCAATTCCTTTTATAAAATCTTTTATAATTTTCATCTTTACAGTCATATTCCAACCCTTCATCGTATTTACCCTTATTTTTGTCATATATAAGTTTTTCTTTCTTTAAAGTTTTAGGAGGCACTTTCTTCTAACAGACCAAAATACGCCCAAAATCTAGTGTGTGGCACTGATATATGCACCAGTCTGATCATATTTGATGATATTCTTTTTTTTTTTTTTTATCTTTTTCTTTTTTCTTTCTTTCCCTTTCTTTTCCCCTGGTTTCAGATCTCTTCTGATTTGTTTAGTGTATGTTTTTCTGGGGTCGTTGTTACCCTGTTAGCATTTTGTTCTCTCAGTCATCTAGTCTCCTCTGGATAAAATGACAAGATGGAAAAAATCACCTCAAAAAGAAGAGGCAGTACTGACTGCCAGGGACCTAATCAATAGGGACATTAGTAAGATGTCGGAACTAGAGTTCAGAATGATGATTATAAAGATACTAGCTGGGCTTGAAAAAAGCATGGAAGATATTAGAGAAACCCTTTCTGGAGAAATAAAAGAACTAAAATCTAACCAAGTTGAAATCAAAAAGGCTATTAATGAGGTGCAATCAAAAATGGAGGCTCTAACTGCTAGGATAAATGAGGCAGAAGAGAGAATTAGTGATATAGAAGACCAAATGATGGAAAATAAAGAAGCTGAGAAAAAGAGAGATAAACCACTACTGGATCATGAGGGCAGAATTTGGGAGATAAGTGATACCATAAGACAAAACAATATTAGAATAATTGGGATACCAGAAGAGGAAGAAAGAGAGAGAGGGGCAGAAGGTATATTGGAGCAAATTATAGCAGAGAACTTCCCTAATTTGGGGAAGGAAACAGGCATCAAAATCCAGGAGGCACAGAGAACCCCCTCAAAATCAATAAAAATACGTCAACACCCCGACATCTAATAGTAAAACTTACAAGTCTCAGAGACAAAGAGAAAATCCTGGAAGCAGCTTGGGACAAGAGTTCTGTAACCTACAATGGTAGAAACATTAGATTGGCAACAGACCTATCCACAGAGACCTGGCAGGCCAGAAAGGACTGGCATGTTATATTCAGAGCACTAAATGAGAAAAATATGCAGCCAAGAATACTATATCCAGCTAGGCTGTCATTGAAAATAGAAGGGGAGATAAAAAGCTTCCAGGACAAACAAAAACTAAAGGAATTTGCAAACACAAAACTAGCCCTACAAGAAATATTGAAAGGGGTCCTCTAAGCAAAGAGAGAGCCTAGAAGCAACATAGACCGGAAAGGAACACAGACAATATACAGTAACAGTCACCTTACAGGCAATACAATGGCACTAAATTCATATCTTTCAATAGTTACCCTGAATCTAAATGGGCTAAATGCCCCAATCAAAAGACACAGATTATCAGATTGGATAAAAAAACAAGACCCATTGATATGCTGTCTGCAAGAGACTCATTTTAAACCCAAAGACACCTCCAGATTGAAAGTGAGGGGGTGGAAAACCATTTACCATGCTAAAGGACACCAAAAGAAAGCTGGGGTGGCAATCCTTATATCAGACAAATTAGATTTTAAACCAAAGACTGTAATAAGAGATGAGGAAAGACACTATATCCTACTTAAAGTGTCTATCCAACAAGAAGATCTAACAATTGTAAATATCTATGCCCCTAACATGGGAGCAGCCAATTACATAAGGCAATTAATAACAAAAGCAAAGAAACATATTGAAAACAATACAATAATAGTGGGGGACTTTAACATGCCCCTCACTGAAATGGACAGATCATCTAAGCAAAAGATCAACAAGGAAATAAAGACTTTAAATGACACACTGGACCAAATGGACTTCACAGATATATTCAGAACATTCCATCCCAAAGCAATGGAATACACGTTCTTCTCTAGTGCCCGTGGAACATTCTCCAGAATAGATCACATCCTAGGTCACAAATCAGGTCTCAACTGGTACCAAAAGATTGGGATCATTCCCTGCATATTTTCAGACCACAGTGCTTTGAAACTAGACCTCAATCACAAGAGGAAAGTCGGAAAGAACTCAAATACAGGGAGGCTAAAGAGCATCCTACTGAAGAATGAATGGGTCAACCAGGAAATTAAAGAAGAATTAAAAAAATTCGTGGAAACAAATGAAAATGAAAACACAACTGTTCAAAATCTTTGGGATGCAGCAAAGGCAGTCCTAAGAGGAAAGTATATAGCAACACAAGCCTTTCTCAAGAAAAAAGAAAGGTCTCAAATACACAACCTAACCCTACACCTAAAGGAGCTGGAGAAAGAACAGCAAATAAAGCCTAAACCCAGCAGGAGAAGAGAAATAATAAAGATCAGAGCAGAAATCAATGAAATAGAAACCAAAAGAACAGTAGAACAGATTGACAAAACTAGGAGCTGGTTCTTTGAAAGAATTAATAAGATTGATAAACCCCTGGCCAGAGTTATCAAAAAGAAGAGAAATGACCCAAATTAATAAAATCATGAATGAAAGAGGAGAGATCACAACCAACACCAAAGAAATACAAACAATTATAAGAACATATTACTATGCCAACAAATTAGGTAATCTGGAAGAAATGGATGTATTCCTAGGATGTATAAATTACCAAAACTGTACCAGGAAGAAATAGAAAACCTGAACAGACCTATAACCACTAAGGAAATTGAAGCAGTCATCAAAAATATCCCAACAAACAAGAGCCCAGGGCCGGATGGCTTCCCAGGGGAATTCTAGCAAACATTTAAAGAAGAATTAATACCTATTCTTCTGAAACTGTTCCATAAAGTAGAAATGGAAGGAAAACTTCCAAACTTGTTTTATGAGGCCACCATTACCTTGATCCCAAAACCAGATAAAGACCCCATCAAAAAGAATTACAGACCAATATCCCTGATGAATATGGATGCAAAAATTCTCACCAAAATACTAGCCAATAGGATCCAACAGTACATTAAAAGGATTATTCACCACAACCAAGTGGGATTTATTCCTGGGCTGCAAGTTTGGTTCAACATCTGCAAATCAGTCAATGTGATACAACACATTAATAAAAGAAAGAACAAGAACCATAAGATCCTCTCAATAGATGCAGAAAAGGCATTTGACAAAGTACAGCATCCTTTTTTGATCAAAACTCTTCAGAGTATAGGGATAGAGGGTACATACCTCAATATCATAAAAGCCATCTATGAAAAACCCACAGCGAATATCATTCTCAATGGGGAAAAACTGAGAGCTTTCCCCTTAAGGTCGGGAACACTGCAGGGATGTCCACTCTCACCACTGCTATTCAACATAGTACTAGAAGTCCTAGCCACAGCAATCAGACAACAAAAAGAAATCAAAGGCATCCGAATTGGCAAAGAAGAAGTCAAACACTCACTCTTTGCAGATGTTATGATACTTCATGTTGAAAACCCAAAAGACTCCACCCCAAAACTGCTAGAATTCATACAGGAATTCAGTAAAGTGGCAGGATATAAAATCAATGCACAGAAATCAGTGGCATTCCTATACACCAACAACAAGACAGAAGAAAGAGAAATTAAGGAGTTGATCCCATTTACAATTGCACCCAAAACCGTAAGATACCTAGGAATAAATCTAACCAAAGAGGCAAAGAATCTGTACTCAGAAAACTATAAAATACTCCTGAAAGAAATTGAGGAAGACACAAAGAAATGGAAAAACGTTCCATGCTCATGGACTGGAAGAACAAATATTGTGAAGATGTCTATGCTACCTAGAGCAATCTACACATTTAATGCAATCCCTATCAAAATACCATCCACTTTTTTCAAAGAAATGGAACAAATCATCCTAAAATTTGTATGGAACCAGAAAAGACCCCGCATAGCCAGAGGAATGTTAAAAAAGAAAAGCAAAGCTGGCGGCATCACAATTCCGGATTTCCAGCTCTATTACAAAGCTGTCATCATCAAGACAGTATGGTACTGGCACAAAAACAGACACATAGATCAATGGAACAGAATAGGGAACCCAGAAATGGACCCTCAACTCTATGGTCAACTAATCTTCGACAAAGCAGGACAGAATGTCCAATGGAAAAAAGACCGTCTCTTCAACAAATGGTGTTGGGAAAATTGGACAGCCACATGCAGAAGAATGAAACTGGACCATTTCCTTACACCACGCACAGAAGTAGACTCAAAATGGTTGAAAGACTCAATGTGAGACAGGAGTCCATCAAAATCCTAAAGGAGAACACAGGCAGCAACCTCTTCGACCTCAGCCACAGCAACTTCTTCCTAGAAACATCGCCAAAGGCAAGGGAAGCAAGGGCAAAAATGAACTATTGGGACTTCATCAAGATAAAACACTTTTGCACAGCAAAAGAAACAGTCAACAAAACCAGAAGACAACCGACAGAGTGGGAGAAGATATTTGCAAATGACATATCAGATAAAGGGCTAGTATCCAAAATCTATAAAGAACTTATCAAACTCAACACCCAAAGAGCAAATGATCCAATCAAGAAATGGGCGGAAGACATGAACAGACATTTTTCCAAAGAAGACATCCAAATGGCCAACAGACACATGAAAAAGTGCTCAACATCGTTCAGCATCAGGGAAATCCAAATCAAAACCTCAATGAGATACCACCCCACACCAGTCAGAATTGCTAAAATTAACAAGTCAGTAAACGACAGATGTTGGCGGGAATGCAGAGAAAGGGGAACCCTCCTACACTGTTGGTGGGAATGCAAGCTGGTGCAGTCACTCTGGAAAACAGTATGGAGGTTCCTCAGAAAGTTGAAAATAGAGCTACCCTACAACCCAGCAATTGCACTACTGGGTGTTTACTCCAAAGATACAAATGTAGTGATCCGAAGGGGTACGTGCAGCCCGATGTTTATAGCAGCAGTGTCCACAATAGCCAAACTGTGGAAAGAGCCAAGATGTCCATTGACAGATGAATGGATAAAGAAGAAGTGGTATATATATACAATGGAATATTATGCAGCCATAAAAAGGGATGAAATCTTGCCATTTGCAACGACCTGGATGGAACTGGAGGGTATTATGCTGAGCAAAATAAGTCAATCAGAGAAAGACATGTATCATAGGATCTCATTGATAGGAGGACTTCTTTTTTTTTTTTTTAAGATTTTATTTATTTGTGAGAGAGAGACAGCGAGAGAGGGAACACAAGCAGGGGGAGTGGGAGAGGGAGAAGCCGGGAGGGAGGGAGCCCAATGTGGGACTCAATCCCAGGACCCTGGGATCATGACCTGAGCAGAAGGCAGCTGCTTACCCGACTGAGCCACTGAGGTGTCCCGGATTTTTTTTTAAGATTTTATTTATTTGTCAGAGAGAGAGCACATGGAAGGGGAGCAGCAGGCAGAGGGAGAAGCAGGCTCCCCACTGAGCAGGGAGCCCGATGCGGGACTCAATTCCAAGACCCCAGGACCATGACCTGAGCCGAAGGCAGACACTTAACTGACTGAGCCACCTAGGCGTCCCCCGAGTGAATTTTTTAAAAAGACCCAACTATATGCTGCCTTCAGGAATCTTAGTTAAAATATAATGATTGGGCGCCTGGGTGGCTCAGTCATTGGGCGGCTGCCTTCAGCTCAGGTCATGATCCCAGAGTCCTGGGATCGAATCCCACATCGGGCTCCCTGCTCAGCGGGAAGCCTGCTTCTCCCTCTCCCACTCCCCCTGCTTGTGTTCCTGCTCTCACTGTCTCTGTCAAATAAATAAATAAAATCTTTAAAATACAATGATTGAAGTAGGTTGAAAGTAAAAGGATGAAAAAGATATACCATACAAACATTAATCAAAAGAATGTAGGAATGACTATATCAGTATCAGAGATTAAAATTACTAGGGACAGAGAGGAACATTACACAATAATAAATAGCAGCAATCCACCAAAAACAGCAATCCTAAATCTATATGTACCAAACAACAGAGCTGCAAAATATATGAAGCAAAAACCAATAGAGCTGCAAGCTGAGATAGAGAAATCCACAATTATAGTCCGGGATGTCAATACTCAGTTCTCAACAATTCATAAAACAACTATGTATAAAATGAGCAATACATAAAGAATAAAGAAGAACTCAACACCATCAACCAACAGGATCTCATCAACATTTATAGAGCACCCCCCCAACATTGGTAGAATATTCATTCCTTTCAATCACTCAATGAATATATACCAAGATAGACCAAATCCTGGGTTATAAAACAAACCTCAACAAATTTATAAGCACTGATATCATACAGAGTGTGTTCTCTGACCGCAATGGAATCAAACTAGAAATTAATAATAGAAAACTGGAAGAGCGCCTGAGTGGCACAGTCAGTTGGGTGTCCAACTCTTGGTTTTAGCTCAGGTTGTGATCTCAGGGTCATTATCTCAGGGTCATGAGATTGAGCCCCATGTTGGGCTCCATGCTCAGTGCAGTCTGCTTGGGATTCTCTCTCCCTGTCCCTCTGCCCTCCACGCTCCATGCTTGCTCACTTGCTCTCTCTCAAATAAAGATATCTCTTTAAAAAAAAAAAGAAAGAAAGATAACTGGAAAACTCCAAACATTTGCAAACTAAAAAATATATTCCTAAAAAATCCATGGGTCAAAGAGGAAGTCTCAAAGGAAATTTTAAGAATACATTGAACTGAATAAAAATTAAAATACAACATAATAAAATTTGTGGCACACAGCTAAAGTGGTGTTGAAAGAGAAATTTATAACATTAAGTGAGTAAATTAGAAAAGAAGGACCTCTCAAACAAATCTAAGTTCTCACCTCAAGGACTTAGAAAAAAGAAGAGCAAAATAAAAGCAGAAGAAGCAAAACAATAAAGATAAAACAATAAATTGATAAAAAGGAAAACAAAAGATAAAATCAAAACAGTGAGGTGGGGGTGGTGCCTGGGTGGCTCAGTTGGTTAAGCATCCAACTCTTGGTTTCGGCTCAGGTCATGATCATAGGGTCTTGGGATTGAGCCCTGCATCCGGCTCCACACTCAGCAGGGAGTCCACTTGAGGATTTTTCTCTCTCCATCTCCCTCTGCCCCTCCCCCCAGTCACTTGCACGCACATGCGCACTCTCTCCATCTTGCTCTCTCAAATAAATCTTTAAAAAAAGAACAATGAGGGGGCGCCTGGGTGTCTCAGTTGGTTAGGAGTCTGCCTCTTGGTTTTGGTCCAGAGGACCAGCCTGGGCAATGTTGTGTTGCTGCTCAAGAGCTTAGGGATCCATGACCTAACGCCCTTGGATTTCCTGGACCCTCCACCATATGAGACCCTATTGCTGGCTTTGGAGCAAATGTATGCTCTGGGAGCCCTCAGCCACCTTGGGAAGCTCACCACGGCTGGTTGAAAGGTGGCAAAGCTACCGGTGGACCCCATGTTATCTAATATGATTTTGGAGAGATCCTGACGGTGGCTGCCATGCTGTGTGTGAATAACTCCATCTTCTACCAGCCCAAGGACAAGCTTGTCCATGCCGACAATGCCCGTGTCAACTTCTTCCTCCCTGGTGGAGACCACCTGGTTCTGCTGAACGTTTATACGCAGTGGGCTGAGAATGGTTACTCTTCCCAGTGGTGCTATGAGAACTTTGTACTGTTCAGACCAATGCACCGAGCCCGGGATGTGTGGGAACAGCTGGAGGGGCCCTTGGAGCACGTGGAAGTTGGTCTCAGCTCTTGCCAGGGGGACTATATCCGTGTCGGCAAAGCCATCACACCTGGTTACTTTGACCACATGGCCCAGTTGACTCGTAGCAGCTACGGCACAAACAGCAGCAGACGGTGTTCATTCACCCCAACTCCTCCCTCTTCGAGGAAAAGCCACGCTGGCTGCTCTACCATGAACTTGTCTTGACCACCAAGGAGTTCATGAGACAGGTATTGGACATTGAGAGCAGTTGGCTTCTGGAGGTGGCTCTCCACTATTATAAGGCCAAGGAGCTAGAAGATCCCCATTCTAAGAAAATGCCAAAAAAAAAAAAAATAGGCAAGACATGAGAAGAGCTAGGGCAAAGGGGAGGGGACGCAAACAGAACCCAACACCAGCTCCTTTTCCTTCTGTAACATTATTTAATATCTATTTTTGGAATAAAGCTTGCGGGAACTTAAAAAAAAAAAAAGGCTCAGGGTTGTGAGATCGAGCCCCACGTTAGGCTCTGCGGTAGGCGTGGAGCCTACTTAAGATTCTCTCTCTCCTTCTCCCTCTGCCCCTCCCGGCTCTTAAAAAAAAATAGTGGCAATCAAGTGCTCCTGAACCTGTGGGGAAGCAGAATCTCTCATACTTTGCTTGTGGGAATATAAAGTGATAGTCTGAAATAGTTGGGCAGTTTAAAAAGAAAAAACAACAACTGGGGCGCCTGAGTGGCTCAGTCAGTTGAGCGTCAGATTCTTGATTTCGGCTTCGGTCGTGATCTCAGGGTGGTGAGATTGAGCCCCGTGTGGGGCTCCATGCTCGGCATAGAGTCTGCATGAGATTCTTTTCCTCTCCCTCTGCCCCTCCCCCTGCTCACGTTCTGTCTCTCTAAAAAAATAAACAAGTAAAATCTTTAAAACAAACAAAACTAGATACCATATGAGTCAACAATCACTCCTGGCATTTATCCTAGAGAAATAAAATTGTATGTTCATACAAAAAGCTGTTTGTTGCCGCTTTGTTTTTAATAACCTAAACCTGGAAGCAAAATTTCCTACAATAGGTGAGTGAGTGGTTAAACAAACTGTGATAGATCCATAGTGTGGAGTACCACTTGGCATAAAAAGGCATGCAACAACTCAGATGGAATCAAGGGTGTTACACTGAGTGAAACAAAGCTAATTTCAAATGTCAGGCACAATCTGGTTCCACTTATATGATTTTCTCAAAATGATTATTGTAGAGATGGAGAATAAAGAGAAATTCGTAATTTCGACGGATTAGGAATCTTGGAGGGGAAGACGGTGGGTGTTTAAAGGGAGAACACGAGGGAGACCTGTATGGTGATGGGACAGTTCTGTATCTTGATTCTGGTGGAGTTACACAAATCACACGTGATAAAATGGCATAGAACTATACGCACACATTGAACCAGTATCACCAGCGTTTTAATATTGTAGTGTTGTTACGTAAGATGTAACCACTGAGAAAAACCAGGTGAAGGGGACATGGGACCTCTCTGTAGAATATTTGCAACTTCCTGTACATCTGTAACTATTTGTAACTTCCTGTGAATCTATAATTATTTTAAAATAAAAAGTTAAAAAAGAAATAAGAGTAAAGAAACCCCTGGAGGTAGAAGCCCAGTTTTGTGGGTGGATGTTGGGTTGGAGGGTGAGAGAGGGGAAGAGAGGAAGTGTGGACAATAAAGGCTAGGAGAGGAAATGGAAAGAATGTGGGGAATGTGAGTGACATGAACATTTAGTAATATATTCTATGTATATAATAAGTGCTTAATGCAAATTGACAATAATCTATTTGCTAGTCAGCAATGCTAATTTTATCTTTATCCTTTTCTTCTAGACACATCCTGATGAATAAATGAGGTAGCCCTCTATGTCATCTTGACTCCAATTTCACTGAGATTCAAACATTTAAATAGAGATATTATGGCATATAATTTGATGTCCTCATTGATAGAATTTCCTAGAAAACTGTTGTTCAATAGAACTTTGTGTGATGATGAGAATGTTCTAATCTGCACCGATCCATAGATAGCTACTAATCACATACGATTGTTGAGCATTTAAAATGTGGTTGGGGGGCGCCTGGGTGGCTCAGTCATTGAGTGTCTGCCTTCGGCTCAGGTCATGATCTCAGGGTCCTGGGATCGAGCCCCGCATCGGGCTCCCTGCTCAGTGGGAAGCCTGCCTTCTCCCTCTCCCACTCCCCCTGCTTGTGTTCCCTCTCTCGCTGTGTCTCTCTCTGTCAAATAAATAAATAAAATCTTAAAAAATAAAATAAAATAAAATGTGGTTAGGGCAACTAAGGAACTGAATTTTTATTTTATTTTATTTTATTTCATTTTAAATGTTAATAGCCACATGTGACAAGTAGCTACTGTATTGGACAGAGCGGTTTGAGAAGAAAAACACTGTCTTTACAAGATGTGTTTGGAACAGGACCAGCATGTATGAATTGGTTAATATATGCCAGGCAATGAACTAACTTTACCTGAAATGCGTGTTTCATCAACTCTGCCACAATCAATGGCAGGTCACAGTTACGGGGGGTCAAGTGGCAGTTGTGTCAGTTATAATGACATGGGTGAACTGAGTCATGGCTGTCACTCAGCAGAGCTGTATCCATTTGGTACCACCCATGTTGAGTTTATTGCCTTTTAAAATCTCTTCAGAAATATTGCCCTTTTGGTTTGATTTGAGACAGAAATTGTGTACCCAGAAAGGCATAAAAACAGAGCAGTGAGCATAAATCTGATATTGGTCAAATAAATACTTCTTGAGGAGATATGACCGTAATTCCATATTTCCTTTCAAAGTAACAGCCAAATTCTTATGGGTCCTAAGAAAGGAATATACCTAGAAGTAGGTGAGGCTGTCCATTTGTCACTGAAATACAAGCAAAAAGACTGTTTATCACATGTCAAGCAATGCAGCTGAAGGCAAGAGAAATTGCCAAATCCCTCAGAATAGCTAGAAAAATTCAAAGCAACAAGAGGCTGGTGTGACTAATCCATTTGTCATCCAGGCTTATAGTTAAGACATTGTGCCATAGTTTAATTGATAGCATTTTTTTCTTAGTGGTACATAAAATGATGGTGTTTCTTACAATTCAGTGGATTCAATACTGTTAAAAAATATAGTCTCCTGCAGTCCTCACAATTCTAATGAGGTAAGTGTTATCATTATCTTCATTTCATCCATGAGGAAACTGAGGCATGGAGAGGTTTAATAAGGTTAAATTAAATCTGACCTTCTTGAGAGGGCCAAGAGATGTCTCAAAAGTGACTCTTTTTCTTGGAGGTGTTGGCTGTAGGAGTGGGCAGAAGTCCGATTTTTCTCAACACAAACTGCCTCCCGGTTTGTTGGAATGATGTTCAGTTACTGTACACTAACATCACGGTGTTCAGAGTTTTTTTTAAAAAACTTGTTCTATGAAGATTTGACAAATATACAAATACAAAGTAGTATAATAAACTTGTATATTCTATTCACCCAGATTCAGATTAATCAATACATGGACAATCATATTATTTCCTCACCAGATGCTCTATTAATGAAGAAAATCTCAGACATCATAACATTTCACCCATATGTATTTCAGCGTGTATCTCTAAAAGTTTAACCCTTTTTTTGTTTTCAACATAAGTACAAAACTATTACCATAATTCTTTCATTCAGGGTCCAATCAAGGGAATGAAACTACACAGCAAATTTAACAAGGAAAGTTTAATATAACAGGGAATTGGCTTCTTAACCAACTGAGCCACCCAGGTGCCCCCCTCCCCCCTTTTTTAAAGATTTTATTGAAGCCAATTATAGAATTGGCTTCTAACGGGTAAAGAAAACTAAGGAAGCAGGAGTAGAAAAAGAAAGTAGCCACAGCCCCAATTGCTGAAAAAGCCCCACTCCATCCCCCACCCCCCAGGCTGAGACCCAGACATCATCAGGCTGTGGTTTACCCCTACATGATGGGGAAGTTTGGTGCTGAGTTGGCCAGCCTCACTGGGAAGCTGCTCGCAGGCGCTGGGGAAAGCTGTCCGTTGGGAGGTCTGGACCACACAACTCACTGAGAAACTGCCAACAAGAGTGGTGTGGCACCTTTGGGGTGCCAGGGGAATCTTCCTGCTGATTGCCACACATGCAAGGAGATGCCAGTAGGAGCCCACCGGAACCAGGAAGAAGAGCCCCTTCCCCTTCCAGTGCTCCTCTAATGTCCCTTTTTGACAGAGTTTAAAATTGTGCCAGTTGTCAAGGGAGAGATGTCCCAGTAGCAAAAACAAGACAATAAAGGATGGATTTGGAATTAAGAGGCAATAGATTGGGGATCCTGGGTGGCTCAGTTGGTTAAGCGACTGCCTTTGGCTCAGGTCATGATCCTGGAGTCCCAGGATCGAGTCCCGCATTGGGCTCCCTGGTCAGCAGGGAATCTGCTTCTCCCTCTGACCCTCCCCCCACCGTGTTCTCTCTCTCTCAAAAAAAAAAAAAAAAATCAGCACAGCCCACCCCTTTGACTACTCAGCTTCCATAAGCATCCTTCTCCCTACATTAAACCTCCATGCAAAGACTAAATAACTATATCACCTAACAAGATACAGCTACCCTTCATAAAAATGAAAATCTCTCACCTTTTCCCCCAAATCAAAAGATGCACAGACCCAATAATCACTGTATCCATCACTAGTCATATAAAGTGTGCCCCAAATTCTATCACACTAAGTTGTACAGTTTATTTACAACAACTTGTATATAAAATAATATTGGGAAGGGGAGAGAAGAAGAAAATGGGTAGCACATACAAATAAGCACACACATATATTAAGCAGAGAGAAAATACACAGAGCTACTGCAGGCCTTGCGTCTACAAGTGATATCTGTCTTCTGTGAGCCTGGAACTGATAGCTACAGGATTATTTCCCCACTCTTCATCCCATATTTCCCCAGCCCTCAGCCACAGCCTTGGCTAGTCAGGATTCTTCGTCAGGTGTAGTGATCCTAAAGGATCCAAGTCCAAAATTGTCCAGACTTTTTTTTTTTTTGGCTATAATTTTGCATTAATTTTAGCTATTGCATATGAAATGTGTCAAAAGAAGCCCCAGAAAATCCCCTGGCTCCAGACGTAGTCCTCACTGCCCTGATTGCATAGCAGCAACTCAATTTCTCCTTGGCAATCAGGATCAATCATTCTAATCAGTAGTAACCTTTTTTGGCCTTTTGGCTCAGGGGCATAGGAACCCAAAATGGCCAGGTAGTGACCTCATGTCCCAATTCAGTGGAATCATTGTGATGCTGCTTGTTGAAGTATTCCCCATCCTTGGGCACTAAGAGCTCCAGACAAGCAGAGATCAAGACTGCCAGTGTGGGAAGCCCAAATGTTGCAAGTGGGTTTTTGTATATGCAGTGAGAGAAGTCCCTCCTACTTTTCACCCTTTGAATCCCAGACCTATGCATTCTCACTGTAAGGAGATAGCATCATAGAATGCTTTCTGATTCAATGTACAGACTGCATCCTGTAAGACAGAACTCCATCTTCATAGGATGGTGGCCCAACTGGTATTGTAACCATGTCCTCCATTAAGCTATTCCAATTTCACTTACCACCACTTTTGGATGAGAGGGTATGTGGCCACATTTCCTTTGCTGCGAAATGAGTCCTTTGATCAGAAGCAATGCTTGAGGGATTGCAGTTCGGGGAGTCCACAGATGGTGGTGCAAGCAGAAGCAGCCAGGGAAGGCAAGCCCATGTCCAGACTATGTATCTATTCCAGCGAGGAATGATGATAAGGATGAACATCTGCCCCTTCTAATATCATCAAACTGCCATTATTTGGCTGCCTTGTTTCCCAGGGCAGCTGTGCCATCCTGGGGGCTAGTGTTAGTCTCTGTTGGCAGGTTAGAGGTAGCATTATCCCGGTGAGCCTTGGTAAGAGGAAATTGAGCCTCATTGTTGAGCCTGTGCATAGCCTCCATCCCTGCCACCACGGCCTCTGTGTTCATAGTCTACTGAGCAAACAGAGATGATGGGGCAAAATGACTCACCATGGAGTTTTGTCAGCCATATCATCAAGAGCCTCCTGTACAGTGGATATCCTTTGGTGGGCGTTCACGCGAGATGCCGTTATCTTCAGTCTGCGTCCGTTCTTAGAGGTTCATCCACATGCCTCTTCTCTGGACTTCCTTGTGGGCAGTCTTCCAATCCTACTCTCTACAAGTTCCTGATCATCCAGCCAATCCGTTAGTAACAGTCCATGAATCAGAGTAGACCCATACTTCCCATCTCTTATTCCAGACAAAATGGACAAAAACTGTAATTCTTCCCACCGAGAGGATTTTCCTGCGCTACTGTGCTTCAAGAGCTCCCCCTGAGTGGGGTGTAGGGCTGTAGCTCTTTACTTGCAGGGGGCACCTGCATGTCACGTAGAGCCATCTATAAACCAGGCTGCAGTTTTTCTTCTTTACGTAACTTGTCATAAAGGACATTGTCCAAATGCCACAGACCCAGATCGAGAGGACACAGAGCAACATCAGTACTGAAGGGCTGAAGGGATCTGAGCCACCTGCTCATGCAATTCACTCACCCTTTTGGCTATTCTTCCAATTACCCTTAGCACCCAAAGAGGACAAGTATTCTGATCTCTATCACAATACAGCAGTTTTGCCTCTTTGAACTTCCTATATTACCAGTTAAGTTATTTTTCAGTATGTTTTATTTCTACAGTTTCTTTTTCATTGGTTGTTGTTGGTAGAGAAGAACTAATGTTTGTAAGTCAATCATGTATCTGGGAATCTTACTGAACTTTTATTAGTTCCAATAGTTTATCTTAATTCTATAGCGTTATCTGTATGAATTACTCTTCGCTGCACATAATTATGGTTTTGTCTTTTCTAATACTAATGCCTTTACTGTTTGCACAATTGTGGTAAAAGCGGACATCCTTGCCCTGTTTTGAGGCTAAAGTTTCTCTGTCAAAAAAAGGTTTTTAAAGATTTTATTTGAGAGAGAGAAAGAGAGAGCCTGAGAGGAGGGAGGGGCAAAGGGAGAGGAAAGAAGCAGCCTCCTGCTAAATGCAGAGCCCGAGGTGGGGCTCGATCCCAGGATCCTGAGGTCGTGACCTGAGCTGAAGGCAGACGCTTAACCGACTGAACCACCAGGCGCCCCTCTCTGTCAAAAATTATGTTTCCTGTGGGCTTCTGGCAGAGTCTTTATGGAGTAAAGGATATTTTCTACTATTCCAGTTTTCTGAGCCCTTTTAAAAACACAAATTTGGGGGCACCTAGCTGGGTCAGTTGGAAGAGCATGTGACTCTTGATCTCTAGGTCATGAGTTCAAGTCCCACATTGGGTGTAGAGATTACTTTAAAAAAATCAAATCAAATCAAATCATAAATTGATTTGAACTTATCAAATGCTTTTTATTTGTATACTGTATATCTATTTTTATTTGTATACTGAGATAATGTGATGTATTTTTTCCTCTCTCCTATTACTGTGAGGAATCCTGTTAGATTTTTCTGATGTTAAACTGTTCTTGCATTGATAGAATAAACTCTACATGCCCATGATTTTTTAAATAGACTTTATTGTTTAAAGATTTTATTTATTTATTTGAGAGAGAGAAAGAGAGAACAAGCAGGGGTGAGGAGCAGAGGGAGAGGAAGAAGCAGACTCCCCGCTGAGCAGGGAGCCCGACACCGGGCTTGATCCCAGGGGCTTGATCCCAGGACCCTGGGATCATGACCTGAGCCAAAGGCAGACGCTTAACCAACTGAGCCATCCAGGCGCCCCAATAGACTTTATTTTTTTAAAGCAGTTTTAGGATCACAGCAAAATTGAATAGAAGGTACAGAGATTTCCCATATACCCCATGTGCTTACAAGTTCACAGCCTCCCCCACCATCCATATCCCCCACCAGAATGGTACATTATTTACAACTGATGAACCTACATTGACACATCATTATCATCCAGAGTCCATAGTTTACATTAGAGTTCACCTTTGTGTTGTACATCCTATGGGTTTGGACAAACTTATAAAGACATTTTAGTATCATACAGAATAGTTTCACTGCTCTGTAATTGTTTTGAAATTCAGTCACTTAGAGGTGCCTGGGTTGTTCAGTCGGTTAAGCTTCCAACTCTTGATTTCAGCTCAGGTTGTGAGATCGAGCCCCGAGTCGGGCTCCGCACTGGGCATGGAGCCTGCTTAAGATTCTCTCTCTCCCTTTCCCTCTGCCCCTCTCCCTGCTCTCATGCTCTCTTGCTCTAAAATAAAATTAAATTAAAAAATTAAAAAAAAAAATTTATGGGCGCCTGGGTGGCTCAGTTGGTTAAGCGACTGCCTTCGGCTCAGGTCATGATCCTGGAGTCCCGGAATCGAGTCCCGCATCGGGCTCCCTGCTCGGCAGGGAGTCTGCTTCTCCCTCTGACCCTCCTCCCTCTCATGCTCTCTGTCTCTCATTCTCTCTCTCTCAAATAAATAAATAAAATCTTTAAAAAAATAAATAAATAAATAAATAAAAAATAAAAAAATTTAATTACTTAATATTTTATTTTAGATGTTTACATTTATTTTTATATTTGCAATGGGCCTGTACTTTTCTCATGGGCACTCGAAATAGAACATGCATTCTATGAAACTGAAGGGAAATGTTGACTTTTTCCATGGCTAATGCATCATGTTTATGTTGATGGTTACATTTATATCCCTAAACTTCAAATATGTAGATTTACCTCTGTGGTAAACATACCTAAATACCTCAAAAATACTGAATTTATTCTCTCCCTATCCCCCAAACCTGTTATTTGTATATTTGTGAGCTCAGGTAATGACGTTGCATTCCACCAAGTCCTATAAGGCAGAGATTAGTGATCATGCTAGACTCGTCCTCACCCCTCTCATCCAAGACCTGCCTATTTTTCCCTCCTAATTTTAAAACATTTTCCTCTCATGCTCTCCTGCCTTAGGTTCTTAAATAGTCTCCCTGGTTCTAACATCTCCCACTTAAAAAAATTCACCCTCTACAGTGCTGTTAGAGTGAAAATTGGAAAATGTCACTTGGCTGCTTGAAACCCTCTGTGACTCTACAGCACCAAATCTAATGTCTAGTCTCCATAGTCCGGCAGACACTGACACTCATCTTGATTTCTAACCTCGTACTCCATCAACTTCTGTGCAATACTCTATTTTCCTGATAGACACCATACTGTTTCTTCTCTGTGAAAAGTGTTTTTTTACATGCTTCACCTAATCTCATCCTGTTCATCCTCATCGGTGGCTCCTCCTGTTTCTGGGCTGATTCTGTGACCTCTCCCTGACCTCTAAACTAGCTACACACACACACACACACACACACAGTTCTCTAATCTAGGCTTACTCCCAAAGCAATTTCTTCCTGCCTCATGGTTTTAAATACCATACAGATGCTGATTGTTTCAAAATTATACCTTCAAGGGTGCCTGGGTGGCTCAGTGGTTAAGGGTCCTGGGATCAAGCCCTGCATCGATCAGCCTGCTTCTTCCTCTCCCTCTGCCTGCCACTCCTCCTGCTTGTGCTCGCTCTCTCTGTCAAATAAATAAATAAAATCTTAAAAAAAAAAAACAAAAGCTATGCCTCCACCTCGGACCTCTCTCCTGAACCCTAGGATAATATATCCCACTGTCCCTTCAGCACCGTCAACTAGATATACATCGCACATTCCAAAAGTCAACTCCTGATTTTTCCCTCCCAGACTTGTTCCTCATAGTCTTCCTAATGCCTTAAATGACAGCTCTGTTCTTCCAGTTACTCAGTTAAATAACCATGGATTCACCCTGACTACTCTTTTTTTCACACCCCACATCCAGTTTATCTGATGAATCCTGTTGGTTCAACCTTCAGAATATATCCAGAACCTGAATGCTTCCCATTTCCTTCAGCATCATCCCTGCTCTCACTTTGCTACCACACTCTGGCCCCCTCTCGGTCCACTGGGCATGCTGCGCGCTCCCTGGTACCATCATCTTCCACTCTCATCCTTGCTCACTCTGGACCACCCACACTATCTTCCTTGCTTATCTTTAATGAGAGAAAAAGACTTCATTTCAAATTAGGTTTTGTTGGTATCCCCATTTGTTGAAATGGTCATGTAATTTGTACCAATTTGCCTAGAACTTTTTAGTTTCAGCCTTGGAGTCTACACTTACATTGTCCTCTGCCTGCATCACTCTCTCTCCCAGGGAGCCTCATGGCTCCTTTCCTCTCTGTTTACACCTCTGTTCATATGCAGCCTTATCAGAGAGGCCTTCCCAGGCCATCCTCTATACTGGTACCCATCTCCTACCCCACCACCCAGGAAGCTGCCCCTGTAACTCTTTTATCTTGACTTGTTTTTATGCTACTGTCACTACCTGATATATTTATTTGTCCTTCTATACATCCATTAAAAAGCTCCACGAGATGAGACTTAGTCTGTTCATTGCTATATACACAGCACCCAGAGCAGGGCAGGCACTTGGTAGGTGTTCAATAAATGTTTGTTGATTGAATGAGTACTTTCTAGCTCACACATATTTTATCGGAAGTACCTAGCACTATCTCTTCAAAGGGTTTAGGCTTTTGGAATCCTGAAATGAGAGACTATGGGCTTTCAGCTCTGTCTCTTCTTTTGTGTGTGTGTGTGTGTGTGTTTTATTTTTTATTATTTTATTTTATTATTTTTTTGTTTAGCTCTGTCTCTTCTTTATGCTGAGGAAGTGAAACAAGTAAAATTATTTGCTTGGGATAGGTGGAAGGGAGAAGAAAACTGACAGTTCATATTTCAAAAATATTATCACCAAGGCAGTTCTTACTTCTCATTTTCCCCAGAGTCCACAGGCTTGTAGGTTCTAAAGTAGAGAATGGTTTTTTGAGTTTTTTTGTAAAAGCCAAAACATTATTTGTGTGTTGAAATTTGAGGTCTGTTATCATTTGATTTACTCCATCATCCTCAATCAGCTTTGGTTCATTCCTTTGTATTATGGTGAATCTTTTCAGTTCTCACAAGTAGTGTTGCTTAATATATCTTTTAATCCCTCTTCCTCCTTTCCCCCTACTATGCTCAATCTCATTCAATAACTGTTTACATAGAAAAAATTTTACCCAGTTAGGAGCCCTTAAGCAGTGCTCAGTGTTGTTTTCCAAATTAGGTTTTATTAGTGACATATCTAAGGGTGCATATCTTAGGGTGGACCAACTTGTCTCAGTTTGCCCTGAACTTTCTTGGTTTTAGTCCTAAAAATTCTATATCCCAGGAAGCCACCCAGTCCCTGCCAAACTGGACAGTTAGCCACCCTACATCATGATGTGTCAATATCCTCTGTAATTTAAAGTATTTGATACTTCGGGGCGCCTGGGTGGCTCAGGTGGTTAAGCATCTGCCTTTGGCTCAGGTAATGATCCCAGGGTCCTGGGATCGAGCCCCACATCGGGCTCCCTGCTTGGCGGGGAGCCTGCTTCTCCCTCACCCTCCTACTGTTCCCCTAGCTTGTGCTCTCTTGCTCTCTCTGTCAAATAAATATATAAAATCTTAAAGTATCTGATACTTCAGCAAAATTGCAATTTAGGATATTCACTCACTACGTATTTATTGAGCCCCTACTCTGTGGCAAACAAAAATTAAGTCCCTACTCTGTTGGAGCTTAAAATCCACATTAGGGAAGGAAAAATAGAGTGGGGAGTAGATAATAGGCAAGTAACACTTGAGTAAGTTTCAAATCATTTTCATGGAATGGAGTAGTTCCACAGTAAAAAGCCTGGGTGCTGCTCAGGAATGTGACAAGGATGTGACCACCTGGCTGAGACTTGAATGATGGGAAGGCAGCCAGGCAAAGCCCTAAACAATGAAAAAGCCCTGAACAATGAGAAAAGAGCTCTGAAGCAGGTACATGTGTGTGCTACATAACAATACGTGTGCACTAAGAAAGGGAAACGTGGTGAGAACTAAACTAGGAGAGTTGGAAAGAGATAGATCACATCAGGCCTTGTGGGCCATTGGAAGGAATTTGGAATTTATTCTAAGTGTAGTGAAAGCTTATTTAAGTAAATGAATGATATGCTGACATACATTTTTAAAAGACTACTTTTGTCCTGCTTGGAGAATGGCCTGCAGGGGACAAGAGAAGAACCAGGAAGCCCACTGAGGAGACTATGACAGCAACTGGGGAGTGAGATCATGGTAGACTGAACTAGGGCAGTGGTGGTAGAGGGGGTGAGAGGTCATCCAATTCAGAGCATGAATTCTGGAGACAGAACAGACAAGACTTGACAGATTGGATGTGGGGTGTGAAAAGAGCCATTAAGAATGGCTCCTAGGGTTTTGACCTGATGGCAGGGTGGATTAAAATGTCAATAACTGAGTTGGGAAAAAGTTAAGGAGAAGTTAGTGGGGCAAAAATCAAGAGTTCTTTAAGACATTTTTTAGTGAGATGCTTACTATGGACAACTAGAGACAGCCAGCAGGCAGTTTGATATATGAGTGGAACTCAAGGGAGAGGTCAGGGCTAGAAATACAAATTTGGGAGCCTTCAAACTGGCATGGCATTTTAAAAGGTGAAACTGGACAGAGTGGAAAAGCTGGTTAGAGGAGCAAAGCCTAAAGCACTTTCCAAGAAAGGCTGGGGAGTGGAGGAGAAGCCGAGAACCAGCAGAACAAACATGCAGAACAAAAACTTGAGGAGTGGGTATGAAGGAAGAAGGAAAACTCAGAGCATGTGCTATCTTAGAAGCCAATTAAAAACAAATTATTTCAAGAAGAGAGTGGTTAAAGTGGATCAAATGTTACTGGTTGGTCCAAGAAAATGAAGACTGAGAATTGATCACTTCCCTTGGATTCTTTGGCACTGATTTTTAAAAAGTATAATCCTCATATACACTACCCACTTACAAAAATTTTGTACTCATATAAAAATGACATAATACTCATATAAAATACTCACAATACCTATATAAAAAATGATCCCACAGTTCCCTAAAGTTGTAACTTTCATTTTTCAAAGGTTAATAAAAACTGGTTTTTTTTTTCTTTTCTTTTTTTTTTTTAGAGAGAGCATCCCAGGCAGCCTCCCCGCTCCCCCAGGGCAGAGCCTGACTTGAGACTCCATCCCAGGATCCTGAGATCACGACCTGAGCTGAAATCAAGAGTCACATGTTCAACCAAATGAGTCACCCAGGCGCTACTGAATAAAAACTTTTTTTATTTAATGAGGGATGATCATTCTTCAGAACAAAATAATATGAATATAGCCTGGAATAAGGATTAGGAAGGAAAAAAGCTGAACTGAGAAAAATACTATGACAACTCATATATCTAGACAAAGGTGTTATCAAGGTGTTAAGAAACTGTGTTAAAAAGGCAAGGTACAGTGGCGCCTGGGTGGCTCAGTTGTCAAGCGTCTGCCTTCGGCTCAGGTCATGATCCCAGGGTCTTGGAATCGAGCCCCGCATTGGGCTCCCTGCTCCGCGGGAAGCCTGCTTCTCCCTCTCCCACTCCCCCTGCTTGCATTCTCTCTCTCGCTGTGTCTCTCTGTCAAATAAACAAAATCTTAAAAAAAAAAAAAAAGGCAAGGTACAAGTTGAGAAAATACAAATATTTACAAAAAGTGTACAGATACAGTATACAAAAAAGGATTAGTATTTTTATATATAAAAGAGCTAACAAATTAACAGCCAACAACTAAAATGAACAAAAGATATAGAGATAGGAAATTCACAAAAGAAGAAATACAAGTATCCAATAAGCATAACTTAAGATGTACACTGGTATTATGAAAAAACAACCAACCACAACCTTGCTAATCAAAGAAATTACTTGTATCTAAAGCATTATTCCATTATTGAAAAATACTGGTAATTTTTAAAGAACTGGATTACAAGACTAGAAGTATAAGTCACAAAAAAAAAATTGTGATTAAGCTGGATGGTGAGATAATCGTTTATTTTTTCTCCATTTCTACATTTTTCAAATATTTCTACAACACCCATGTATTATTTTGTAATAAGCTTTTAATTTTATTTACATACAAAGCAATTGCCTGGAATTGGCAGTTCAGTATGAACCCAGGAGATACACTTGTAAAATAAAATATTGCTGATGTCACATTTCCATCTTTTTAAATTTTAAAGTAATCTCTACATCCAACATGGGGCCAAAACTTAAAAACCCCAGATCAAGAGCGCTATGCTCACAGTCACCGACTGAGCCAGCTAGGCACCCACGTCATCCATCATGTTTTAACGACAGTTTTATTGTTCATTATCTAGGTTTAACACTTCTCCCCTTCCTACTGTTTTTTTTTTTTTTTTTTTTTTTTCGTTTTAGCTCCTACCGCAAAAGGCAGGGGAATAAAAAAATAAAATACCTTTGACATTGGTTGGCATATCTGCTAAAAATTTTAGTATAGGAGCCTTTCCTGTAACTGGCATATTTCCTTCTCCTCTCCCGCTTGCACCCGAGGGAGGGAACTCCACTGCACTGTGCACGGGCACTGTATTCTTACAGAAAGCTTGGACAGTAAGTACGATGCCGGTGTTCGCCTCTTACCACATGCAGTAAGTCCTGCACTCAATCACTATTACTGTGCACAGATGATACCTGCACAAGAGTCGTCTTCGGTATCGCTATCTCCCACCCCACCATCTCAAGTGTTGACTTCACAGTCAAAGTCGGACTCCTTGTTTTTCCTCTCCTGGGGAAACAAATCCGGAGGAACGTATTGGGAAAACAGACATAATGTCTTAGGTTAAGAATCCAGGACTTCCCACAGAAACCCCGTTGCCAAACCCGAGCTCTGGCCAAACCCAGCCTCCCCCTCCAGGTCTCCTTCGCCATCGCGTTCCCTTCTCTCTCACGCCCAGGGAGCTCCGCTCGAGCCCCGCCTCCGACACGCCCCGAGCGCGTGACGTCACCACGCGCGCCGTGCCGCGCCCCCTGTCAGAGGCAGCCATTGTTCAGTGGGTCGTGCTGGCTTTGCCGGGGCTGGGTTGGTCCTGCCCCCCTCTCCAAGTCCCGGCCCCTCCTTAAAGCTGGGAGAGGGGGCCAGTCCCCGGCTCTGAGCACTCTGCCGTCCTCGGGTGCAGGCCACCATGAGCAAACGCAAGGCGCCGCAGGAGACGCTCAACGGGGGAATCACCGACATGCTCACAGGTTAGCACCGGGCCGGGCGCTGCTGGCTTTCTTCGCCTTTCTTCCCACCTCATTGCCTTCCCTTGCTTCTCTCCCGTCCCCACAGCCCTGTGGATGGGGTCGGCCCCTTGCAGCAGGTAGTCTTCGGTGCGGATCTTCTTTCGGCGCCCATTGCTGGTGGTTGAATGTCAGTCCTGCTGGGGATTCCCGTGTCACCGTTTGGGCTGTCTTTGGCCTGGCCCGTGTACAAGCGGGGGGTCACTGTCCCTTAAGAAGCTGTTACATCCCCTTCTGAAAAACTCAGTTCTCGTTTGTTTAGTGGCGGTTCTTGTTCACCCCAACCTCTTGTTGCCTTTGCAGAACTCGCAAACTTTGAGAAGAACGTGAACCAGGCAATCCACAAGTACAATGCTTACAGGTGGGACGGTGCAGCATTCTCTGGTAGCATGCGTCCTGGGATGTGTGGCAGTTAACAGGGCTGAGGGGCCAGTGGATATTTGGACCATATGCAAGAGGAGAAAAAAGCAAGAACTGAGGGTATTGACTCTGTGGTGGTACCTTACTGCAATATTTCTGGGATAATTCGGGCAGAACTCTGTAGGATCATTTCTGATGAGTTCCCAATTCTGATTGAAAATAGGTGTAGCTGATGTGTATTTTTCCCATCATCAAATATGAATTGCTGAAAATGCAGTTTGATTTTAAGCCATAGTGACAGACAGTGGATGAGGTCTGTGCTGTGAAATAGATGTGATTCATCAAGGAATCAGATCTCCATCTGGTTAGTGTTTGGCTGATCCTTGGATCCAGTCCTTGTCCATCTCACCAGGGCCCTTATGGTAGTCATTATTCCCACATCCAGTTACTTGTGCCCCTTAGCCTACAAACATGTCCAAGTCCCTCAGCTCTTAAAAACAAAAACAAAGCAATCTTAACTTCCTTCTGCCCTCTAGCTAGCTCCTGTCTCTTTCCTCCACTTTACAGTTAAACTTCTTGAATAATCTGTGTTTCTTGCCTGCACTTCCTTAGCCCTAGTCATTCATTATGTCATTGTGGTATAATTTCCGTCCTGCCATTCCTCTGAAAATGTCTCACCTACATCTCACCTTATTGGACTCTCATTGGCATTCACCATTAGCTCATTCCATTCAAGTCTTACCCTTGAGTTCCGTGATGGCACTCCTATCTGTTCTTTTATCTTCCTTTCAATGCTGGTAGTTCCTGGAGGTCTGCCCTTAGTCCTTTTTTTCTCATTTTCATAATTTCCTTGGCAATCTTAACCATTCTTGGTTTTGGATACTGGTTATGTCATTGACTCCAAATCAAGCTTTTCTCAAGATTTTTAGGCCTCTTTTACCTTTATCTTCATCCTTTCAAAATTGAGCTCAACATAATTAAAAACTGATTATGCTCCTTTCCTTATCTCTCTTGACTGCCTCTTTAAAGTAATTGTACTATCATCCACACATTTGATGATCTAAAAATCAACCCTATATTCTGTTTAAGTTCAGAGAGGAGGTGTTTAGTTTTGAAGGAGCCTGTCAGGGGTTAAATGAAAGGAAGAACAGTCTAGAGAAAGGAAACAAAATCTGCCAAGGAGTTGAGACCTGAAGGAGTATAACATTTTCCCAGAAGTCAGTAATGCACTTTGTCTGAGTGGGAAATAAGTCTGGAAAAGCAGGTGTTGCCTGCATGTTCTTCCCTACCCTGATTATACATTTCTCTTGATTGTGGCCAAAGTACTCTTTTGAAAATAGTTACCTGATCCTGTCATTCTTCCATATCAGATAATTAAATATTTCCTCTTTACCTTGATAAAGCCCAAATGCATTGTGGCATATAAAAAGCCTTTCATGCTTTAATTCTTCTTTCCTTCACGCTTTGCCCCATAATACCATTGTCCGGAACTACTTGTCTTTACTGAAACAATTCCCTCAACAAACTGCCCTCAACCTACTTTTCCAGACTCATCATCAGTAATATCCTAATAGAGAAGTTGAAATCCAAATCTAAAGGTTTATATGTATTAGAATAGAATGAAAAATCAAGGCAGCAAAGACTACCCAATATTTATGCTTTGGACTTAGATGTACTCTGGCTTTTATCAGCATCGCTACTAAACTACATTTAGCATTGAAATTATAGACAGGAGACCATCAGTGAGCTCCCAGGGTGTGCCCAGTGTGTCACCAGATTACTGAGCTGGATGTGTGTGGAGATGGGCAAGAATCACAGGTCAGTGCTTTATGTGGAATGGAAATGAGAGCAATGAAGAAAAAGAACATAAGTATAAGGACACAGGGGAATCCAGTTGCAGTTTTAAGCCATGAATTTAAAAATAGCCATCCAAGGGCACCTGGATGGCGCGGTCAGTTGAGCGTCTGAGTCTTGGTTTCTTCAGGTCCTGGCCTCAGGGTCATGGGATCAAGCCCTGGATAGGGCTCTGAGCTTGGAGGGAGTCTGCCTGGGATTCTCTCTCGCCCACTGCCCCTCCCCACTCCACATGCTTCCATGCTCTCTTTCTGTCTCTCGCTCTCTCCCTGCCCCCCCAAATAAAGAAATAAATATTAAAAAAACCCAAAAACCATCCTTAAGCCAGTTTGGTATCTAGTAGTCCAAATACCACTAGGTGGCACATTTTTATGAGAGTTATGAACAATTTCTAAAAACTAGCTTAATCCCAAAAAGGAAAGGCTGCTGGTTTGCCGAATCTCCCTAGTTTTAAATATACAGGTAAAATTATGTTATCCTTAAATGTGAGGATTTTCAAGATACTTCTGAAAGTTATGCAGGTGGTCTATCAGCTCCTCTGAGTTTTCGACACAGATGTGGGAAATTAGTTATTGTGATAAAAGTTGAAGCTGCATCTTTGCTTGTGTGTATTCCAGTTTAAGAAAAAGATTTCTAACTGAATTTCTTTTTTTTTGCTCTTTATAGAAAAGCAGCATCTGTGATAGCAAAGTACCCACACAAAATAAAGAGTGGAGCAGAAGCTAAGAAATTGGTAAGTTTAGTGAGCAAGCTGAATGAAGAGTTCACACATGTACAAATTTGGTGGGTTCCCTCAAAACTAAATTTGCCTCTGTGAAGCTGCCTTGACCCACACAGGCAGATTTCACCACTCTTGTTTTTACTGGGAAGGGTGTGGATTGAAATTTCACTTTAAATATATATAATTACAATTTTTTTCTGTACCTTGCCATATATACATGTACTCACATTGAATTTCAGCTTCAGTGTTGTATAGTGACAGAATGGTATTGGCATATCTGGTCTCCAGCTATCATTTTCTCATCCCCTGGTATAGGAATTTATGTGAGTTAATGAGAGTTGGTGTTCCCAAAGAAATCTGACCTACTAATCACATAATTAAGCCCCTTTGTATATTACTGCATTTAGCCCTCTTCTCTGTAATTTCCTTAAAGCCCTGTATGCTGTGTCACGGTATGTGTCACAGTCTCTAGAGGATCACATGTCTTAGTAATTTACATTAATATTGCTAAGAATATCCTAGGAAAGTCTACCTGTTGATAGATTTTTCTCTTTCATCTAAATCTCACTAAAAGATTCTAAGTTCCTCAAAATTGTGGACCATATCTTATTTGTCTTTTGTGAAAGATGTCAAACTGATGTGGTTTTTGATTAGTCTAGGTCGTCCTGATAGTTATCACCTTCTTCTGTTTTTCTTTACCCATTTGTGTTCACAAAAGCCCTCTAGAATTTAGGTATCAATATTTGATTGTCCTTAATTTTCTCATGAGAGCCTTCAAAATATGAACCCTAACTGTCCTTGTATTTTCACCTTTCAGGGTCATAGAATTATAAATCTTACACATTTTATGATCGAGTGACAGATTATCCATATTAATTATGTGTCACATCTTTATCTTGAATTTATTACTCAATGCTAATCATGCCCTGGTATATAGGTTTTAAATTCTTAGTGCCATAGATAGTTCTCAACATCAGTATATCCTCCCCAACTAGACTAGCCAAGGAAGTTATAAATACATTGGATTTTAATTCTGAGTTTCTTGGTGAACGCAGGCATTGTTAACCTCCAAAGCCACTTCTGCTTCCATTCTGTTCCCCTTTTATCACTACTGAATTTCTTTTTTTATGTTAAGTGCATGTAGCCTGCTCACTTATTAGATTCAAACTTTTGACAAGCTCTGATGCACTTTATCCCAAATCTGAGCTTATGGTTTATCCCTAAAAAGAACACAAAAGTATCCAAAATTCCTTTTGCATGAGACTGGACTTATATGAAAATCTCATCATTATTCCTTTCCACTATTATATTAAAAACCACTGACCTACTCTTTGGCCCATGCGAGTGCTTCTCAATAATTCTAGAAATCTGATATTTCCGGAATGAGTGTTTGCCTCTTAATCATTAATGTTAAGTATAGAAAATAGCCTGGGCTTAAATTGCTTTAGGCCAGTATGTATCTTCTGATATAGGAAATGAGAAACTGGAGCAGTTTCCATTTTCTAGTCTATTCATTTCCTGAATCTTGTTTATTTCTATCTGGTAATTGCTATTTTCAGAACTTGAATATTCAGTAGTCTTGGAACACTTAACATTAACTTAACTTAAACATTAAATAAATCAAGAATATCGAAGGGTGAGGTTAGGGCTAAGAGACAGTGGGGAATGACTGGCACACATGTTGATGCATTTGAACATTTAACTAAAGAGGACCAACACCGCCAAGAATGAACTCTAATGTAAACTTTGATGATGGTATTTGAGTGTACGTTCATCAGTTATAACAAATGTAGCACTCTGGTGGGGGATGTTGATAATTGGCTGGGCTGTGCATGTATGGGGGCTGCGGGTATATGGGAACTGTGTACTTTGTGATCAGTTTTGCTGTGAACCTGTAACTACTCAAAAAAAGCCCTTATTTAAAGGAGAAAAGTAAAAAAGGATCAGAACATGAAAAAGTTCAACTTCACTAATAATCAGAGTTGCAAATTAAAACAAGATGCTGTATGGTGCTATCAAACCATCAAATATAATATACAGTGTGGATAAAGATGTGGAAAAAGACATTCAGTTACTAAGGATGGAAATCCTGGTTATTTCCAGCTTTTCTGAAGGATAATTTGGCAGAATGTTGGCAAAATGTATATATCCTTTGTCCCAGCAATTCCACTTTGAGGAGTTTATCTTGAGGAAACTAGTGGAGATATATGTATACTAGGATTCATTAGTTCATAATTTTTGAGCACCTATATGCCAGGTATTCATCCAGGTGCTGGGGGTAAAGCAGTAAAAACAGGATCTGCTCTCATAGGGCTTATATTCTAGAGCAGTGCTGTCCATTAAAGTAACCATGAGCAACATTTGGCCGGTGAGCTCTTGAAGTGTGGTTAATGGGACTGAGGAATGAATTTTTTAAATTTTAATAATGTAAACTTAAAAGGTCACATGTGGCTGGTGGCTATCACGTTTGTGCCGTTCTAGAGCAGTGGTTCTCAAAGTGCTATATCTAGACCAGCAGCAGCATCACCTGGGAACTTGTTAGAAATGCAACCTATTGGGGCACCTGGCTGACTCGTCGGTAGAGCACATGACTCTTGATTTCAGGGTCATGCGTTCGAGTCCCACCTTGGGTATAGAGTTTACTTAAAAAAAAAAAAAGGAAAAAAAGAAATACAACCTATTAAGTCAGAAACTCTAGGGTGGGACTTGGCATTCTGTGTTTTAACACATCCCCAAGGTGATGACGATGCAAAAGCTTAAGAACCTCTGCTCTGGAGGATGTTCATGACATTGTTATATCAGAATTTGTAAACTATCTAAATGTTTCCTATAGTAGGGTATTTGTTAAGTAAATTATGATATAGTCATACAGTGATATACCACGCAGCCATTAAAGATAGTTGTATTTATATATTGATATGGAAATTTGTTCCTGATGTATTTTTAAGTTAAAAAAGTACAAAGCAGAATGATTCTATTTTTGTAAGGAAAATATGTATATACATATACAGATATATATGTACATGCACATATAACTCTGCTTATGTATGTGAGCCTAAAAGAAGTCAATGTAGCAGATGTTAGGTGATGAGATTACAGTTTATTTTAATTTTCAGGGCAATGAAATTAACAAGTGATTTATATATTTTTCTTTATGCAACTCTATTTCTTCTAATTTTTCTACAACAAAAATTAATTTTAAAAAAAGTAAGTCATTTAGAATTGTTTTATTAGGGCTTCTCTTTTGTCATCATTTAAGAATTTTGTTGGGAGAATATGTATTTTCGCCATGGCTCAATTTTCTGTGTCCTTTGTTTTAAAACTGGTCATGTGACAATCATTTTTTTTTCATTTCCTATTTTTTACTTTATCTTTGAGTGATTTGGTAAGCATTATGTTTATATGAGTTTTATATTTTTAATTTTCTGTTAGCCTGGAGTAGGAACAAAAATTGCTGAAAAGATTGATGAATTTTTAGCGACTGGAAAATTGCGTAAGCTGGAAAAGGTAAAATTTTAACTTGTTTGCTTATTTGATGATAGTGTCTGCCTTTATAGCAACTATCATGTAGCATCATTGCAGGGTGACTGATGTTATTTACCTGGTGAGACTAGGAAGGAAAAGAGGAGTGGCGTTTATGGCTTTAAGTGTTCTATTTTAAAAATTCTGAATACTGTTCCTGTAAAATATTCAATTATTTTATGTGACATTTTAGAGACTGTTAGCATCTGTGATAGAATTAGCTCCTTATATTCAGTATCATTCAGAAGGTAGATTATAAACTTCGATAAAACATTGTTATATTTTAGAATTTCTATTCTTAAACTCTCCGAAGCATTTTTATGGTTTTATTTCACCCTGATTGTAATTATACTACTTAGGGTCTTTTATGAATAAGCCTTTTTAAAGTATGGGATAAGTTAAGAGATGAGACATCTTCTCTGCTTTGTTACTTATCTAAAACCACTGAGGTTTATCCAGGCAGATGTAAATGGCTCTTCAGGTCTCTTAGTAGACTGGTACATTTCCAATAAGATAATTTGAGTCCTCAAAGCATTGCTAAATCATTATTAGACTTTTTTTTTTCTTAAAGATTCGGCAGGATGACACGAGTTCATCTATCAATTTTCTGACTCGAGTTAGTGGCATTGGGTAAGAAGTATTTTCTAAGCAGACACAGCAGTAGGGTTGGTTTTATTTTTTTACGTGAGCCAAAATAAGTACATGCTATTTCTCTTCAAAACCTGGACCTTTTCACCCCTGTGTCTTTGACCATATAGTTCACTCTTCCATATCTTACGTGTCTGAGGCTGGCCCTTCAGGTGCTACCTCTACTTTAAAAGCCCATCCAAGGCAAATGTTACCTCCTTCATAAAACCAGTTTGATTCCCCGGCCAGAAATAATCTCCTTCTAATCTCCTTCTAAACTCCACTAACACTTGCTCTGTGTACATCTTCTCACTCCCTCCAGATTTTGCTTCTCTGAGCATATTTATCTTAAGCATTTAAACTGTTTTTTCAAAGCACCTAACATAATACCTTAAAAATTTGGAACAAGCACCCAAGCATTTTTTCCTGAAGGAGTCTTTATCTTAAAATTTGAGTTAGCACCAAAAGGGGCTTTTTGGACACTTCTTGACAACATAAAGATTAACATTCAAACATTAAGGCTGTGGGGCACCTGGCAGGTTCAGTCGGTGGAGCATGTGACTCTTGATCTCGGGGTTGTGAGTTTGAGCCCCATGTTGGGTGTAGAGATTACTTAAAAAATAAAATCTTAAAAAAAAGCCATTAAGGCTATAATGCTTTACTTAAGTCTCATCTTTATGGAATGAGGCATTCTTTTAGATACGTGATGATTGTTCATTTAAATGGCAACATTTGATGAAAGTTACTCTAAAATATATTAAATTCTTAAACTTAGTATACTGAAAATAAGCATGACTCCTTAGGGACTTAAAGCCATTCTAAAATGTTAGAAGTTGTTTTAGAGAGCCTCTGTGTTATTATCCTCTTTTTCCAGGCAAGAACACTGAATACAGAAAGTGGGATAACTGGCAGAGTCAGAATCCATGTTTGTTGACTCCCAATTCAGTTCTACTTCTTATGTGTCACATTGCCTTTCTGCTATGAATATCTGTTTCTGTATCACACAGTTTCTGTACAAAGACTCTTTGTCATTAAAGTTGCAGTTTAAATACCATTTCACAGGCCTTCCCTTGCTACCCAATCTAAAGTAGGACCCATCCAGTCTGTCACATTACCCTATTTTAATTCATTTGCCTGATATTTTTTAATGTTTGTTTATACCTACTTATTTTCTCTCTCTACTCATTGAAATGTAAGTGGGGAAGACCAAGGCACTTATTTGTCTTATTCCTGCTGTATTTTCAGCACCTAGAAGATTATCTGGCACATAACAGGACCTCAGTTAATCTCATTTGAATGGATGAACTGTTTTCCTGTTTGTATGTATGTTTTATGAAGTACATGTACATTATAACACCTAGCTGCTTAGATGTCTTTTTCATGTCCAGGTTCATGGTTGTCTTCCTAGATTGAGGCTTCAAGAATTCTTCTCTTTGGATAAAATCACCAAAATAACCACAACATTTTAGCAGGTCTTGTTTAGCTCCATAGTAACTCTTTACAAAAGAAGACAATAATAATAATTGAGTTTCATTCAATATACTGAGTTTCACTTGATAGTGAGATAATGCTTTTCTTTCGTTGTAGTCCATCTGCTGCAAGGAAGTTTGTAGATGAAGGAATTAAAACATTAGAAGGTGAGTATGTACAATAGGTCATCAATTCCAAGTCAAATATGCTCCTGAAGGATGGTTAATGCTCTAGCAAACTAGAACTTGGGAAACCTTTATTCAGCTAGTAAAAGGGAATGCTAAGATTTTCTTTTTAGCTCTATAGTAGAGAATAGGTATAAAGTGTAGTTTTTATTCCTGTGTTAAACATGTTTAGGTTTGTAACTTAGAAGAAAATCAAGAAGAGCAAGAAGTGGCTTCTTAGTTTAAAATGATTTCATTTGCAGACTTTTAGATTTAAATTGCCTTTGTTTCTCTAGTAAAATTTTGGACAATAGAATCCTACACATTCAGCCTAAAGGCCAAGTGATATATATACTGAGAAAGATTCTGTAAGAGTCTTGCAATATTTATTGAAGGAATTTTTGCTTTCAAAGAAGTGATAAAAATAGAGTCTAAGTCAAGTAATTATAAAACATTTTCCTTAAACCTAGGATAGCTTAATCCTTTGAATGTAACTTATTTCTTCATACTTTTAAGGGTATATACTATAGATGGAGATAGAAATAGAGATTTATTGCAGTATATTTGTAGCATTTGGGGTTTAATATTTGTGAATTCAACTCTTTGTACCCAAATGGTTAAGTGGACAGGTTCTAGGGACTGATCTGGGTTTGAATCTAATCTCCACCACTTGATTAGAATGGATGACTATGGTGTTTTGGGTTCTTAGCTACAAAATGCTATCATAATTTCTGCCTCATATGATTTAATGCAGTAATATATGAAAAGCCCTTAGCACACAGTGGTTGGTACCTAATAAGTAATTAAAAATAGTAACTGACTCTTAAGAGGCATGATTACTTAGTAATACTACAAAGTTAAGAATTTGTGTGAGTCCTATAACTAGAGAATAAACTCTACTGTATCTGTGTCTCAGAGAGGGTGTGTGCTTTTCTGCATATGGCATATTTGGTTTATCTGAGTGAAATATGGGTGAAAGGGGTCAAGAATTTGTTTCTCAAACAAAAGTTGCATCCCTTGGGAGTGTCAGAGATCTGCTGTAATGGTTTTTACATTATTTCACAATTCACAGATACGTAATATGATAACTATCAACATCTATGTGCCTATATATAACAAGCTCATTATTTCCATTGCATTTTCAGTGTTTACTGTGTACACACAGCTATGAGAAATACTAAGTGCTCCATGTATCATAAAGATTCTCTCCATTGTATATCTCCAGGGAGAATTTGTTTGTGAATATGTAAGGGTGACTATAGGAATTGCTTTGGGAGCATACTTATCTTGCTTTTCCTTTCATAAGGCTTACTCCTGTACTCATGTCCAGTAAAGGAACATCCAAGTGGAATTAAGTCACTTTTGTTTATTTATTTTTTAAAGATTTATTTATTTGAGAGAGAATGAGAGGTAGCTGTGCGCGCAAACGGGGGAGGGACACATGGAGAGGGAGAGAAGCAGACTTCCTGCTGAGCACAGAGCCCCATGTGGGGCTTGATCTCACCACCCTGAGATCATGACCTGAGCCAAAATCAGGCATTGGAGGCTTAACCAACTGAGCCACCCAGGCATCCTTAAGTCACTTTTAGATTTAAGATACGATGTTATGATAGGACGTTTTTTAATTTAAATAATGAAAATAATACCTCTCCTTTCAACGGAATTTTAAGCACAGTGCCTGTACAAGTTATTACTCAATAAATACTAATTGAATGAAGGAGTGAGTGAACAGCAGATGGGCAATAGAAATACTTAAAACATTCAGAAGTTGTGATTGCTGCTATTACCATAAGTTAGCAATGTAGGTTCTTACAAGGCTGGCTTTTACTATAGTTAGTGAAGTGTGGTATGATCCTGGTATGTTTTATCTATTATTCTGTGTAACTATAATTGAAATTTTGATTCAGTAAGTAAAAATGATCATGAAATCAACTGTTAGATTTTACTACATTGATTTGAAGAACCTTTTATCTAGTTCTTAATATCTGAATTTTTTCTTTCCTTTTTCTTTTCTTTTTTTCTTATCTTTTCAGTCATTTTAGCGTATTTTCCTAGTAGTTCTTTGTAAAAAGGATCAGTAAATTTAGCAACTTTTTCCCAAAAATCTTTAAATTAGCACCTCAACTTTATATGTCCTTTATACAGATCTCAGAAAAAATGAAGATAAGTTGAACCATCATCAGCGAATTGGGTTGAAGTAAGATAGCAAATTTTCTTTTCTTTTGACATTTGAGATATAAAAGTATAAAATTTCTTATAGCTATTCTTCCATACACCATAATAGTTCTTCAAATTTAAATAAACACAAGCATTTTTCTATTCAGGAATGCTAAGATTTGTTGCAGACTTTTGTAGAGAATATGCCTGTCTTCACACGTTTTGTTATTACCTTTTAGTCTGTTTTCTTGTTTTGAGTATTTCCCTCATTCTCTTGACTTTAGTGGAGTCTTAAAACATATAGGACTGAGTACATCAGTCAGTCAGTGGGTGCTTATTTTATTCTTAAACATTGTAGAAAGCACTGCATTAGGTCTGGGGTAAGGATATAAACAGGGTCAGTAAAGCCCTTAAGTAGTTTAGAGTCTACCTGAGAAGCTAGGACATGAACATGGAATGCTAAATTAAAAACAGAAAAAGAAAAAAACCCAAACACCTAAATAATGGTGTAGGAATAACTAGTAGGAATGTTGTATATCAGCATCCATAATTATTTCATGTGCTGGAACCCCTTTTCTAATTGATTTTTTCTAATGCATAGTACATAAACATGTATCTCCTCCTGTCTTACGTAGTCTTGTTGGCAATTCAGTCCTAATAACCCCCTGAACTTTGCTGTTGATGCTTTACCGTAAGACCTTAAACTTACACTGCTCTTCCAAGACTTTGAGCCAGTAGGAGACCAGGATATTCTCACTCTCCTTGCATTTACATAATAGAGATCTGCTGAAGAACTTGGTTGTTGTGAGACTTGGTTTTGACCAGGTGCTTTATCATTTTTAGATGTTATTTCATACTGAGATATTTTTATAACAGCCTTATTGAAATATAATTCATATATCATATGATTCACCCACTTTAAGTGTACAGTTCAGTGGTTTTTAGTATATTCATAAAGCTGTACAACCATTACTGCAGTTGATTTTAGAACATCTTTGTTATATCCCAAAAATAACCCATATCTGTTGGCCTTCACTCCCCATTTCTCCCCAGCTGCCCCTCCGTCCCTGCCTGTTTCTGACAACCACTAATGTACTTTTTGTCAATATAGATTTGCCTATTCTGGACACTTCATATAAATGAAATCATACAATATGTAGTCTTTGTGACTGGCTTTTTTTTCACTCATAATGTTATCCGGATAATGTTTTAAAATATGATAATTTTGCAGGATAAAAGAGCAATAAACTGTAACCCCTTGACTTGCCAGTAGGGGGCAGTCTAATTTGGAAACATACTAAAACTGTTATTTACTCTTGGTATATGAATATGAAGTTTATTTAAGATAAGTTTTGATGGAGTATCTGGAATATAATAAAGGGTGGCACTTAAAAATTTTGGTCTAAGTTAAGAAATAAACCTATCCCTTAAGAAATAAACCTATCCCCACCCCCAGCTTTACTGTTATCTTCTTACTGAACTTTAGTCTTGATTTTTGAATGATCTGCTGGTATAAGGACACTTGATATAGTAGGCAGTTAACTTTTTAAGAAGATTTAAATTTCACAAAAATCTTTTGTCTACTTATTCTGTCTTTATAGATATTTTGAGGACTTTGAGAAAAGAATTCCTCGTGAAGAGATGTTACAAATGCAAGTAAGAGTGTGCTGAATTGTATTCTTTGATTAGAATTGAGAATGTCACTTGGTGAAAAGCCATTTTAGAATACTGACTTAATTTTTTTTCTATTAGGATATTGTACTAAATGAAGTTAAAAAAGTGGATTCTGAATACATTGCTACAGTCTGTGGCAGTTTCAGAAGAGGTAACATACTTCTTAATCTTAGGTTATTCATGCCTTGATGTTAAAATTGCCTAATGTATACCAAAAAAATGGGTTAAAGAGGTGTAATTTGTGTTACTTAATAGATTTACTAAGATCCAGTAGAGCATTAGCTAAGCTTATTTGTTTATAGATAGGAATATGTATTAAAAATGAGAGGAAATTCATCCTGATTTTATTATAGGATGATATTTTAATGACTAGTTTTAATAAATTTTATAGAATAATTTTATGTGTATTAAAATCCTAAGAGTGATTGTTTGGCTAGATGGAAGTGAAGCTATGGGTAGGTGGTGGGGTGTTTTGTTTTTTTAACTTTTTTTATTTTCTAAGTTTTCTATAATGAATCTAAAAATAATGTCGCTGAAGCACTAGTTCCAAACCAATTCTCACAACAACCAGGTCCTTCAGAAGATCTCCTTCTCCTATGTGAATGCGAGCTAAGTGAGAACCAAGAGAATCCTGGTTTCTTACTGGCTCAAGGTTTGGAAGGGTAACATAAATTTTAAAATATTAACTTTAAAAATTGGAATACAAAAACTTGATTTAAAACTTTTGGAATAGATATCTGACTGAATCTCTGGCCACCTTTGGAGTTTTGCTTAGGCAGTAGGTGATGAGCTGTCCCAAATTCTCGGGGTAGCTGCTGTAAGAATCAGGAGTTAGGGAGAGGAAAGTGCTAAATCCATAATTGCTGATAAGTAGAAAGAACATTGGGTTGGGGCCTAAAGAACTGGATCCTGAGACCAAATCTACTGTCACTGTAGATTGAAGTCTGTCTATCTCTCCACATCCTATTTTCCATATTTGCAAAATCAGAGGATTAAAGTTAACCAGTTGTCAAGTCTTTCTGTGCATCAGAAAATACCTAAAAAAGTTAAAACAAACAAACAAAACAACAACAACAACAAAAAACATTGTTGTACCCTGCTACAAACCTACTAAATAAGAATCTTCTTAGGGTGGGGTCTTGGAATCTAAATTTTTCAAAACACAGACTTGGGTACACAGCAAGCCAAATGCAGGCTCAGTTGAAGATGACAACCTTTCTGGATTTCAGTATTTCTGTTTTATTTTACTTTTATTATTGAGTAGGTTATATGGTTGCATGCTTTAATATAAAAAAAGTATACACTAAGAAGTCTGCCTTCTGCCCTGTCCTGGTTCACCCTCTCCACTACATCCCACCACTGTCCCATTAATGACCACTTTCTTGTGTGTTCTTTCAGTGGTTTTACATGTAAATATAAATAAATAAATGTGAATATACATTGTTTTTTCCCATTTTATTTTTTATTTTTATTTATTTAAAAAATGTTTTTATTGAAGTATAGTTGACATACAGTGTTACATTAGTTTCAGGTGTACACCATAGTGATAACAGTTCTGTGCACTGTACAGTGCTCACCATGATAAGTGTAGTTACCATCCATCACCATACAATGTTCATACGATATTGACTGTGTTAACTATGATGTCCTTTTCATCCCCATGACTTACTTATTTTATGATTGGAAGTTTGTATTTCTTAATCCCCTTCACCTATTTTATCCATTCCCCACCTACCCCCCACCTCCGACAACTACTAGTTCTCTGTACTTGGAAGCCTGTTTCTGTTTTGCGTGTATTTATTTTGTTTTTTAGGTTCCACAGATAAGTGAATCATGTGGTATTTGTGTTTCTCAGTCAGACTTATTTCACTTAGCAGAATACCCTCTAGATCCCCCCATGTTGTCACAAATGACAAGATCTCATTCTTTTTTATGACTGAGTAATTTTCCATTGTATATTTGTACACATCTTCTTTATTCAGTGAGTATACATTCTTGGTGTCCTCTTCCCCCTTTCTTTCACAAAAATAACATAATATATACACAGTACTGTACCTTACTTCTTTCACTTAAAAATACATCTTGGAGATCTTTCCACATCAGTATATAGAGAGCATCCTTATTCTTTTTTATAGCTGTATAACATTTGGTTATGTGGATATTCCATACTTTATCTGTCCCTTTGTTAATAGATTCTTGGATTGTTTTCCTTTTTTTGCTAAAGTAAATTGTTTTACTTTTTATTTTTAAAATTTTTTTTAATTTTTAATTTTATTTTGTTAATCACCATACATTACATCATTAGTTTTTGTTATAGCGTTCCATGATTCATTGTTTGTGCCTAACACCCAGTGCTCCATGCAGAACGTGCCCTCTTTAATACCCACCACCAGGCTAACCCATCCCCCCACCCCCCTCCCCTCTAGAACCCTCAGTTTGTTTTTCAGAGTCCGTAGTCTCTCATGGTTCATCTCCCCCTCCAATTTCCCCCCCTTCATTTTTCCCTTCCTACTCTCTCTCTCTCTTTTTTTTTTCTTTTAACATATAATGTATTATTTGTTTCAGGGGTACAGGTCTGTGACTCAAGAGTCTTATTAAATGAATAGAGTAATACATTTTTGGTAGTAGGTAGGTGATAAAAGACACTTAACTTTTAAGAGAAAAATGAAAAGAAGACAAAATTTTCTTTCTTAAAATAGCTTCCATGAATGTCCTGGGATCAGCACACATTGAATCTAGTCTTCTTTATGTTTAAATATCTGGTTAAACATTATTGATGTATAAAATGGTGGTCCAGAGACACTACCATATCTTCGGTGACCAAGAATATGTTTTATGTATATGTAAGTGACAAATCGCTAAGTTCTACTCCTGAAACTAAAACTACACTATATGTTAACTAACTTGAATTTAAATAAAATCTTGGAAGAAAAAAATATGTTTTACATATATTGTCCTTAATAAAAGTACAAAGAAAGGAAATAGTATTATTTTATGCCAACTGTGTGGCAGGCCCTATTCTAGATGCTTTTACATATGTTCTTAGTTGCACAATGGCCTATAGAGTAGTTTTTAGTAGTTTATAGACAGAGAAACTGAGGTCTAAAGGAATATACAGTCCTTATTTGCAATATTGAAAAAAAAATTTTAAGTGAAAAAAATCCAATTAAATGGAAACAAAACTCCATAGTATTATAATAAAAGGAAGTATAAACAATTGTATGTAATCTTCCTAAAGTTATGTGGTTGTAGAGTGGGGATCAAAAGAAAAATCTTAAGTCATTATGAAATGCTATATATATTTTTTAAGATTGTATTTATTTATTTGAGATAGAGAGAGCGTGAGCGGGAGGAGGGGCAGAGGGAGAGGGAGGAGCAGACTCCTGCTGAGCAGGGAGCCTGATGTGGGGCTCCATTCCAGGACCCTGAGATCATGACCTGAGCCGAAAGATGCTTAACTGACTGAGCCACCCAGGCACCCCTCAAATGCTATATTCTTATCCATGATACCATAATAGTAATTTTTACCAATATTCATTAAATGAATTCAGTCATAAGAATTGAAATGGATTTTCTGATTAATCTTTACAGGGTTAGGACATACTGTTTAATTTGAGGTTTTCAGATATATAGTGTTCATAGGTGTATTTTAAAGCTTTTTTTTAGATGGGGGTTTACCCTTTTTAATTGTTTTAAATTCATATTTTTAGCTTTTTAAAAAATTCAAGTATAATTAACATATAGTTATTTTCAGGTGTACAATATAATGATTCAGCAGTTCTGTACACTACTCAGCGCTCATCATGATGAGTGTACTCTTAATTCCCTTCACTTATTTCACCTATCCCTGCCTACCCATGTCCTCTCTGGCAACCACCAGTTTGTTCTCTATATTTAAGAGTCTGTTTTTTTTCTTTGTCTGTTTTGTTTCTTAAATTCCACATAAGAGTGAAATCATATGGTATTTGTCCTTCTGTGACAAATTATTTCACCTAGCATAATACACTCTTCATCCATCCATGTTGTTGCAAATGGCAAGATTCATTCTTTTTTTATGGCTGAGTAGTATTCCATTGTGCGTGTGTGTGTGTGTGTGTGTGTGTGTGTGTGTGTGTATACACACACACACCACATCTTCTTTATCCATTCGTCTATCAGTGGACACTTGGTCATCTTGGCTATTATAAATAATGTTGCAGTAAACATAGGAGTGCATGTATATTTTTGAATTAGTGTTTTTATTTTCTTTGGGTAAATACCTAATAGTGGAATTCCTGGATCATATGGTAGTTCTGTTTTTAATTTTGGGGGGAACCTCCATACTGTTTTACAGAGTGGCTGCACCAGTTTGCATTCCCACCAACAGGGCAAGAGGGTTCCCCTTTCTCCATATCCTTGTTGCCAACACCTGTTGTTTCTAGTGTTGTTGATGTTAGCTATTCTGACAGGTGTGAGGTGGTATCTCATTGTGGTTTTGCTTTGCATTTCCATGACGATGAGCATCTTTTCATGTATCTTTTGGCCATCTGAATATCTTCTTTGCAAGAATGTTGTTTTTAAATGTTTTTATTCATTATTGAGTAATTAGGTGCATTTTTAATACATTTAGCCAATTGTATATAATGCGTATCTAATGTTGTTATCCCAGATTCTTCTGTTTACATCAGTATACCTGAATAGTTGGACAGAAAATTGAAATCTTGTAACTAATTCTGAATATGAAGTGCAGTGAAAAAGAGAGTTAGGCTATAAGAAATAAGGCTCCTCCATGTGACATCGCCTTGGTTCTGTTTGCCTAATTGATAGATTTATATGTAGGATTCCATACATATTTTTTATTTTCATAGGTGCAGAGTCCAGTGGTGACATGGATGTTCTTCTGACCCATCCAAGCTTTACCTCTGAATCAACCAAACAGGTACCACAGAATTTATAAACAAATGTGTTAAGTGTTACACAACAGTGAATATCATTTTCTAAATGATACTTGGATATTTCAGAATGAATTTTTTTTTTAATCTTTCTGAAAAGTCAGTTTAAGTGCTTTGTACTGACTGAATTCTGTGAAAGGCAAAGTAAGTGGTTGAAAGGGATACACAGTGTGTTCTTCTACAAGGAATGGAGGGGATAGTCTGATTTTTGAAAAAAAAATGAAATTTAGTAAAACATTTTCAGAATTGTTTATTGCCTTTCATGGGTATTTTAGAAATATCCAGTATAATATTCAGGTTTTCATTAAGGATATATTTTTCTATTAAACAATATTATATTAAGAAACTTTATTCCTATTAGAAAACCCATGAAGGCAAAACATTTTTGACTTTGGAATATATACCTTTTAAAGATGAAGCAGCTAACTTTTTGATTTAATGAAACAGATAAACAGATGATGTCTGTTTGGGGGTATCTTGATATTGGTGAAGAATGATGGTTCCTAAAAATAGGTTTCATTTGATAAATGAATTTTGTGTTGAAGAAAAAAGTACTTAGAGGAAAACTAGGCATTTGTCCATAGATAATCAAAAAACTCATGTTAAAAATGTTGCAGGAAACATAGGTTATGCAAAACATAAACTCTTTTATTCTTGCTATAAAAGAGTAATTGTTCTTTTTCTTACTTCCTATTTATGTTTCCATAGCCAAAGCTGTTACATCGTGTTGTGGAGCAGTTACAGAAGGTCCATTTTATTACAGATACTCTGTCAAAAGGTGAAACAAAGTTCATGGTAAGTACTCGTTTGAGTTAACACTTCAGAAAAAAAACCTTGGAAACTGTTCAGTGCCCATTCTGAGTATGTGACCTCACTGCATCTCAGTATTACAGTCAATAAATAGGATATCCATGAGAATATATAGAAGAATTAACAGGATGCTAATCTCAGAATATTTTAGTAAAGAATTTTGTTTTAAATTCCCCCGCTTGTAAATAATCTGTGCCATTGGAACACATAATTATGCATAATCTACTCTTTTTTAAAATTTCTGTAAATGACTTTGACACATCATAAGTTTTTCCTTAACATAGGAAATGTTCTCATATTCTCTGACTCAGAATTCTTCAGTATGTGAGATTAGAATTATCTGAAGAATATTAATCTGTTACAGCACCAAAGAAAGAAAAGAAATTGGGGTATGTGATACAAACAAGTTTTGTGGCATGATAAGCAGAGGAGTTAATAGAGGGGGACGCTTGCAGAGATTTTCAGAGTGACACCCGTATGATGATCTGTTAAAATCCTGTAATATGCCTAGGGAATTAAACTTTGAAGATTCAAAACAAATGTCAGATGAATTAAAAAGAGGTTAATAAATGTCCCTGCATAAAAACCGACAGGAAGGCAAATAGAAATCTAGGACTAAGGTAATAGTTACCTTTATTCTACTGCTCACTTAAATTTGTACTTTGAATTCCCTTTTTCCCAAGTTATATGCCTGAAATGGAAAGAGACTGTGCTTTTGGGGAATGGACATGCTAATATTAGCGAGAGTCTTACTGTATAAATTTGACAGTGGTTTTAGCTAAAAGTAGAAGGTGGTAGATAGAGCTAATTGAAGTATCGTGTCATTCAGAAAGTAGAATGGTGCCTGCCAGGGTCCTATGGGGAAGGGGAAGAGGGAGTTACTGTGTAACAGATACAGAGTTTCAGTTGGGGAAGATGAAAAAGTTCTGGAAGTGGATGGTGGTGGTAGTTGCACAATGATGTGAATATACTTAATGCTGTAGAACTGCACACTTAAAAATGGTTAAAATGGCAAACTTTATGTTGTGTATATTTAATCAGACACCCCAAAAAATCAGGTCATTAATTTCAATGTGGTGATTTTAATGGGCTATGAAACTGTATTGATTGCCAAAGTTGGCCACATTTTATAATGTTTTCAAAAGAACTATGGGAAAGGTAAAAATAAAAATTCTAGTCAGTCTTTGGGAATCAAATCTATGAGTTGTTCTCCCAAATCTATCAGATTTGGAGCTTTTACTCTATGCCCAGAAATATAGACATATGAGATGTTTTTTGTTGTTGTTGTTGTTCTTTAATTATAAGATTTTATTTATTTATTTATTTGACAGAGAGAGAGAGAGAGAGCACAGCAGGGGGAGCGGCGGTCAGAGGGAGAGGGAGAAGCAGGCTTGCTGAGCAGGGAGCGCCATGCCAGGCTTGATCCCAGGACCCTGGGATCATGACCTGAGCCGAAGGCAGACGCTTAACTGACTGAGTCACCCAGGCACCCCTAGACACATGAGATGTTATTCAAAATAGGGTTTAAATATGTTATAGGAATATCCCTTTTAAATTGAGATTGATTTTAATGCACTCAAAATGAATGTGCGCAAATCTTACATTTAAAGAACACTCAGTCAGATGAAATCCTAAAAATAACATGTGCTAGACAAGTTGAAAAAAAATTTTTTTTTTCATTGTTAGGAGAGTGTCCTGGTATGCCTGGACATATTCTGGGGACCCCTTCTGGCCTACTTCCAACAGTCATCTCTGTGAAAGGCCCTAGGACTTCCTACTGGGGAAGCCCACTATCTCTTTTCAGAGTCAGCAACCAGGAAGGTATTTATGCGATGTAGTAGCAGAAACTTTTTTTTTTGCAGTTTGAGTAGTATTGTGCTGTGCTCAAAGAGAGATCCAGAGGAAACACCAGCAGAGGCTAGTAATCCAGCTAGCAAAAATACAAAGACACATTATAAGCTGGTGGGCTGGGTAAAAGCTGAAAAGGAGAGGTGGGTAGCCACATGAATGTGAACATAGAGAATAGCTAGCAGTGGTGGAATTGGGTTAACCCAGTAGCTGCTTAGTTGTAGCAGAGAAGACCTTTGTCTCGCAGCCAAATTCCAGTGACTGCTGCAAACCAGGCTGGTCCAGACCTTCTTGTGTATGTGATATTTGAAAGGCTAAGGCCACTCATCAGTCCTAGGACAGGGCTGGACTTGTGGAAACCTTTGCTCTATCTGACCTTCCCAATCTCTCAGTCTATTCCTAGCAGCACATAGACAGCTATTGCCAGAAAGAGAATCCCTCACATCAATTTCCAGAAGAAAACAGGTTAAAAAAATAAGAAAGCAGGTTTTTGTTTGTTTTTAAAGTAGAGAAGACCCAGTTGACAATTAGAGCAAGAAACTAAGGCCTCTATGTTGTGATGTAGGAATCCATCTTAGTGGATGGATGGTTTGTGTATAAAGTTCAGATACTGTACATGTGGCTCATATATTCTCTGAAGCTTAAAAAAATGCCATGTTTGAGCCTGCTGTTTTGACATTTATAATTAGTATATGTTAGGATGAGAAACAGTCCAAATTAGCTCTCAAATCAATTTATTGTAGAGGCAGTAAGAGGTGATTTATATCTAGTTGCAAAGGAAAAGGGTGTGTGTTGCTATGTTGCATTGTGGAGGAGTAGACTTGGATACGGAAGCTATCAAATCTTATTCTGGCTCCATTACTAATTCATCGTATGACATTAGGCAAGTTGCTTTACTTCTGTAAGGCCTTAATATCTTCATCTATAAAATGATATACTTCTCCTGTGTCAAAGGACTATTGTGCAGATCAAATTAAGTAATATACATGGAAACTTTGAAGAGTTTGTACATGTATCTTCATATGACTGGATCTTCAAAGGATTACACAGTGCTCTACTAATATGATATAATGTAGATATAATATTTGTTTGGAAACAGATCTGTGAAAGTGACCTGGTAAGGTGTAAGTTGGGAAACCAAAAGAGGGACAGAAAGTGAGGGAGAAGTGTGATGTGGAAGAACAAGACAGGGAGAATGAGCGCGAGTAGGATGAGAAGGTGTGTTCGGCCAGTTCAACAACTGTGTATTAAGCATCTCTTAAGTCCTCAGCACTGTTCTAGGACCTTGGGATGTACCAGCAAATTTCAGTCAAATTTATATTTGGGGGGTGTGAGAAGGGACTGATAGTTAACAATGACCATAATAGGGGCGCGTGGGTGGCTCAGTTGGTTAAGCGTCTGCCTTCGGCTCGGGTCATGATCCCAGGGTCCTGGGATCGAGCCCCGCATCGGGGTCCCTGCTCCGCGGGAAGCCTGCTTCTCCCCCTGCTCATATTCTCTCTCTCTCTCTGTATCTCTGTGTCTCGAATGAATAAATAAACCTTTAAAAAAAAATGACCATAATAAATAGGTAAATTGCGTGTTAGGTTAAGATAACAAGTACTATTTTTATTTTTTTTTTTTTAAAGATTTTATTTGTCAGAGAGAGAGAGAGCACAAGCAGGGGGAGTGGCAGGCAGAGGGAAAAGTAGGCTCCCCGCTGAGCAAGGAGCCTGACATGGGACTCTATCCTAGGACCTGGAATCGTGACCAGAGCCCAAGGCAGATGCTTAGCCGACTGAGCCACCCAGGCATCAGGATAATAAGTACTATTTTTAAAAAAGGAAGAGCAGGGTATGGGGAGATGGACGTGCAGGAAACCCATTGAATAGGATGGTAGGAAGCAGCCTGTTTGAAGGGAGGAGCCTTGGGGAGGGACTTGAGGTCAGGGAGTTAGCCAGTCCGAGAGCATGGCGGGAGTTGGAGCAGTGATGGGGTGTGACCTTAGCAGAGATAGCCAAAAAAGTTGGGATCTCTGTTTCTGAAAGGAAATTGGCTGCAAAATGAATTCAGCTTACAAAGTAGAATAAACCTGGGCATCTGGCTGGCTCAGTCTGTGGAGCATGGGACTCTTGATCTTGGGGTTGTGAGTTCGAATCCCATGTTGGGTGTAGAGATTACAAAAAACAAAAACATCAGAGTGGAATAAACCATTCTGATTCCATATCCACTTGATTTCAAAACCTCTTGTTGCTGTAACCACTGACTGCAGTTTGAAACATATGACCGTTCATGTGTTTTTCAAGTACTCTTCAAAACATAAATTCCTTTAGACTGATAGTCACCAAACCTTAGGAAAGCCAGGGTTAATGTTCCAGATCTTCTTGTAAAGCCACGATTTTTAGGTAACTGAGTTATCTTCCTGTGAATAAAATAGCATTTGGAAGGAAAAAAAAATGTCCTCTGCATTTAGATGCCTGTTTGCCTTATATATTGCAGATTTTAGCATTTTGTGCAAGTTTGGCCCAGGATGATTTTCTGTGAAATATCTACAGTAAGGATTCAAGGGACAATAGAAGATCCCTTGACTACCCTGAGGCAATGAAAGAGGCTTTAATTTCAGACGCTCAGCATGAAGCTACCCAATTGAAATGCCAAACAAAACTAATCCACTCATCTAATAAAGAATTTACAATAATACGGAGAAATTCTTTAATATTAACACTTCAGAAAAAGTGCAGGAAATAAAATGAGCCTTTAGGAAAGGAACAAAGCCATTAGACAAAATCCTATTACTAATGTGACAAACGGCAAGATCATTGCCTGTGGCACTCAAACATCCATATCCGCAAGGTAATACCTCATGGTAATTCCAGATGGAAAGCATTTCTGATCCATTTGAAGGTTGAGTTGGAACTTGTTAATGCCTAAGAAGGTAGGTTTCATATTTTGAAGATAAACAGGTTTCACTTAATCTTTCAGCCATAGCAACAGATAAAGAAAATACCCATTTTAGATTCTAGATTTTAATTTTTCTATGTTGCTAAGTGAAAAAGTATAGCTTTTAGTGACATGTGTACTCAGTCAACTGTTCTTTAGGACCAGAAGCCTGTCACATGTGTACTTTTCTTTGAATGTTGCATTTGAAACTTTTAATTTGAAACTTTTGATGTTTGTGGCTCTTTTTAATGTATTTATGGGTTGCTCCCCAGTCCAGAATTTTAACCCATTTTTCTAGAAAAGGAAAAGATTACTAAATAGACCTTGATAACTTTTGTTTGAAAACTGTAGAAGTATAATGAAAACTCACCTGTAGAAAAGAAAGAAAATGATCCTCTAATTTTTTTATCTTTTAAATTTTTCTTATTTTTCATCTCTCTTTTCTAATTTCTGGGAGATTTCCTCAGTTTTAAACTCTTCTACTTCTGCTATTGCACTTTTAATTTTGATTTAAGCCTTTTCCTTAAGTGTTCTTTTTCTGTAGTATTCTGCCCTTTCTTCATGTATGGAATATTTTCTGATATCTTAAACTATTACTGATAGCTCTTCTGATGTTCTCCCTCAATCATAATTGTTTCTTGCAGATTGCTTTTCTGTTTGTTTTGGTCTGTGTCTTTTATGTTTGATGCTTTCCCTGATTAGCTCTTGTTTAGAATCACACAAAGGCCAATCCTCATACCTAGAATCCTTGTCTGCTATTTCCTGTAGTTCTTTAATTACCACAAAGTATAAGAGAAAGGTGGCGAAAATATATAGTGCATAGGAAAGCCACTAAATTAAAAGTGCCCAGGATTCTAAAACTGCTTGCATTTAAAGCAAAAACCTCACATTTAACAATATTCGATTAAAGTTAAGCCTGAAGTTAAAAACGTCTTTAAGCATTCTTTGAAATATCCATTTTAGGGTGTTTGCCAGCTTCCAAGTAAAAATGATGAAAAGGAGTATCCACACAGGAGAATTGATATAAGGTATTACTCAAAATTTGTTGCTGACCTATTAATTTTTCCCTTTTCTCCTTCCTTTGTCCTCTGTGTATCTTGGAATTCACATAAATGTCTAGAACTCCCTTTCTTTCTGAAATGCTATGTGTTCGTGCTATGGACACTGCTTAGCCTGAAAATATGCAAATAATAATGACTGTCTACAGAATCTCATCAGTTTTCTCTAGATTTGCATCTCATCATGATGCCTTCCACAGCTCAAAAGTAGTTTCCTGCCTGGGGAAAGTTAGTTGTAATACGTGATACTGCTTTTCGTTTCTCCACACTTCTTGCAGAGCATAGTTTACTGAAACCTAGACTAACTGAAAGCTGGGAGTAATTTCAACAGTCTACCTATTGATAGTCTCCTCCTTAGGTTATTAGACCACATAGACTTATGTTAGGTGTTTTGTGCCTTATTGATTATAAGAGTCCTATTTTTGCCAAATTTGAAATGTGTGGTGAAAGATTTATTTATTTATCTATTTATTTTAGGTTGATACCCAAGGATCAGTATTACTGTGGTGTTCTCTATTTCACTGGGAGTGATATTTTCAATAAGAATATGAGAGCTCATGCCCTAGAAAAGGGCTTCACAATCAATGAGTACACAATCCGTCCCTTGGGAGTCACTGGTGGGTATTTGTGTCTGCATTAGAGATAATCGTGGTCATCTGGAGAGAAAGTTATTTTCAAAGCTACTTTGGGTTAGCAGCTTTGGTTTCTCTCAAAAGCCTTTAAGTGATTATACCAGTTAATTGTAGTTTCTTTGTATTGTGAGTCCCTCAGGCAATAAAAGGGTCTTTAAATCCATATGTGCTCTCAAGCCCTCAATTGGAGGCCTTGATAGCAAGAGTTATTTCTAGCTCTATTAGACCGAATTAATGATGGTCAGTAAAAAAATCTTATTGGTCTAAAGTGGGTTTTTTGTCTGTTTTTCATGCATCTCCAAGACTTCTGAAGAATCTCGGTAGCATTGCTTTTAGTGCCAGGACAAACCTGGTAGCTTTGGCTACATGCCTTCTAAAGTTTAAAGAGTTGGTGTGCCTGGATGGCTCAGTTGGTAGAGCATGTGACTCTTGATCTCGGAGTCGTGAATTCAAGCCCCACTTTGAGCATAGAGCTTACTTTTTTTTTTTTTAAGATTTTATTTATTTGACAGAGAGACAGCGAGAGAGGGAACACAAGCAGGGGGAGTGAAGGAGGGAGAAGCAGGCTTCCCGCTGAGCAGGAAGCCCGATGAGCATAGAGCTTACTTAAAAAAATTTTTTTAAATAAAAAAAGTTTAAAGAGTAAGAATTGCTTAATCTATGCTTGTTAACATTTCACAGTGTACTGTGTGGTTTATTATTCTCTACCAGGAAAATGAAAATTTTGTCCAGAAAGGATAAAATAGGGCTTTCTTCCCTGGTAGATGAGGGCAGTGGTTCTCACATGTAAGTGTGTGTACGCGCCACATGGGGACCTCATTAAATGCAGATTCTAATTGGAGGGGGGCCCAAGGTTCTGCATGTCTAGTAAGTTTCCAGGTGATGCCCATACTGCTAGTCCAGGGGCCACATTTTGAGTTGCAAAGGAAAGTAACTAGAGTATTTCATATGATCCACGGTGGCTACAGTGGAGGTTCAGCAGAGAGGAAAATCATGGATTAGGATCACTTCAATGGCCCTAGTTGGGATGCTCAGGTTCCTTTTGTAGCACTGGTAATATATGTGCAAAGCTCAAACACAAGCTCATGTGGGAGGATGGGCGAGGGGGAGGTCAATATCATGTTTTAGTGACTTGGTTACCATTGTCTTTTCCTTCTGAAAGTGAGTCCCATACAACTGTCATCCCTAAATCCTCATAACTAAATTCCAAAACTGGTTTATAAGTGAGTTTCTTTTTTCTCTGTACTTGAAGGAGTCGCTGGAGAACCTCTGCCGGTGGATAGTGAGAAAGACATCTTTGACTACATCCAGTGGAAATACCGAGAACCCAAGGATCGGAGTGAATAAGGCCCGTTCTTTTCAGGCCAGCTTAGCTCAGCAGGAGTCTTAATTTATTTCTTAACCTTTGCTATGTAAGGGTCTTTGGTGTTTTTAAATGATTGTTTCTTCTTCATGCTTTAGCTTGCATTGTAGTCAATAAAGCCTCTCATACTACTATCAGATGTTCTTGTTCTTATTAGCAAATAACGTATCATGTATGTTCATGATCACACTTTACTAAGGGTTTATTAGAGAGAAGAGATGAGATGTTAGCAGTGTTCAGTGGGAATATTTATTTTCTCATTTTCTGCCCTTCTGCTGTAAACCACATTACCCTACTTACCTTTCCTCCCATTTATTAATTACAGATTAGTCAGAGACTGGGAACTGGAGGATGATTCAATATTCTTTAGAAATTAGGGACCTTCATAAATTTAATTTTTTTCTTTGGGTGGCTTGGCCCCCATATTCAATTTTGTCATACATACTTAAAACCTAAGAATAGCTGTGTGGCTTATCTCTTAAATGAAATCTGAAAGTGGTTGTGATTCGTGAGAAAGAGCTTCCCTAAGCAAAACCGCTTATAATATGCGCCCATATGTACAAAATATGGCCACTTCAACTTCAAACAAAAATTTCACTTATTTGCCCTAGTTTTCCCCCAAGGTAAAAAGCCCTAGCTCTGAAATTATATAATGTATATAATTAAATTAACATAATTAATATATCTTAATATATTCTATATAATTTGTTTTCTATATAAATTTTATATAAATTTATGTATTTAATATAAATTTTAACATCATATAAATGTAAAATATAAAAAGTTATCAAATGGTTAAGTAAAGCTATTGAAAGTAAAAACACTCCTTGAAGGCCCTAGCTTTGAAATTATATAATCTATATAATTAACGTAACTAGATTAATATATTTAATATATAAATTATACATAATTATATATTATGTAAATTATATGTAATTTAAAATATAAAATGTAATATGTTTATATAATTTTAATTATATAAATATAAAATGTAAAAAGTTATCAAATGATTAAAGCTGTTGAAAACAAAATACGTGCAAATGCTTTATAACTTGCAGAGGACAATAATGCACGTAAAATACTACCTTTTGAATTTTATTTCTTTATTAACCAAATTATTTTGTACTGAAGAGACATTTCCCCTATAAGAAATGAAAGAAAATAAACGAGGGATTTTAAGGAAAATTTTTTTTCTTTAATTTACTGTGATAATTTTCACTGGTAAGATAAGAATTAACTGCAGACCATCACTTTTTTCCCCCAAGCTACTGTCAGTTACCAGAATTTCACCAGAAATTATGTAAAGATTTATTTGAACTAATTGAGTCACTAGATCAAATTAAACTTTTCTGTGGAATCACACTACTTTGCAGAAATAGACAAAAAGCCAAAGCCAGTTTTCATTCATCACAAGGCAGCACCTCACAGTGCTCTAGGTCACTCTATCCCAGTTGCTACAAGATTTTATTTACAGAGATATTATGGAAAGATTTTTAAATTAATGTCTGAGATTTCTGTTTGAATACAATAAGGAGTTGTCTTTATTTTGAAATCTTCACAGCTTTTTAGATTTTTTGGCATACTCTTAACCGCGCGTGCTGTCGGTTGCCAGTCACTTGATTTCGACATAATAGTCCAGGACCACAGTCACAGCGCTGGAAGATTTCTGGAGCTTGAGCAGTATCTTTCTGCCCTCTCCTAGAGCACACCTGTCCCTCCAGGAGGACTGGCTTACAAATTTTAGTCCAGAAATGACGAGCACAGCAAAGTCCAGCTCCGCAGTCAAAAGTTCTAAGACATCTTTCTCCCTCTTGTCCTGTAACAAGATTCATATGTGCTGTTGCAATAAAAGGGGAAAGTGGCATGTAGGGGGCTTATAAGCTGGGGTGAAGGTGTAGGATCTAGAACTGAAGGCCACAAAGTAAAAATAAAAGCAGCATGCAGGTCTCCCAGAGCTAGATCTTATGCCAAGAGTAGATGAAATGGAAATTTTAGCCCTACCTAATAGAACTTGTTTTATAAAGGTTTTGTTGTTGTTGTTGTTGTTGTTTTATAAAGTTAAAACATTTTCAAAGAAAGATGAGATTTCCAGTCTTGAGGAATGAAATCAGTATCCCTTATCAGTGTTTTATTAAATGGGATTTATACTGACACAGACCATGACTTATAAAGGGGCTGCTTAACCTGGAGACACAAACTGGCCAATTCACTGCCTTCAGACATTCCAATTATTTTATGTCCAAGATTGGAATTTGAGACTACAATTTTGTAAAAAGCTTCATCTTAGTGAAGTTTGTATTTTGTCTGAGAATAAGAAGCTAATGCATCTACTTTCATTTCTCTTTTATTTTGTATCCTGAAGACCAAGAAGGGGAAACCTCCATTTGTTAAATTACAAACATGTATGTGTAAAATTCACTTAAAGATTTTTTTGCTAACCAGTTCATAATTATGGCTAGTCCCCTGTCCTCTTGACTGGCTGACTGCCTTATGCTACTCCCTACATGATCTTCTAGCTGTGGATGGAGAGAGATTAGAAACAAGACAGAATCCCTCTGTGTTTCTGAAGTGGGGAGGAATCAAGTCAGGTTCAGCCTATCCTTAATAGCCTAGGAGGAGGACATCTTCTTCTTCTTCTTCTTTTTTTTTTTTTTTAGGGTTTTATTTATTTGAGAGAGAGCACGAGCAGGGGGAGGGTCAGAGGGAGAGGGAGAAGCAGGCTTCCCAATGAGCAGGGGCTCGATCCCAGGACCCATGAGATCATGACCTGAACTGTAGGCAGATGCTTAACTCACTGAGCCAACCAGGCGCCCCAAGAAAAGCTTCCTTTAAAAAAAACAAAAGTGCTCATAATGCTTCTCTTACCCTTACTGCCTTGTGATTTCTTAATATTTGGCTTCCTTTTGGGTTTGTTTTCCTGAATTGGATGCTCAGTTGTTCCTTTTGTGTGCACATCATCTTGGTCATCGATCTGCCTCTCCGACATTGGCGCTGCATCTTCCATTGTTGTACAAACATCTGAGAGACAAGCAGGTGTGGTTAGAGTTATTAACTTCAAGGATTACGACCACAGACATGCTAATTATTACACTGTTATGTAGTTTGGCAGTACCCCTGCCTTCAGTTTATATATAACTTTCATGATTTCTGGGACATATGCACTAAATATTTACATGCACATATGGCAAGGAAAGTAGTTAAGTAATTAGTGGAATCCAAGTGAAAATGAAAGAATTTGAAAGATTCCATCTTGAACCCTTCCTTTAAAATCATTATCTCTAAGTTGACAAAAATTATTGCCAGGAAATAAACTATTTTTTTGCATTAAGAAAAGGCAGTTGCATAAATACCTTCAAGCATGAATCCAAGAGACCTTCAGAGAGTGCCTATCTTGGAATATCCTAGCCTATGAGACTCAGATGCTGTTTTCAGTGGAAAACCACTGTTCTTGGAGCCGCGCTCTGCTGCAAGGGTTTACGATAGCTTACCGTTCACGCAGAGTGTCCCAGGGCAGCACATGGCCTGACGTTGGCACCTCCTTCGTAACCCACGACACATAGCACAGAATGGCTTCTCATCTTGGGGTTTGAGGCAGAATTTTCTGGAACTGCAGTCCTTGTCAGACAGGCACTGTGAACCCTGCAAGGAAAAACTTGTCACGGGGCTGGGGAACCCAACAAGATGTAAGAGGACTTCTAATCCAAAGTGGAAGGTGGAGGAAGCCAAGTCATAGTGGCACTTTGCATGCAGCGAAAGACCCTCGGTGGCACCTTAATTTTTCAGTATAATTGGTTTTCTCCCACAAAGGGGAGATCAAATCTCCACTGACGAAACCTATGTGCTGCAAAGGTTGTGTTCGAGATGCTACTTGTCCTACTTTTAAAACTCAGGGTTTCATTTTCTTGTACTCTTTGTGAAAATGGAAGAAAATGCCTTCCCATGTGTGTCTTACAGATGATGATGAGATTTTTGATGTCTATCTACTACCTCCAGAAGCTGAGCCACATGTAGTGCTGGTGTTTGTGCCATTCCTATTTGATGTTTTTCCTCTAGTGGGTCACATCAACCCTACGTCCATTTGCCAACTTGCCCGTCGGTGAGCCTTACCCCTGTGAACTGCCCCCTGCTCCCTTAGTGGCACTTTACCTTCCGAGCCCCGTGCACGTCGGCAGAGCTCTTGATGTTGTTGAAGTCCAGAACCAGAGCTCCCAGGGGGGCGCAGAACCAGCTGAGCCCCAGCAAGACCACCACTGCCATCCTTTAATCGCCTCTCCGCGTTCTCCAAACTGGGCTGCTCTACACCCCCAAGAGAGCAAAACAGAAACCCTTCAAGGTCGTCTGGAACTGCTTTTCCTGAAGGCGAAGCAAGTCTTCGTCCCAGTAAGGTGTGTGAAACTATTTATACCAGATGTGCCCCCTCATCTCTCTCCACCCCCCTCCTCCTTCATTTCCTTCCTCCTTACCGCACACAGGCTTCAACAAATCCCTTTAAATCTGTTTGATCAATAGTTCAAAACAAGGATTCAATAGAAGGAGAGAAGGGGCAGGGCCACAGCGGCTTCTCCTCCAGGGGTTGAATCCCTCTTAATTACTGCATATCAAAGTTAGTTCAAAGGGTTAGCAGAAGAGCAGGATGTCTGTATCAAAGGCAAACTCTGATAATCACCTGCATTTCCTACCTTCGGTAATCCTTTGCGGGTGGAGGGAGTCTGTTCTAAGATCTGTTTTCACAGCTAATTGTGCTCAAAGAAAGAATGAATCATATTGGCCAATATGGTTATAGAGGATGCCAAAAACTAATGAGTTACAAAATATCCTGAGAAGCTTTAAACTCTGCTTCAGATAGTGAAGACAGATAGAAAAGAGAGAAAATGCCTTCTGATTAGCTCTGACATCCAGATGTAAAAATCCCAACAACTTAAAAGCTGTGAACACAATAGCACCTGTTCTGATTCAGTGTCAATTAGCAAATAATCCTTCCTAAACTGCAAATTGAACCATTTGAAGCCAGGGTTATTTAATTAGGAAAATAATGAGATTTATAACAATCCTCCCCCTCCTTTTCTTGATGGTGGGGACAACCGGGCCGAAAGCCCATTTTATGCAGATTCATACAATCCGATAGGAAGGGTCAGATGCATTTTATGTGCAGTGTATTTAATTTGTATTGCATTGTGTTAAATGGGCTTGAGCGGAACAGGTCTCCAAGTCTCTAGCTGATTTCAGGTGGGATTTCATTCATTTTCAATTTTCCTAATTTGAATTTTGAAAAACATCTGCTTCTGCTTTATCCCGTTTTGTCTCCTTGATTTTCAGCCAGACTGTTAGAAAAGTCAAATCATTTAGACCCGTGCTTATCACTGCCTAAGTATTTTAGTGGGAGAACAATCTAGATCTGGGTCAAAACATTTTTTTTCCCCTCACTTCTTGGTTTCATTGTTCTCAGCGTAGACTCATCCTGGTATCTCAGGTGTGAGCTGCTGTAATACTCGGTGGTGGGCAGCATGTCTGGCTGGCTCAATTGGAAGCGTGTGCGACTCTTGATCTCGGGGTAATGAGTTAAGCCACATGTTGGGTGTAGAGATTACTTAAATAATAAATAAATAAATATCTAAAAATGCAGGGATGCCTGGCTGGCTCAGTTGGTGGAGCATGTGACTCTTGATCTGGGAGCTGTGGGTTTGAGTCCTACGTTGGATGTAGAGATTACTTAAAAATAAAATCTTTAACAACAACAAAATCTAAAAATGCATAGTTTCTAAGCCATAAATGGCACTCTTGATATTGCTGGGTCTTCCTCCAGAACATCAGCCCACTGAAATGTATCTCAGCACTCTGTGCAACAGGAACATTCCCTGTCCTGAGTAATGGCTGGTGCCATTTAATAGCGGGTGAGCCGAGGCGTCCTTCCCTTGGATTGGGGCTGCTTGTCCACCGTTCAAATGGTGCATGGGAGCTACTTCTTCTGCAAGTACTCTTTTTTTTGTGCTACAACTGAAAACATCAAACACCCTTTGAGAGTATGATAAGCCTGGCGACTAGGTGTGTTACAGGATTTATTTTGAAGTTGGACAATTATGACCAAGGATAAAGGAGAGAGCCCCAGGTTTCCCTCTCTGCTGGGGATCTTTGCTTCCTGTTACCTAACTGAAGAGAGAGAATATCAGGGCACCAAAGGCCTCTGGCAATAAACACAGACAAAAGGACTGATGGGAAATCCCGTGACACAGCAGAAGCATTCACTGAACACTTCGTATGTAGCAGAACCTCTGGTTAGATGTTGGGAATAACAAATAAAACACAGTCCTTGGCCCTGAGGACCATAATATATCTAGGGATGATTCCAATATATTATAACAAGCGCTAAGATAAAGGCGTAAATGCGGGGCTGGAGGATCACAGAGGAGGGCGTGACTAGACCTTCTGGAGAAGTAAAGAAGTGCATCTACAGAGGAGGTACTATTTGAGCTGGGTTTTGTGGGATGAGTAGGAGTTTCCTGGGTTGAGAAGTAGGGAATGGTCTCACCCCAGGCTCAGAGGGTGAAGCATGTGGAGGGGCAGAGAGATGCACTTCAGCTCTAGGGAGAGATTCTGTGTGGCTGGGGCAGGTGGTGGAGAGATGAGATGAGGCTAGACGATGAAGAACCGGATACACCATGCCAAGAAAACCAGATTTTATTCTACGTGCAGCATAAAGTCATCAGGGACATTGAAGCTTGAAAATGGCATGATCTAGACTGCTTCTTCAGAAAGCGGTGCCAGTGGCAGTGTGGAACTGGGGTTGTGGTGGATGAAAGTGGATGCTGGGCCGTCACTCAGACGTAACTGCCCAGATGAGGAGGAGGAGGTCCAACTTCAGGCAGGGGTGCAATGGCCACGAGAACCCACCAAAGGGTGGGATTTCGAAGTGGAACCCCAATCAGTTGATGTGGGAGGTGGGGAGTGAGTGGGGCGGAGGGGCTGAGGGAACGTGGTCGTTTCTAATTTCACACCCTGGGTAGACTGTCGTGGCGCAAAAGCTGAGAATTCAGGATGAAGAGCAGGTTAGGGGAGGCTGGGTGACAGGTGGCCATGAGGAAAGCTGTCCAGATCATCAAGTTTGGGCTGGATCTCTAATACTGAGATATTTTCCGTGAGCGACACTCTCCATCTTGCCTCCCGCAGACAGAGGGGACGAGAGGATGCAGACATTAGACCCCAGGGGGTCACAAATAGGGCACGGAATGAGACGGAAAAGCAGACGTCTCTGTCTCTGTCTCTCTCTGTGCTGGGAGAGTATAGGATTTGGGGTCGGGCTGGCCTGGTTTGATCACAAGACTGACTTCTCCTATGTCCCCACAACACCCACCGCCCCCATGCATTCCGTCCGCCTACCAGTCACGGTACTTGCAAAGCTCTATTGTGATTGTCTGCTTATTTGTCTCTCCAGCTAGATGATAAACTCTGTGAGGGCAGGGCCATAGCTGATTCATCTTGATAACCTCATGCGTCGAGTGCCTGGCTCAGTAGAAGCTCCATACAATTTTTATGTGATAGATGGATACACAAATAAATGTATAGTAACTTCGGGGCGTTGGGCAAGTTACTTCAGCTTTTGGAGCTGCAACCCCCCCAACCAGAAGCTGGCACTACCTCCTCCATAATGACCACATTTTGAGGGTTCAACGTGGGAATACATGTGTAGGACCTGGTACAGTGGCTGGCATTGGTAACACTCTAAACAAGTGTCTTTAACCTCTTTTCTAGGCCAGAACTTTCCATTGTCACATAAACTTCAGTACCAGCATAACACATGGCCCTTCCATGGCAGGCTCTCCACAGGTCTTTGTTCGAGCCAACTCACCAAGGATAACTCTCCCCTAACCTGAGGCCTTATTTGGCAACAGGGCCACTATTTCTAGGTCTCCTAAAAAGCCGGAGCAGTTTTGAGGAAAGTAAGAATGTGAATTCTTATGTGGAATTTTAAGAAACAAAACAGAAGATCATAGGGGAGGGGAGGGAAAAATAAAATAAGATGAAATCGGAGAGGGAGACAAACCACGAGAGACTCTTTTTTTTTTTTTTAGATTTTATTTATTTATTTGACAGCGAGACACACAGCGAGACACACAGCGAGACACACAGCGAGAGAGGGAACACAAGCAGGGGGAGTGGGAGAGGCAGAAGCAGGCTTCCTGCTGATCAGGGAGCCCGATGTGGGACTTGATCCCAGGACCCTGAGACCATGACCTGAGCCGAAGGCAGACGCTTAACTGATTGAGCCACCCAGGCGCCCCCCAAAAGAGACTCTTAACTCTAGGAAACAAACAGGGCTGTTGGAGGGGCGGGGGGTGGGGGAAGGGGTCACTGGGGGATGGGCATTAAGGAGGGCAGGTGATGTGATGAGCACCGGGTGTTATATGCAACTGATGAATCACTGACCTGATGAATACACTACATGTTAATTGAATTTAAATAAAATAAATTTAAAAAAAAAAGAATGTGAGGTCTCCTTGGAAAATGGCTTTTGGTACATTTTCAAATCTGCCAAGGCTGCTGGCTCATTAATAATCATGGCGTTCCTCAGCTGGGATGCCAGCAACCGAAATGAGAACTGAGATGCCCCTTTGGCAGCATTTACCGTGAAGCTGCCTCTCAATTATTTGGGGATTAGAGATCATGGGGCAGTAGAAGAGGATGGCAGGGAGGGGACAGCTTTACAAACGTGTCTGTTTCAAAGGCGTTCCCTCTGCTTCTACATCAGGGCACCAAAGCTCACAAAGGCAGACTGCGTCGCAGAGTTCTTGCAGAGGGCACTCCGTGCGCCCCCCGGGGCCTCCCGGGTCGCGTGGTTGCCTCTCCAGGAGACCCTAGGAGCTCTGTCCGCCGCAGAACAAAGCAACCCTCCCCTGTAGTTTTGGCCCAGATGCTGCCATCTGGACGCCCCCTGGCAGGGATTAGGGGTTAACTGAAAGTCTCAGGCTGATCCTCTTAGTTCCACACTGAGCATCCGGGCCAAAGGACCATTCCGATGGAGCAATATGGACTGAGCTCAGAAGAAGTGAAAATTCCCAGCGCGATTCCGGCGGGCCCCCGCCTCAGCTCTGTGGGTCTGCTGCCCCCCCCCCCCTCCTGCGAGTACCCCTGCAGCACCCGCAGGCTGCTATGTGAGAGCCAACACCTGCATCCTCCCGAGGGACAGTGCTCTGGGTCAAGTCGAAGGCAGAGTGTCAGAACCCATGATTTATATGCACTTAGGAATGGAAATTTCTATTTGTTAGGGCTCCTGTGTCAAAACCAGTTTGATTTCCATAAATTTTGCTTTCCTTAAAAGAAAATCAAAGTGGCTGAAACAAGCAGGCCTTTGGCAGAATCTCACAGGAAATGCTCGATAAAATAAAAGATGAGAGGGGCATGTCGAGAGGAGACAAAGATCGCAGGATATAATCACAGAGTGGCTGTCAACGTTAGGGTTTAGTGAGGTGAGGTCAGGAGGTAAAGCAAACCGCTTGCAACCGCCGAGGAGGAGTCTGGCAGATGTCTTGCAACTAAGCGTGGGGGGCAGCACCCGGAGGCCACGGGGTAGAGGCCGGGGAGACGGTTCTGGCCTCGTCCCTGACAGTGTGGCCGCTCAGCTTAGGTCCTCATCTTCTCGAGGGCCTCTTGTAGGCCAGTGTCGTGGGAGTGTAGGGGGGGTCCCTGGCCACCATGTGGCTCAGCCCCAGGAGACACCGTCCAGACGCTAGTCTCTGTGAATTGCCCCCTTTGGAGCCGCCCCACACATGGTGCTGGGGACCTCCCTTTTTCTAGAGGGCAACAGCCTCAGAGCTCTGACTCGGCTCCAGGCATCTAGCCAGGAGCAGCTCCAGGCGTCCACAAGCTTCCCTCTTCAAGGATAGGCTCTGCCTTCCCTTTACTTAAAAAAATTAGATGAGGTTGTGTGTGACTTCATAAAGCCAAATGCCTCTCCACCCTACCTTGTTCCCCAGGCACTTTCCATACTTGTCTTAGTCTGTTCGGGCTGCTACAACAAAAACACCACAGACTAGGGGGGCTGATAAGCAACAGAAATTGATTTCTCACAGGCCTGGAGGCTGGAGGTCCAAAATCAGGGTGCCCAAATGGGCAGGTTCAGGCCTGGTTCCTGGCTCCTAAGTGGCTGTCTCATGAGGTAGAAGGAGAGAGAAAGCTCTCTGGGGTCTCAAAAGAGAGGACACAAATCCCATTCATGAGGGCTTCACCCGCACGACCCAGCACCTCCCCAAGGCCCCACCTCCTAAACCTACCCCATCAGGCATTAGGATTTCTACGGAGGAATTTGGAGAGGACACAGTCAGACCATAGCAATACTCTTCTTCCTCTGTGCCCTGTCATCGCTGACATATCATGTTGCACAAAATGGGGGTGGGGGAGGGGGCAGGGGAGTGTGACTGCAGACGCTACTATGAAAAGGCAAGGAAAAATGAAAAAGCTGACCATGTCTCAATACATATTAGTCGGAAAAGGTAACGGCGCCCTTCCTGGGTCAGTGAAGGAGTCAGTGAGCTAAGAGGACGTGTGCGTACTTGGGCCACCTGTGGCAGGGCTGCTCCCGCCCTGTGGTGCGTGTCCTTCCATCCATGCCCCCGTATTCCCCAGCGGCAGTCTACTGAGCATGCGTAAACATTTTTGATATTTACGTTTCTAGAGGAGTTTACAACTGACTGCTTGAGGCCCTTTCAGCCTTTTGGTTGCCTGCGGCCTCTTCCTGGACAAACCAGGTTCCGCCGTCTTTTGCTTGAGACCCTAAGATGCAGACCAAACTGGGTCGGATTCTTCTCCCTCAAAAGTAGGGGGTGACTCCCGCGGCAATAGGAGACCCCAAACCTGCCTGGAGTCCCAATTCCGAAGAAGCACATTTTTAAAAATGGGTGGCTGTCGTGACTGTAGCTGACAATACTGTGCTGTGTACTTGGAGAGCTTTAATGTCCTCACCGTAACAACAGCAAGATGGTAATCTGTGAGATAAAGGATGTGTTAACTAACCTGACTGTGGTAAACATTTGCCATATATACGTGTATCAAATCATCACATTGTACTCCTTAAACCTACACAGTGTCATATGTCAATTATATCTTAGTGACACTAGGAAAAAAAAAAGAATGCCCCCCCATGAGCTCTGCATACATGCGCTCTGGAATCCCCTTGTGGAGGGGGGAAGTTGCTTGCTTTGAATTTCCCTGGGGTGTTCTCCAGGGGGCCCGCCTAGTTCTAGTATCCCTCCCCATGAGAGTCACCCTTCCAGGGAAAGTCTTCATGTGGTTACTCCATGTCCCCAGGTGTTGTGATGTATCTGACTCACAGGGCGTGATCTAGCCTCCTCTGGCCAGGCTCCTACCCTGGATGTACCCTGGAGGTGGTCCAAGCCTCCTCACAACTTCCATCAAAGACAGCTATCTGTGCCTGGAGCCCTCTGGGTGGGCCCCATTTGACCAGGAGTTTACTTCTGGAGGTCCCCATTTTAAAAATGGAGACACCGAGGTTCAGAGAGGTCAAGTAATTTGCCCCAGGCACACAGCTAGTGAGTTGCAGGTAGATGTAGAATTTGAACATCAGTTTTCTGGTTCCAAAGTTTATTTTTTCCTCTACGCCACACTACACTGCTTGCTACCTGAAGTCCCCAAACGTCAAATCACTTGAAACATAGCTATATATCCACTGAGAAATAAAATCACAGGGAACACTGCCTGTTGCCATATTTGGGTTACATACAACCGTAGGACTATGTCATCTTTCCCCTAAATTATCCTTTCTGGAAATGTGATTATAGTGGTTAAGATTAAATAACTTGAAGGTTGTGTCAACCAGGCTGTCCCCTAATCTATATGTGGTACATTGACGAAACTGGTTTCCTCATAAAGACAACTTGCAAAGATTTAAGGGTGCCCTTTTGACATTCAACATAGACCCTGACTCTGGTAGGGCAGCCCCTAGACACACCATCCAATCTTGTAGGATTCATAACTGTGTTCAAACCTTGTGAAGAATTTGGATGAAGCCCCCGGGGAGCAAGAGGAGGGCAGGGCTCCTCACCCTGACGCACAAACCCAAGCCCAGTGCGCGCTAACAGGTTTAGCTTTGCTTTTACTTTGATTCCTTGCGCCCTCTTGTGGTCAAGTGAAGTGGGCACTCAGAAGGCCCAATGGAAATTCCAGGTACTCCATTCCAGGGGCAGTTCCCAATTTTTGGTGGAAATTCCCCATGGAACGGTACTTCCCTTCTCATAAACCTCAGTACTTCCCCACCTTATGAGAGTGACCTTAACTTTTCTAGTTATAACTGAAAAACGTATCTCCAAATTTAAAAATTCTGTGAAGTACAGAAAAGTGTAAAGAAGAAAATAAAAGTCACATATACTCTGACTCAGCGGAGACAGTCACTGTCAAATTTTGGTAAATTCTCCCAATTTCTTTCTATGCAGGTACATATACACATATACATATAGCATTTATTTATTTAATGTACAATATAATTAATCTTTCACCAGCTCCAGAGCTAGCCATTACTAATGCCTACACCTCCCCATGTGAACCTCCTCTAACCCGTTGCCCTGTCTGTCTCTCCAGCACTGATGTTTTGGGTTATCATTCCGTTGTTTCTTCTTTTAAAGATTTTATTTACTGGGTCCTAGGATCGAGTCCCGCATTGGGCTCCTTGCTCAGCGGGGAGACTGCCGCTCCCTCTGCTTGTGCTCTCTTTGACAAATAAATAAATACAATCTTAAAAAAAAACAAAAATAAAAAATATTTATTTGACAGGGGGAGGGGCAGAGAGAGAGAGGGAGAGGCAGACTCCCCTGCTGAGCAGGGAGCCAGATGTGGGGCTCCATCCCAGGATCATGACCTGAGCCGAAAGCAGACGCTTAACTGTTATCCAGGTGCCCCTCCACTGCTTCTTCTTAAAGTAAAATTACAACACACACACACACACACAACTTGAGGTTACACCGTATTTACTTTTGCTTCCTCCTCTTTGTTTTTCACTGAACCTTCCCTCAGATCATCAAATATTAATCAGAACATTTGGCTGTACTATAACCCCGAATATGGGTATGTTATAGTTTATTTAGTGAATCTTGTAAATGTTGTCCATTTAGATTGTTTTTAAAATTTTGCCATTCTAAATCATTCAAGCTATTTAAGAGAAATCTTTGCACACATCCATGACTGTTTCCTTGAGACAAGCCCCTAGAGATGGAATTTCGGGGTATGGTGTATTGACATCTTTGATCACTCTGCCCCCCTGCACTGGAAGCTGTTCCCCTGTTGTCCACCTGAGTCATTCTGAGACATCACTTCCTCGGGAGCAGCCTTCAGTCCCTTCCCCCAGTACACAGATGGGCTTTCACCACTGGGTCCCTCTGTGCCCTGCAGCCTCCCTGTAGATGGCCAAAAGACACGGTTTGCACCTCCTCCTCTTCAAAGATGCCTTCAGCTGCTCAGTAACTAGGGGATCCTCACCCCTCATCAGAATTTTGGAGTCCTTGAAAACAAACAAGTGAGCCCTTTTGCTTTAATGAAAAGAAATGGAATTAAATAATACCCTGGCTTCAGAATCTTATTTTTTATAGTTAGTGTAATTGAACTACCAAATCTTCATAGTGGGGCCTCTGCTCTTCAGTTGTTTTTCATTTCTGAGGGTAAAACTGTATTAACCTTCTGAGATTTTTCTCTCAAAAAGGTAATGGAGGCAGATCAGCAGGCTGTCTTGACTATAGCAGGTGACTTGTACTGGGAAACTGCTCACCCTCAAGGTGACATGGGCCTCTGGACCCAGACAGCACTGACACGTAGTGCTCTTTCCTCCTACATCAGCTCCGAGCATGGTGCCCTACCCATAGAAAGTACTTAACAAATGTCGCACCCATGAAGGAGTCTAAAATCCCTTCCCTGCTCTAAAATCCTGGTTCTAGAGACTTTATAGGAGAAGAATGCCATGTTACTAGGATTTGGACTGGGGAGGTCCCAAGGGTTTAGATCCCAGTATGAGTGGGGTAATGAGAACTGGCTGTAGTTTCAAGGTGGTCAAGGCCAGGGTCTTGCTATGGACATCGAGCATGAACCTGGATCCGGCTAAGTTGACAGGGCCAGAGGGATATGAAGCAAAGGAAGGATCTCCTCGGTGGCAGGTGTTTTCCTTAACACTTTCTTTCATCACCTTCCTGAGGAAGTCTCTCCACGTGGCCTAGGACTGGTGTTGTCAGGTCCTTTCAGAAGAGAGATCTTTGGATAACAGAAGCTGAGGGAAGGAATGTTGCCAAATTCTCATTCAAGTGCTCTTTATAATAGCCTTGAATGGCCTGCTGTATCTGACAAAGGCCAGGTCTGTGCCAAAGTACAGGCTGAAGTGTGGCTCTAATATATGTATGTGTGCATATATGTGTATATGTGTGTGTGTGTGTGTGCATAAAATTCTGTATAACTTTTAAACTCTTACAGCATATTCATTTTCATCTGTTATTAACTAATGAACATTTTCCATATGCCAGGTAGATTGTTACATGCTATAGATACTTTATTTACTATCCACTCAATCCTTTGAAGTAAATATTATTTATTTCTATTTCACAGAGGTAGAGACTGAGGCATAGAGAAGTTAAGTTGCTTGCCTAAGACCAAAGACTTGGCCCATCTAGGATACAAATTCAGCCTCTTTGGACTCCACAGCTCATTTTATTTAGCCTACTAAGTTATACTGCTTTGCTTATTATATTGATCATATTCTGCCTGTCCAAGTCCTACATTATGAGTCCTTTGGAAGCATTTATCTTACTTGTCTATTAGCTTGAAATGCCTTACACACACCAGGCAAATCATGGTATCTGCCTACTGACTCAAGCAGCAACTTGCAGACTGAACATCAATAACTTTGTGGGGTTTTTCTCCCCAACTTTTTATTTTGAGAACTATAAAACTTACAGGAAAGTTTCAAGAATAATGCAGTGAACACCCATATATCCTCCACCTAGAATCACCAATTGTTAATGTTTTATACATTATGTTTTTGTCTTTTTTTTTTTAACCATTTGAGTTAGTTGCAGATACATGCTATCTCACTCCTAAATATTTTAGCATACATCTCAAAAAAAAGGCCATTTCTGCATAACCAAGATACGAATATAAACATCAGAAAACCATACATTGTTGCAATACTAACATAATAAAGTCAAATTTTCTCAATTATGCCAATATGTTTCTCAATAGCTGTTTCTTGTTTTTTTGATCCAGGTTTCAATTTAGGATCACATTGCTTGCAGTGCCGTACCTTTCTTTTGTCTCCTTTAATCTGGAACAGTTCATTAGCCTTTTTCTTAATCTTTCATGAAATTTACATTTTAGAAGAGACCCAGCGGTTGTTTTGCAGAATGTCCCTCAATTTGGATTTGTCTGATTGTTTTCTCATGAAGACAGACACACCTTTAGCAAGAATAATACCTTTGTGTCCTCTGTACCATCCCTGGTGATGTTAAGTTTGATTACTTGGTTAAGGGTGACTTCTTTGATGTGAAGGTACTCTTTTTCTCTTTAGTAACTAATCTGTAGGCTGATACTTTGGAACTGTATGACTATCTTCAAATGTCTAGCATCTATTGATAATTTTTGCCTGAAACTGGTGGATCCAGAGTGGTGATTTCCTTTTTCTATAATTTCTTCTATATTTATTAGTTGGTATTCTCTAAAGAAGAGCTTTCTCTCCTCCATCTCCTCTCTCCTTTGAATTATAATCAATCGCTACCTGTGTGATCTTGAATAAGTCACGTCACTTACCCCCGGGGGCCCCGTTTACTCATCCTTAAGATGAGATAACCTAAGGGTCACATTCTTGAATTTTAGTCAGTCGGAGACGAAATTCCCATAAAGATCTGCTCGGCATCTGAACGAAACGTGCCAGTCCACAGCATACATCAGCTGCGTCCCAGATCCTCTCCGCCCGCCTCGCCCGCCTCGCCCACAGCCCCTCCCATAGCAACAGTAACTAGTAACCTCCGGGCGTTCTCGCGAGAGCGAGCCCCTTCAGGGACAGAGGTGTGATCCCTCAGGCCTCTTTGCCTACATTAACTCCCGCTCCTGACACCTGCTCGCCGGGCCCTCTCGCGCACGCGCGCACACGGAGCCAGACAGTTGGGTTCGCTCCAGCTGTTCCTCTCGCCACTCAGATCCGCGGCGCGCGACTCCGGCGCGACACTACGGCGCAAACGCCGTGCCCAGGGGGGCGGGTAGGGGCGCGCAGGCGCCGCGGGGAGAGTGAGGCCGCGCAGGCGCGGACGGCGTTGGTTTGAAGAAGACCTTCAGCATTGCCCTGGCGGAACGGAGATAGGCCCTCTGGTTGGAGGTGAGGGGGCCCGAGACCGTGAGCCGGGCGGCTGGCGGCCCGGGCGGGCTGGAGTGGGTGGCGGTACGCCACCGAGCAGGGGACCCAACGGGAGGCCGGCCTAACGTAGGGCTTGGAAGGGAGAGAGGAGCCTAACGGGGCGCGGGCCCGGCCGGGCCGCAGAGGGCCGAAGGGACCTTGCTCCCCTGGCCGCCTCAGGTGATGGAGCCGCAACGCCGGCGTGGGGAGCGGCGCTCGGAGCGCCGAGCCTGACCCTCTCCCTTCCTGGTGGGCCCACAGGACTTTCTTTCTAGGCGTCAGGCCAGAAAGGAGGTTGGTTTCTAGGGAAGTTGGATCCTCGAACCCCAAACCCACCCCCACCCCTCCGCCCCCAGCTTCCTCTCTGGAATTGTCCAGTATCAGGGGAGCTCTGTAGCACTCCTTATCGCCAAGGGGAGGATGCTGTACGTGCAACTGAAAAAGGCGAGACGAGGAACAAAAGGGGCTCTTTACGGACAAGTTAGTAATTGTGTAAAGCAGTATTACCTAATTAACCCTTCCCCCTCTGCATCTAAAGCAACCTCGTACGTTGTGCATGCCAATGAACAAGTGCATTTTGTAGAGCTGATAGAAATATGTGATGATAGCTTTACTCCCGAGTGACATGAAGTCTGTGTGTCTTCTCTGTTTTTTGCTTGATCATACCAGCAGTGCATTACCCATCAGAATCATGGGCCTAAAAAACTAAGCTTGAAGTAGGCAGAATTGAGATCAGTTAGTAAACTAAACGGGCTACACTTTTGCATAGTGTCTAGCAGTGGTTTTGAAAAAATAAAGCAAAATGCTAAAAGACTGTCATTAGATGGATGTTTCTAAACAGTTAAGTGTATCTTTTCTCCTGTCAGTAGATGAAAATCCAGACTGTAAAGGCTTAACACTTTTATTTGAATATATAGTGCCTGCCTTTCTGTACCGACCTCCTCAAATTTAGACTTCTGGCAAATTTCATCAGATACCAGCATCGGTTGAAATAATAAAGAGTAATATCAAATTGCAGTTGGCAATTCTAGAATGGATCATTTGAATGCAGGGAATTGAATTGTAAAAGAATTGCCCTGGAAGTGAACTCTGAAACCCTGGCTTAGGACAAAGTTTTATTATCGTATGAGTCAGTACATTTATACTCACTCTTTCACCTTTACTATACTCTTTCCTCTTTAGATATGTATTTTATGTTATACCCTGCTCTTTTAATATATATATATATTGTCTATATATATATATATAATGTCTGTCATATTTGACAGGTTTAGGTTAAGGAACAAATTTTAAATGAATTCACAATTAAAAAGTGCATCGTAAGGTGTGTTGTGTTCAGGTGTGATGGTATAGGCAGAAACTTAGCAGAAGGGCAGATTAAGAGCCAGGCTAAATATAAGTAAATATTAGTTTGATTGTGTAGATAGTTCAGGCATAGTAATTGCATGGGATAGCTGGTGCTCTGGATTTTTCTGGTATTGGGCGAATGGGACTGCTTGAGATGGTTCTACAATTGGTTAGCCATGGCTGTTGAGGCTGCTGCAGGAAGAGATTTCCCATTATACAAAGAGGGCAGAAGGGTGGTATGTTTATCTGTGTAGATAGAGCTTCTGAGAACTTTAATGTGAGAGCCATATCGGCAGTAGAAAAGCTGTGTGAATACCAAGTAGGTAAGGTGAAAAGTGAAGGCACCTTTGGTTTTTGAAGGCTTTAACTTCAGAGTATACACCAATTTTTGATAAACAGAATTACTGCAGGTAGAATTTATCCTGTTTGTGGCTAATGGGTAAGATTATATAATTTTATTTTTAAAAGAGCTTTGAGAGAGGACATATTCTGGATGAATGCATTCCAATTAGTATGGTAATTCTTATTTTAAGAGCTGAATTTCACAGTGGCAAAAATGTTAACCCTGAAGATTTTTAATGCATCTATTCTTACAGTTCTTCAAAAACAGTTTTACCTTATCACTTTAGTAGCCCTTGGCTTTATAACAGCCCAAGAAATGTTTTTCCAATGTAAAGTTTGCATATATATATATATATATATATATTTTTTTTTTTTTAAGTAAAAAGTCCCAATTTAACAAAGCATCTCCTTCAGCCTGTGAGAAATTTCTTTTCTTTGAAATGCAGTCAGAAAGATGATCTCTGTGAATCTCATGAAAACAACCCTTTTATTATCCAGTATTCTGGAAAGTTCTTTGTAAAGAAGCAGAATGCCTTCTCCTAACTTTGCTTGCATTAGGGTATAAGCATTAATGATGCAAAGGAAGAGAAAACTGTATACCTCTTCTCACAGGACAAAATACGAGGACTGTGGGTGAATAAATACTAAATGGCTGTTTTTATTCCTTTGTCCTTATTTTTCTTTATAAGATATGTGTAACACACCGACTTACTGTGACCTAGGAAAGGCCGCCAAGGATGTCTTCAATAAAGGATATGGTAAGTATGCTACTGTACATTTCCAATTTGGGGTAAGGGTTAGTGTTGAATGCTTATTACTATATGCAAGATGCAGTGCTAGTAAAATGAGGTTAACATTAATCTACTTCACAAGATTTAAGGGGATAACTGTCAACAGATTATTAGACTTGACTCTTTAGAGGTAGAGTGCCTGCCTTACAAGCATTAAAAGCAATTATATACATATATGCATGCATATACATTTGCATATTTAATGTTATCTGTAAGATGAAGTAATAGGAATCTGTAATACGTCTGTCTCCTCTGGCTAGCCCTAGCGACAGTTAAAGTGGGGGGTGCACTTTTCCTCCTCCAAATAATGGCAATGCGTGAAGACACAACTTTTGACTTCTTTGGAGTAACATATTCTTGATCCCCAATGGATATTTATTTTTGATTTTTAAAACTTAATCTTTTAATTTTTGTGCTATATACATTTGATTTTTCTTTTTTTTTTTTTTTTTAAGATTTTATTTGACAGAGACACAAAGAGAGGGAGGGAACACAAGCAGGGGGAGTGGGAGAGGGAGTAGCATGCTTCCCACGGAGCAGGGAGCCCGATGCGGGGCTCTATCCCAGGACCCTGGGATCATGACCTGAGCCGAAGGCAGATGCTTAACAACTGAGCCACCCAGGCGCCCCTACATTTGATTTTTCTTATTAACTAGTGTAATTATTTAAGTTTATACTTACATAAGCATAATATTTTCTGCTAATTTTTGTTTTTTGAGAGCTTAAAAATTATACTTATTTCATTATAAGTCAGTTTTTAATGGAACTCTCACCTAACGAGGATACTGTGTATTTTCCATATGGAAGGTACATGGACTGTTTTCATAATCTCTAAGTTGTAAAAAGTGGAGTGAAAACACATTTTGTACATTACTGTGTTTTTCTGTTTGTCTAGGATTTGGCATGGTTAAAATAGATCTGAGAACCAAGTCCTGTAGTGGAGTGGTGAGTACCCAATATAATTTTAATAGATGTAGCATAATTAACTTAAAGGAACCTATTAAAAAGTTGTTTAGTCTAGTTCCATGAGTCTGTACATTTGGCACTGTGCTGTCTTCCTTACAGTTTTGTCATACTCTCAGATTTCAGTGAGTATCTTCCCCTTAGCCCTAGACAATCAGGTTGAATTTTGGGGGAGAACAAAGGTTCTCATAAGAAGAAGAAGAATAAGAATTCTCCCCCCTCATAATAAGAATATGCTTAGTCTTACTCTCAGGAGATATAAAATATCTGTATTTTTGTGACCCATATCATATGTTTATACTTTCATGAGTATGTATATGGGTCCTAAAAACTTTACTTCCATTATACTGGGTTCATGTAAGTTTTATTGCCTTCTTACAAAAACAAATTAATTTTAGTCTATCCCTTCCTGATTGATCAAAACAAATGTAGAACTAAAAATGCATGTAAAGGATTAATCTACAGTTTTTATTGGATGTTCATGAAGTCTTTTTTGCTGGAAGTTAAGAATATAGTAAAGGCTATAGACATATTTTCAAAGTGTCATTAACCGGAACTTTTATTCAGTAAATCTGGTAAATAGATTAACTTTACATTCACCTCATTCTCTGATTTCTGCTCATTGATAGCATACCTTTTTGGTACTTACCTATTTAAACCAGTGCTAATTTTATTTCCAGATATAATAATTTAATTAGAGGAGCTAAAAGAATGTGGAATTTGTATGATACTTTGTCTCATACTCCTGGTTTGTCATTATCATTTTTTCCCTAGGTTTTTCTAGTGGTAAATAAATATATATGCAGCTACTACTGGGTTGGGCATATTGTTATATGGTTCTGTTAAAATAGAAAATTATACTAACTTTGAATAGGGTTTCAGAATTTGGTCAAATTAGGTTTATGTTATAAAAATCATCGGCTAAAATTTTATCTCCCTTCCATGCTGCTGTGGTGTGGGACTGACTATTCATTCAGATGGTAAGAAAAATAGAGCATATTTGTGTGCTTGTTTTTATGGCTGCTTTTGGTCTCTGGTATTGATTTAAGATAAATTTCATCCATTGCTCCAGTCAGTTCTTAGATTGCACTTAATATTTTTATCATATGCCATCTGTTTAACAGTAACATTTTTATGGTGGTTTTGTTGCTTACTAGCCTTTACTGTAGAGCTACAGATGTTATATGCATGTCATAAATGTATTTTGCACTGTTTGATCTAATGAAGAAGTTAGAGAACAACTAAAGCAATTGTGAGCCAGTTAAACTTTTTAACTTAGAAAAATTCTGGCCTTTAAGATTTGTACTTCTGATATTTTAGACTTTTGAGAGAGCTTCAAAGTAAGAAATGATGGTAACAAGGAAAAAATGTAGAATAAATACACTTTTACTTTAGTTTTGTGTGTGAAGTATTCCTAACACTAAAAATGAGGTTTATCTGTGCTATACTTTCAAGTTTATGAGAGGTATATGTAAAAAGTAAAACACTGGATAGTTGGATCTACTAAAAGAAAGCAGTGCTCGCATTAAATAATTGTGTGGACTATTAAACATGACTAGCGTTTGTCATTTTGTACTGAGGCCTTACCCTAAAATGTGCAGCATGATACTCTCTTGAAAACTTCCTGCATGGTGTTGATAAACAGATCATAGTTTCCCAGTTTCATCAGCATGTAGAGCTAGAGGTAAGGAGCAGGCTGTTTGGTAAAGGGAGGATTCATACTGTGGGCAGGGAAACAGAACTGCTCAGGGCTGGCAGCATTTCATGACTGTTGGCAGTAGTTCAGAAATGTTCTCTAAAAACAGGGCCAATCAGAAGGGTTTTTTTTCTTGACAGTTCATAGATTGTCAGTGACAGGTGTTGACTGTTTGCTTCCTTTTAGAGGGAGATCTGTTTCCTGTTGCTCATTGTAATGTGACTGAAAGGACACCTACCTAGGGAGGAGGATATATTTTAAGGTGTTCATAGTAACTATTTGATAGAAAGCACTTTAAAAGGTAGATGGGGAGAAGGGAGAAAGAGAGATAATTTATACCCTTCCATTTTGTTTTGAAAAATGGGTACATACTTTCAAATATTGAGATTGTTTATATCAAAAATTTTACCGATAGTTTTGTGGACCAAAGCAATAAAGTTTTCGTGATCGTGTACTGTACTTAATGCCACTGAACTGCACACTTAAAAATGGTAAATTTTATGTTAGGTGTATTTTACCATAATAAAAATTAAAAAAAAATTTTTTTAATGCACTGAAGTTCTATTAAAAGAGGGTAGGGCTGGGGCATCTGGGTGGCTCAGTTGGTTAAGTAAGCGTCTGCCTTCGCCTCAGGTCATGATCCCCGGGTCCTTGGATTGAGCCCCATGTGGGGCTCCCTGCTCAGTGGGGAGTCTGCTTCTCCCTCCCCCTGCTCTTGCATGCTCATGTACTCTCTCCCCTTTCAAATAAATAAATAAAATCTTTAAAAAAAAAAAAACAACAACAAAAAAGAGGGTAGGGTAGTCCTTTCTAGTGTTTGGGGATTTTTAAGGATTTTAAAATTAATTAATAGCTTGAAAGATATGATAGAGAATGAATAATCTTTTTTCAGGTCATGAAAGTAAAATGTTTATGATTCAATATTTTTGTCTTTTTAGTAAAGGCATTTATTTTCAGTAAAGATATTTCTCTTTTAAAGGAGAGAATTTAAGATTCCCATTTTAGTAAGAGAGTATATGGAACAAGAAGTATTAGTAAGAGAGGTGGAATAATGGAAAGGTCTGAAACTGGTTAAACTTTAGAAATGAGAAAGCAGGAAATACATTGTAACAAACTATTGGTTTCTGATGCATTGAACACTACTTTCTGAGATGAGTATTTTCTGTTTGATGAGTTGATTTTAAAGTAATTATTTTTCTTGGTTATCAGGAATTTTCTACTTCTGGTCATGCTTACACTGATACAGGGAAAGCGTCAGGCAACCTAGAGACCAAATATAAGGTCTGTAACTATGGACTTACCTTCACCCAGAAATGGAACACAGACAATACTCTCGGAACAGAAATCTCTTTAGAGAATAAGGTAAGAGAAGGCATTAGAAGTTATTTGTAGGTTAAATTTATCTTGTAGATAAAATGTTATTATCCATAACCTAGATAGTAGCCATATTTTTTCTGTGCATGTGACCTTCTTTGATATGTCTTAGATTTCTAGAAAGTAAAACTGTGAGTCCATAATTATCACATTACATCTTTGTTCTGACCAGTTCTGATTGTAACTGAGCCTCCTCTGGGTAAACCAAACTATTCACAGTGAGGTAGTTTGATTTTATTTTGTAATCATTGCAAAATTGCTCCATAGAAAAATGTTTTTAAATTCTGTAATGTCTTCAAAGAGAAAAATTTATCAGCAGATATTTGTTAAGTATTTGCTATGTACAGGGCACTGTTTTTTGAGGTCTGTCTACATGCATACTACCATAGATAGTTAACATATATGTGTAGCTGAATAAATTCCTTAGGTTGGTTTGTTAAATGTCAGGTTATCTCATTACAGTAATTTCAAGAGAGTATCAAGATTACCTGGTTGTATTGGAATTTTGTTGTTTTTTTACTGTAATTAATGTTATTGGCTGTGATAGAATTTGGCCCACACATTTAAACCTGGTTTTTGGTGAGAGAATCTGATGAAACCTGGGGTAAGGAGGGAGGGGAAGGATAAAGATGTAATTTAGTAAGTAACTTAATATTTGGCTTACTTTAATGACTCCTTTTTGTTGTTGTTGTTAGGAAGTTAGAGAAAACTTTAAATTGGTTTCTTGGGTCGAAAAAATAGAAAATTACTAATTGTTTGTTTTAAATCTTTGTTTTTCAGTTGGCTGAAGGGTTGAAACTGACTCTTGATACCATATTTGTACCGAACACAGGGTAATTATCCAAACCCTATTTTCTGAAATGTTTTTGTAGACTGTAGGGAGAGAGCGCTTTAGACTAGGGAATTGCAATGAAAAGTTTAGATGCAGGGAGAACTTAGGAGGTTGCTGTTAGGAACACCAGAGAGACCTTGTATGTCTAGTAAAGAGAAAGGAGGATTCCTTTGAAGCAGGGTAAAGTTTTGATTTGAAAATTGAACAGATGAACAAAAATACAAAGCTAGTCCAAAGAGGCATGTGTAGGAAAAGTTCAGGAGCTAGAAGGGTTTGAGACTAGATATTTCTTTTTTTTTTTTTTAAAGATTTTATTTTTAAGTAATCTCCACACCCAGTGTAGGGCTCAGACTCACAACCCAGTGACCAAGAATTGCACGCTCTATCAACTGAGCCAGCCAGGCATTCCAAGACTAGATAATTCTTAAGCTATTCTAAAGATTCATGGATGTGGTATTTTGCTGAAAAGTTAATTTCTTTTCTTTTTTTTTTTTTTTAAAGATATATTTGAGAGAGAGAGAGAGCAGGGGGAGGGACAGAGGGAGAGGGAGAAGCAGACTCCCCTCTAAGTGCGGAGCCAGGAGTGGGGCTTTATCCCAGGACTCTGAATCCTGACCTGAGCTGAAATCAAGAGTCGGACGCTCAACTCTGAGCCACCCAGGTGCCCCTGAGAAGTTAATTTCTTAAGAAAACAGTGTAATCTGGCTGGGGAACACTATAAGCAGTAGTTCTGCTACTGATGTGCTTTCTTAGCCTTTAGAAATCTCCTAACCTCTCCGCTTCAGTTTCTTTGTCTAAAAAATGGGGATCATGTTGTTTCCTATTCCGCCTCACATGGGTCGGTGCTAGAAAAAGTCAAAGTGTCATTTTTCCTTAGCTGTAACAACGTGTGTCATTCCTGCCACACACTTAGTTATCTTCCAGACAAATATTCTCAGAAGCCTGATTAAATAGGACAAGGATGATTAAGACCAATTTCATGTTTTCAGTACTGTCTTTCAAAAGTGTACACTTCTCTTCCATCCATCTAATGTTGTCCAGGGAGAAAATAGTGACCCTAAGGAAAATAAATATGTTTACCAAAGGACTGTATCCTTTAAAAAAAAAAAAACAAAACACACTTCTCTTCATGATAGGTTAATAACTTAGAAGTGAAGTGTGTCGGGTGTTACATTTTGTAGCATTTGGGCATTTATAAAAACATTTAAAGAAATTTGGGTTCTCATGAATAAATACATATTCAGGTTATTAATTTGGTACTGAAATAGCTTATTCCTTTTTATACTTTTGTTCATCCCTGCATGATATTAATCATGAAATATCCTGTCATTTGAACTTACAGTGAAGAAAAGGTAAAAATAGTATATGCATTTCTTTTTTTCTTTTTTTTTTTTAAAGATTTTATTTATTTGAGAGAGAGAGTGCACGAGAGAGAGTACAGTGGCAGGGAAAGCAGACTCCCCGCTGAGCAGGGAGCCTGATGCGGCACTTGATCCCAGGACCCCAGGATCATGACCTGAGCCGAAGGCAAACACTTTACTGACTGAGCCACCCAGGCACCCCAGTATATGCATTTCTAATCCTAACAAAACTATATTTGTAGAGTTAAGTCATTTGAAACTTTACTATATGTATGCCATCTACCAAAATTGTATTTACATTGGGGGAGAGAGGGTATCTTACTCTAAAGATTTCTGGACAGTAGTAGAAACTCATGTTGTTTTCATTGTGTTGTTTTTATTTCTAACAGAAAGAAGAGTGGAAAATTGAAGGCCTCTTATAAACGGGATTGTTTCAGTCTTGGCAGTAATGTTGATATAGATTTTTCTGGACCAACCATCTATGGCTGGGCTGTGTTAGCCTTTGAGGGTTGGCTTGCTGGCTATCAGATGAGTTTTGACACAGCCAAATCCAAACTGTCACAGAATAATTTTGCCCTGGGTTATAAGGCTGCAGACTTCCAGCTGCACACTCATGTGTGAGTGTTTATAATTTATTCCGCCTTTAGCACTGGTGCAGTCGCCCAAAAAGATGGTAGCCATTAGCATGTTGAGAAGGTTAGAAATGATCGTACTTGCATTTAATATGCTTTGGTGGACATCCAGCCTCACTGTACTATTTTCTGAGTCAGCAAAACATTGCCAGAGGTAAATGCACTTGGTGCATTGTGCTGGGCTACTGGTAGTTACTGGCCTCTCAGTCTGTACCCCAAACTTTAGGAAGGTCTAGAATCTGTACAAGAACCATTGGGATGGAGAGAGCCCGGGCATAGGTTACCTCCTGATAAAAGGAATTCTTTGGAAATATTTCTGCTTCCTCTGGTGCCTTACTCAGCTTAGCAGTATCTGGAAGCCAGTCTGGATCATGAAGAGCAACCACCTAATTGATCTGAGCATCCTGGACCATCCCCAGTGATTCTGCGGAGGTTTTCGGGTACCCTTGGTCACAACCCAGCCACCCTTATTGCATTCAGAAGAAGCAGAAGTCCTCAAAGCAATCCTGGATTCAGTTCTGTAGGCTGCATCTTATTGGTTAAATGAATTTGAACTTTTAAATTATAGTTTATGTCTTGGCCTACTGGGCACTGTTAGTATACCGGAAAAAAAAAAGGCAAAGGAAGAACTCTGTGTTTTCGAAGTGTTGTAGATTGCTCTCCACTAGACATTCCAGTTCAATGTAATGCCTGAAATAAAGTCAAGCAGTGGCCTAGACAGTGGCATTAAAATCGATGAAACAGTATGATCAGGAAAACCATGAAAACTCAGGGACTCTTAAGTTCTGGGATGCTTTGAAGCAATAATTTAGGCACTTCTCTAGAGCAGTACACCCTAGGTATTGTGGGGGTGGTGCTTTCTGACTCTAGGGTCGTTTCAAATGAAGTCCAGGATTGGCTTTTTTCTTGTACTGCTATATTTTTTGTTTTGCAGAAATCTTTATTGAACTCTACTTTTAGGGTTCTAAATTCTTTGAACATCTCAAAGACATAGTTCATATTTACCTGAGGTATCTGCCTTTGTGCATAACTGAATTATGTCTAAGAAATTTACATTGTGGGGAGCTGAGTAAATGAATCAAATGTTAATTACATTTTAATTAGCCAGTTATAAATTACATAACTGGATTTAGTTCCTTGTTTTGTTTGGTAGTCATTTATACTAGAAGTTTGCTGAAATAGATAGTTGCAAAATGAGATCCTTGTTTAAACAGTCTTAGAATTTGTTTCCATGAGTGGTACAAACTAGGTATTTAATTTGTTTCCATAAGAGTGGTACAAACTAGGTATTTATGACTTTTCTTGTACCATGAAAATAGGAATGATGGCACTGAATTTGGAGGGTCTATCTACCAGAAGGTTAACGAGAAGATTGAAACGTCAATAAACCTTGCTTGGACGGCTGGCAGTAACAATACCCGTTTTGGCATTGCTGCTAAATACAAGCTGGATTGTAGAACTTCTCTATCTGTAAGAATGTGCTACAAGATTGGGTTTCAACTAAGTTGTAAATGAATGTTGTGATTTGGTTGTGTGCATGTTCTTTATTAACTTTAGTGAGGTGGTCATTGTGTAGTGAAAAGAGTATTGTACTTCAAGTCCTGGAACATGGATTCTAGTCCGAGTTCCTCCTATATTTAAATATAGGCTGTTGTCTGACCTTCTGGAGTCATTTTATCTCTTTGGCCTCAAAATTTTCTTATCTGTAAATTCATGGGATTTGATAACTATTCCTGTTGCTATTAATAATTCTTATTAATAATGACACTAATTGAGCTCTTAAATTTCAGGTACTGTGCTAAGGGCTTAATGTGTAGTATCTCATTTAATCCTCCCAACTACTCCATGTGGTGAGTAGTATCCTCATGCCCATTTTATAGATGAGGGAACTGAGACTTGGAGAGGTCAGGTAACTTGCCCAAAGTCTTGGAATCCAGATTTTCTCTCACCAGAGTTCATGTTTTAACCACTGTCAGAGGTTGTAAACTGACATCTCAAAAAATTCAGTACACCAGGGGTATTTGGATGCACAGTGTTTTAAAAATTTTGCTTGAGCCCTTTAAGCATGCATTCTCGAGGACCCTCCTATCCATACCAATTAAATTTTCAGTTTTTGTAGTTCTAGATTGGCCTGAAGTTGCTTTAGTTTTGGAAATCTGATGCATGAAATTGTGGTTGTACTGGACTTACATATTATGAAGTTGATTGTTTTCTAACTGTTTCTGTTTCATCTCCTAACCTTAGGCTAAAGTAAATAATGCCAGCCTGATTGGACTGGGTTATACTCAGACCCTTCGACCTGGTGAGTAAAGGAATTAATAACAATGGGCGTGGGTAGGAGGTAATGGAGGAATAATGAAAATAACCTATAAAACCTACAACCAGGGCACCTGGGTGGCTCAGTTGGTTAAGCGACTGCCTTCGGCTCAGGTCATGATCCTGGAGTCCTGGGATCGGGTCCCGCATCGGGCTCCCTGCTCGGCAGGGAGTCTGCTTCTCCCTCTGACCCTCCTCCCTCTCATGCTCTCTCTGTCTCTCATTGTCTCTCTCGCAAATAAATAAAATCTTAAAAAAAAAAAAAAAAAAAAAAAAACCTACAACCAGGTGGCGCCTGGGTGGCTCAGTTGTTGAACGTCTGCCTTCGGCTCAGGTCATGATCCCAGGGTCCTGGGATCGAGCCCCACATCGGGGTCCCTGCTCCGCGGGAAGCCTGCTTCTCCCTCTCCCACTCCCTCTGCTTGTGTTCCCACTCCCTCTGCTTGTGTTCCCTCTCTCGCTGTGTCTCTGTCAAATAAATAAACAAAATCTTTAAAAAAAAAAATAAACAAAAAACCTACAACCAACTGCAGGTCAATTCAGACCATTTTGTCACAGTTGTTCATACAAAGTAAAACAGATCAAGTGCTTTTGCTTAAAAAGTATTTATATATTTCTTACTAGAATTTGGTCACTCTGGCTTGTGAGTTTGGTTGATCACTTATTATTCTTAACCCTGAACTCCAGATGAAGTTTGCTGTGATTATGCTTTGCTCATTGCAGATCAGATGATTATAGATAACCCTGTGTTGACTTAGTCGTACCTGAATACTTGTAACTCTTACACCCAGCTGTAATCTGTGCCCTTGACTCCATCCATTGTTTCTATAAAATGACGATCTGATTATAATACTTGTTATGAGTGATTGTGGTGTTTTCTTCTTCCTAGGTGTCAAACTGACCCTATCAGCTTTAATCGACGGAAAGAACTTCAATGCAGGAGGTCACAAGGTTGGGTTGGGATTTGAACTAGAAGCTTAATGTGGTTTTGAGTAAAGCATCCGATTTGTCCCTGGAGGTGAAGAGAACCCACTATGTTTTGGCCTTAAAATTCTGTGAAATTTCAAAAGTGTGAACTTTTTATTCTTCCAAAGAATTGTAATCCTCCCCACACTGAAGTCTAGAGATTGCAAGTCCATCCTAAGGGAGGTACTTGAAGGCATGCCTGGAAGTTGTCATGTTTGTGCCACATTTCAGTTGAGTTCCGCAGTGTTATTTTAAATGTGTTCCTCAGCGACAATGTAGTGTCACGTTACAAAGGAAATGACCCGATCCTCCAGTTTGTACATCACGTCCTGCATGTCCCACACCACTTTTTCATGACCTTTTAATATATTGGTCTCTGTGCTGTAGTGGAATCTTTGGTTTTGCATCCGAGTAAAATAAAATAAACCCATCACATTTGGAACATAATCGTTCATCTGACTTGCTAGTGGTGGTTTTCTTATATTTGGTGTGATTGGTTTTGTTTTGAAAAATACTCTCCTCAGTGGTGGGCGGGATTTGTATCTGAAGTGGTATGTCTGACATACCTGTGCTCTTGCTTGTCCCTTCCACTCTTGTTTATCACTCTGACTGCTCTTCTGCACTCAGGTCGAGGAGTGAAACCCTGAGTTGTGTCCCACTGGGCAGAGGTGCATCTTTTGGGGTGCTTGCTTCCTATTGCACTGTGGTAGAGCAGGATCATACTGGTAGTTGTGTGAGTGGCTGGGAAAGAGTGGGGGGGGAGGGGAATGGAAGAGTACGGTTGGGGAAATGCTGTGGGGAAGAGATTGGTAGGAGGAGGCCAGCGCTGGAGGAGGCCCATCTGTGGCTCCCCTCAGGGCCTCAGGAAAGTGCTTTCCAGTACTGGATTTAGAGAAATGATAACCAAAGAATGGAGATCTCGGCTTAGAAAAGAAATGAGTAGGCTGTAATACCTTCAGGGCTTACTGGTAAATATCTTCCTTTTTAAAAATAGAACTCTTTTTGAAATGTTTTTCTAAGAACAATATATGCTGGTTGCAACAAATTCAGACACAAAAAGAGTGAAAATTCCCATTCCTTTCTCCAGTCCCTCTTCCTACTATCTCTAGCAGTTTGATGTATATCCTTGCAAATATTTTTCAGTGTCTTTAGAGATTACATAAATATCTTTATAAAATGTGAAAATCGCATCTTGTTTTGCAATATACTTTTTTTTTGCTTCTGTCATTCAGGTCATCAAGGAGGGTCCATCAGATTCAGTGGGATGCAATATACTTTTATTTTTATTTTATTTTTTTAAAGATTTTTAAGTCACTTCTATACCCAACATGGGGCTTGAACTTACAACCCTGAGATCAAGAGTCACATGCTCCAACCAGCTGAGCCAGCCAGGTGCCCTGCTATACATGTTTAAATTTGACATGTCGCAGTCTTCTTTCTGTTTGTTCATATAGATCTGCCTCACATTTTTTTATTCTACTTGACTTATAAAGGTGATATTAACTGTTCTTTTTACTGTATTGCGTTTTTTGCTTTATAAACAATGCTGCATTGAATATCTTTGTCCACTTCTGTAAATATTTCCAGAGCAGTGTTGCCCAGTAGATCTTTCTCTGATGATGAAATTGATCTGTCTTCATTGCCTCGTACGGTAGCCACTAGACACATGTGGCCAGTGAGCACTTGAAATGTAACTAGGGCAATGGAAGAACTCAAAAAAAAATTTTTTTTTAAAGTAATCTCTACACCCAAAAAGGGGCTTGAACTCACAACCCCAAGATCGAGAGTCATATGCTCTACCAACCAAGCCAGCTGGGAGCTCTGGAAGAACTCAATTTTTAATTCTATTTCATTTTAATTTGAGAGGTTGCTAAATCATAAGGAATGTGCATTTGATAAGTAGTACAAAACTGTCCTTCAGAAATTTTATACCAAGTTATATTTCTGCCATTGGTGGTCAAGAGTGCCCATTTTCTATATCCTCATAGCTTTGAATGTCCTCAAACTTCAAAATTCTTACCAGTCTTAGAAATGAAAAACGGTATCTTATTTTAATTTGTATTTTCCTAATTGCCGGTGAGATGGAGCTGTTTTCATGTATTTACTGATCATTTATAATTCTGTGATTTGCCTGTCCAGATTCTTGCTCAGTTTCCAAATGAGCCATCTTAAAAACAACTAGAGACGATGGTTGCTGTTTGAAAGATGTTAGTGCTGCAAGATATTCCCCCCCCCACCAAAGATTATCTTTACTAGCACCCAGATTCCAACCACCACTCTTTATGTTGGAAAAGATCTGTGATACCAACCACACGATGTAATTTGATTTTCTCATTATCTTTGTGGGTTGAACCACCATTATGGGAGCTAAAGTACCACAGGAAAGGAACAGGGAGTGCGAGGAGTACACAAGTTCCTTCTGTCCTGCAGAAGCTCGTCCGCAGCCCGAGCGCTGGTGGGGCTCAGTGCTGCACATGCGCGCTCTTCTGTGGTGTGCAACTTGGAGCAGAGAGACGGGCACGCTTCTGGAGCTTCTGGAGCGGTCACCGTGCAGGACGTAATCTTCGTCCTCGTAGCAGTAACTGCAGACATCTTGGAGTCCGGTAGTCCAGGAAGGAAAGCCATGCGAGGTGTTCTAGGATAGAGCAGTGCGTGGTGCTTGCTCATAGTGGGAATTCTCAGTAGCTCCCTCTCTCCACCGTAAAATGCACACAAGCACCTCTCTCCCCCCACCCCCCAGCTTTCTCCTCATTTTCCCTCTTCACCCTCTCCTTCCCCTCCCCCCCAATTAGCCTACAACTCCTAGGGTAATCATTTGATTTTATTTACATTTTATTTTTTTTATTTTTTTTTTTTAAGATTTTATTTATTTATTTGACAGAGAGAGACACAGCGAGAGAGGGAACACAAGCAGGGGGAGTGGGAGAGGGAGAGGGAGAAGCAGGCTTCCCGCTGAGCAGGGAGCCTGATGTGGGACTCGATCCCAGGACCCTGGGATCATGACCTGAGCCGAAGGCAGACGCTTAACGACTGAGCCACCCAGGCGCCCTTGATTTTATTTACATTTTAAATGGACTCGTTCAGGACACTGCCAGGGTCTCAGTGTTGCCTTTTGAGCCTTACTCTCAAGGTAACTTATTTTGGCCTCAACCATATAGCCTGTAAGCTTTGCACCGGGAACAGAGAACTGACATTCCAGTTATATGTATTTAATGTCAGTGGGTTCTTGGATTCAATGACTCTGCTCTTAGAAACTTGCCTTAAGGAAATCATCAGACATGCTCGTTGCGGTGTTCTTAATCAGAGAAAATGTGTCACGGTACCACGTGTGTAATGGGCGTAACTGGCTACATGATGGTATGTGGATTCATCAAATGGCACATTATTCAGCCATTAAAAATCATGTTTTTGAAGAATAACCATTGAGAATTGTTCACAATATGTTAAATAGAAAAAGCAAAGAATTAATCTCAATTTTATTTTTTTTGAAAAGTAGATGTTGGGGCGCCTGGGTGGCTCAGTTGGTTAAGTGTCTGACTCTTGGTTTTGGCTCAGGTCGTGATCTCAGGGTGGGGAGATGGAGCCCCATGTGGGGCTCTGTACTTCGTGCGGAGTCTACTTGAGATTCTCTCTCCCCCTCTGTCCCCCCCACCCCCACTCATGCTCTCAAATAAATCTTTAAAAAAAAGTATATGTGGAAATAGAAAAAAGTCTGAAATATTAATATTCATTATTTCAGGAAGTTGGAATCATGAATAATTTTTAAAAAATCAATAAAAAGTATAAAATCAATACTATATTTTTCTGGTTTTCTAAAGTGAATTTATTTCTGTAATTAGGGAAATACTCTTCTAATTCACATTGTTTGAAAAGGCAGGCAGCCCCCCTGTAGCAGCACAGCGGGTGGCACGTCTAATGGGTGGTCAGTGTGTGCAGCTCAGCAGATGGTGTGCTTCCTGGTCTCAGGGGACAGGGAGCCCCAAGGCACCGGCCGAGGCAAGAAACACCAGGGGCGGGGGTGGGGGCATGGGTTAGCCCGGTGATGGGTATTAAAGAGGGCACGTTCTGCATGGAGCACTGGGTGTTATACGAAAACAATAAATCATGGAACACTACATCAAAAACTACTGATGTATGGTGACTAACATAATTAAAAAAAAACACCAGGGGCTCCTACCACCCTTAGGAGAGTTACCCAAATAGATCAAAGTACTAGTGTTTCTTGTGATAAGAAACTAATAGGCATGAGGTTTTTATTAAATTTTAAGAGATTGAAGTTTACACATCACATTTTTTAAACTTATTTTTTTACAAGATTTTATTTGAGAGAGCACGAGCAGGGGGGAGGGGTAGAGGCAGAGGGAGAAGCAGACTCCCCGCAGAGCATTCTCTCTGGGAGTCTAGGATCATGACCTGAGGCGAAGGCAGATGTTTGATACACATCACGTTTTAAATATTAGTTCTCCCAAGAGATAAGAAGACAACACAATGCATTGTTAATCCATGTTCATACTCTGAGAATCACTGCTCAAGGAACAGAGGAGGGGGGCGCCTGGGTGGCTCAGTCGTTAAGCATCTGCCTTTGGCTCAGGTCATGATTGGGATCGAGCCCCGCATCAGCCTCCCTGCTCAGCAGGAAGCCTGCTTGTGTTCTCTCTCTCTGTCAATCAATCAATCTTTCAAAAAAAAAAAAAAAAAAAAAAAGGAACAGCGGAGGATGATAATGTCCCAAAGTTTCGTTACTAAATATCAGTCCTTGGAAGCTCACCAGTAACATGGCCCAGCCTCGGGTTCTAGAACCTTGGACAGGAGGAGCTCTAAGACAGCTGAAGCCGTTTGTGGGCTGCCCACAGTGTTATCGCCCTGCACACACAGGAGGGTTGCCGTGTTTTCTGCGCGTGAAGACCATCCTCCCTTTAAGATGACAGGCTCTGGGGGCGCCTGGGTGGCTCAGTCGTTAGCGTCTGCCTTCGGCTCAGGTCATGATCCCAGGGTCCTGGGATCAAGCCCCTCATCGGGCTCCCTGCTCCGCGGGAGGCCTGCTTCTCCCTCTCCCACTCCCCCTGCTTGTGTTCCCTCTCTCGCTGTCTCTCTCTGTCAAATAAATAAAATCTTAAAAAAAGCGACAGCCTCTGACGGCGCATGCTCTGTGTACCCTGCCTGTTGCCCTTTAGAATCAAGTCCCTCTTGGGCGCCTGGGTGGCTCAGTTGGTTAAGCGACTGCCTTCGGCTCAGGTCATGATCCTGGAGTCCCGGGATCGGGTCCCGCATCGGGCTCCCTGCTCGGCGAGGAGCCTGCTTCTCCCTCTGACCCTCCCCCCTCTCATGTACTCTCTCTCATTCTCACTCTCTCAAATAAATAAATGAATCTTTAAAAAAAAAAAAAAAAAAAAGAATCAAGTCCCTCTTTTGCCCTCACTTAAATGTCGACATTCGGGTTCTATCCTTAGCCTTCTCTAATTCTATACCTTGGCGTTACGTTTGTGTTGAGTGGCTTTTTCAGATGACATCTGCCTGTCCTCGGAGATTCTGACAGCCTCACGGGCCTTCTCAGAATAAAGGAGGTCAGATAATAGCACCATTCTTCCTCAGGTTTTAAACAAATGGTAAACTAGGACACGGTGTCAGTGGACAGAAGCCAAAAGCTGCATCTTTTGATGAAGGCTGCTTGACACTCGCTGAGGGTGAAGAGTGACCGTGGCGTCGGGCCAGGGCAGGCCTCCCCCAGGCCCAGGTGGGGGGCAGTGGAGGAGGGGGATTCTAGTGCTTCCTGGAGGAAGGAACTAACTCCAACATGCCCAGTTCATTCTTCCCCAGTGTGCCATTCACACGCGCGCCTTGCCCCTGGGGGAGGCAGTATGAGGGTAGCAGAGGCCTGAGTGTGGTGCTGAAGGTGGGCCCGTCCCAGGGAAGGAGACGCTGAGAACAGAACACCGCATTCAGCGTGTGCACGCCCAGAGCTGGGGCTTGTCCGCTGTGGAAATGGATGCAGACCTCGCGGTGGTGGGGGCCGTAGAGGCTGTGCTTTGGCACAGCTCCTGGGGATCCCCACGTACCCACTGCATTCGGCCCTTGAGTATGACCCGTCCTATCTTCCTGTGAGCTGCCTCCGAAAGGTGTTCCCAAAGCCTCGTGCCATGTAAGACAGCCCTCGGGACCTTCCAACCTTCCGGGCAAGCTGCCTGTCAGACCCTCTTCTTGGAGAGTCTGCGGGCATCTAACACCGATCCCCAAACTGACCCAGTGCTCTCACTGTCCACCCTGCACTTGGCGTTCCCGCCCCATTTCTGCCTCTTCCGTGAAAGCTTCCCCATCCTCAGGGGGCAGCAATCACATTGTATTGCATTTTTGCTTACCCACCTCCCCTCCTGCCTGTGAACTCCCAGACGCCTTTTTGTCTCCCTACCTCCAGTGGCCAGGCCAACTCCTGGCACACGATAGGCACCCAGTGGGTGTTTACTGAATGGATGGGGATGAGCCAGCAGGCAGGTGGCTTGGCTTCCAAGTCATGGGGATTTCTGCATACGGACTGAAGTTCTCCTTCAGCAAGTACTCGTATTTTCCTGTGGCCATCAAAGAAACAGATATTGACATTTCTAGCAACTCTTTGAATTATAATTATTATCCTGGGAGGTGATTTCACTGCTGCAATTTAAAAAGGTACTGAGAAGACGGTCACGATTGCAATTGCACTTGACCCCACTTGGTGTCGCTGTTGTCACTGCCAAGAGAAGGTGATGGTCCCACTGTGGAGTCCAGTGCCTTCTGGCCTGCAGGTCAGTCTGTCTCCTTCCTTTTGACCTCACTCCCTTCCCCAGCACCCTACCCGACGCCTAGTTTGGAACGTCTACATTCGGGGTTTGAACCTCCAAATGTCAAGCCTTGGGGGAGAGGCAAGGGAACGGTCCATCCTACTGTAGCCCAAATCCTTCTTGCTCTCAAGTTCTCGATTTGTTCTAGCCAGTAGAGATTAGAGAACAGCTGATCACCTTTGTTGAGTCTGAAAGTCCTTAATTGAAATCAGACTGAATTCCTCATGTTTCTTTTATAAGAACAGGCCAGAGAAACCTCTCACCCTTTCCTCCTGGGCTTCCAGGTTCTTAATCCCCTGCCAGTGTTCCTTCTGGGACCCTCCTCCCAGCCTCCAGCACAGCCCCCTCCTTCCTCTGGAGACCACAGTCGTGGACACGGTCTGACAGCCCCTCAGAGGGAGAGGCTGAGAGGACGTCGGGAAGCCTGGGGGCTTACTCTGGTCATCTGACCATTTGGCTGCCTACACTTTTTCTCACTCTGTGCCTTTGTTTCCCCAGTGCCTGGCCAGCTCCGCGTGTTCCAAAGACGGGTGTCTCAATGTGGGAGGGATGATGGAGTGCAGGTGACTTTTCCCTTTTTTTCATAATATGCTTCAGGGTTGTTTCATTGTCTTTTCAGTAATAAAGGATGATGTGCTAGGAAAATATTTAAGAGGGTGACAATCCAAGGTCAGGGCTACATTGCCCCACCTCCATGAGAATTTAACCATATTCTACAGGTCTCATCAATCTTCTTCCTCCACCTAGCATGCAGAGAACCCATTCTCCAGTTTCTTTTAGTCTCTGGTTGTTTTGTTCAATGAACTGTGGCTTATTTTCTATTCATTCTCTCCATCATCTCAACTTAAAAGTTTTCCTCCAAGCAGTCCACCTGAGGGGAATCGTCCACAAAAAGTTCCCATAATAACAAGGGATGGCACACCCGCTAGTTTATGGAGCCCTATTCTGAGCCAGGCCCAGAGTGGCCGTTTTCACCACACCGTCCCCCCCAGAACTCGTCTCAGCCCCACGCGAGGCCTCGGGGCCCCCGCGAGGAAACGTGCTAACAGGGTAGGGGTGGTTGTCGACATCGGGGCCCAGCGCTCCCAGACTCCAGGACCCGCTCCGGCAGGGGCACTTCAAGGCGTTGGGGGGGACGTGGTCTCCGCCCCGCCCCACCCGAGGGCTGCACGGAACACACCGCCTGACCTTCCAGCGCCCTCTTCCTGCCTCATGGTGTAACTGGATGAACTCACCGACGCCCTAGAACTTGACATGACGCCATTCTCTGAATGATGGGGTTTGTTTATTCTGCAGCTTATTCTGAGACGAGAGGACTTATTTTAAAAAATTATCTTGTGAAAAATGAGTAAATGTGTTTACATATTTGCTCAGAAGCTCAGTCCTCTTGGAAAGGCAGAAAATGAAGTGAAGGAACACTGTCTTGGGAGCTCAGGCTGCTTTGGGAGCTGTCGCCCGTCCTCCGTGCAGACGTTGTCCCTCTGCAAGGGCCCCGGACACGGGGAAGGGAGGGTCTCCAGGGCGCCCGTCTTAGCCCCGCACAGCTCCCTTCTGTGGACGGTGATCTGGCGACCAAACCCCAGCTAAGATGCCAGGGCCGTCGGAGGTACCGCGGTCCGAGGAGTGTGTGGACTCCGATGAAGATTCTCAGGCGGCCAGGGCAGGGGAGCCCCTTCCCAGTGTCCGCGTCCCCGTCCTGGGTGACCCATCCTCTGCCAGAGCTCACCTCCCTGCCCTCGTGGAGAGGGGCTGGGGCCAGGGAGGGGTGCACCGGGCCGGCTTCTCTCTTCAGTACTGCCAGTGACGGTGCTTCGTCATCCCGAGGCTCGGTGTACGTGCGACCTTCGTCCCACTCGGGTCCCTGGGTCTTTGCTCCCGCAGCCCTTCTCCCAGGACGCCGCTTGCAAGCTGGCGCTGTTTTGCTTTTACTCTTCGTATGAATTTAGGAGGAAATCGAACTTGTTCTTGAATCTATAGTTTTATCATAAGTGGGGGCATGAAAGGCCTAGAATGCCATTTTAAAAATCAGAGAAAGCAAATTTCTTTGTGGAGATGAAGAACTTGTCACACCTGGTCAGTGTCCCTCATCTCTGTCCCCTTCCTCGTTCCAGAAGGAAACGGAGCTTGAGAGCCCTGAGGCACAGGCTGCAGGAGTTGGCTTCTGAAGCTCCAAGCAGGGGTGTGGGGGGCTGCTTGAGCCGAGAAGAAAGAGGACGTGCCTTTTTCCGCTAGGCCCTTAGCCCTGGACACGTGAACCGACTGCCCCCCGCCCCACTCCCCCTCAAGAGGCTGGCTAAGTTCACACACTGCTAACACGCCCTGTTAGCAGTTCTCTGCTGAAGAATCAACGTGTGTGTGCTAACAGTGGGGATTTCAGGGTGCTGGGCTGTGGCCGTCATTTCTTCCTTCTCTTGCTCATGTGGAGTTTGTGTACCAACATATAATAGTCGTAAATAAGAAAGTTATTTGAAAAATAGAAGTAAACAAATTATGTAGCGCTTATTTTTGTGGAAACTGAACAAAAAACATAGATATTTAGAAAAAGACTTCAGAGGCAAACTTTGAGGGGCATTTTTTATTATAAATTTAATGTGGTTGATTAATGGAAAAATCACAATGAAGTACCAAGAAAACGTTTGTCAATATAAAAATTTTAGCAGCATTTCCATAGTTTCAGGCTCTAACATTAGTCATACTTCCTCCCTCCCGCTATCAAAAAAGAATCCAATGGGACTACAGTAGAGCATCAAGACGTTCAGCTTAGTAAAGGCCTCAAGGAAATCCTCAAATCCAGTGTATTGTCTAATATGTCAACTCTCCCTGCTCCTGAATTTCTAGAATGTCAAATCACTTGCCTTAGTGTTTGAGACAAGAATTCTGTTCTTCAGGCTGCGAGGGGAGAAGAGGGCTGAAAATTTAAACTGGACTTGACATGTGGTGCTTGATCACGCATCCTTCCGTACGTACATTCTCTACATGGACGACGATGAAGGGCCACTGCGGGCTTCACCAGTATCTGGCATGTGGCGGCAGTGGGGGTGGGGTGGGGTAGGGGACCCGAAGGGGGGGCCGGGGGGGGGGTCGTGCTTCAGTATGTGCGCTGCCGGGGGCAGCCGGAGCCCGGCGGTCCCCCTACGACACGGGCTAATGTAGGATTAATGAGAAGGGGAGACAGACAACATGAAAATATAATACTGGCAAACTATCCCCCTGCTTCTTTGGTACTTTCCAAAATTCTCTGATCAAAAAAGTATAGGGAAGCACACCATTAAAAAATTACAGTCTTAAGTATTTACAGAAGCAATTATGATATATTACAGAATCAATACACAGTATATGAACAGATTCCTCAGTGAAAGCACTTGTGAACTCCTACCCCGGTATTATTCAAGAGCACACCCACGGACGTACACCTGCCCAAATGGGCATCATCCATCCCGATTCTCGCTTATCTTACAGTATATTCAATGGGGAAAACATCACTTTCCAATCTACACTTTACTTTTAAAAGGTTCTTAAAATTTGCCACTGAAATCATGACATACAAAGATTTGTTGAATATTGAACTCTAGGCAATATATCTCCACTCCCATTTTGAATATGTCTGAAATAATGCTATGTATTCTATGTATACAATATATATTTAACAGATAAGTAACCGCACCACGTTGTCACCACGATACCAGTTTAATGCACATGATTATGTACAGTAGTTAAGTTAGCTCTGGAGGATGACTCTCTACAGTGTAGGTGAGCAGTGTGGTTCGGAACCATAGGAAAGGGACCTGGAGAAGCTGGTGGGGGGACAGCCCGTGCATGGGCAGGACGCGTGCCGCACGCCCCCCCCACGTCCCCACACCAGACTACGCCTTGTGCGCTGGGTGGAAGAAGACAAATCACACATATGGAAGGATCCCGTACATGAGGAGAGCCATGACAGCAGCACTGAACAACCCAGCCACGGGGACAGTCACAAACCAGGCCACAAAGATGTTCCGGAAGAGGCGCCAGTCCACGGCCTTCCGGGAGCGGATCCAGCCCACGGCCACCACCGAGCCCACCTGTGGGAGCACAGACATTTCACAGTGAAAATGGAGGCCCGCAAATATGAAGCTGAGACACAGACTCTACATTCAGCCGATGGAAACTGGCTAATCTCAGAAGTAAACTGCATTATGAAATGACCAATTCTTTCCCCTCAATTTGTTAAAAGTTCTTAAAATAATTTAGATTTTAGGTATAATTACTTTAGGATTATTCTACTCAGCATATAGTTCCGATATACTTTTCCACGTATATTCTGCTCTATTTGAGTGGAACGTTAGCCAATTACATGTCTTGTCTTCTCTCTGCACCTTATAAACTATAACTTGTCTTAAATATTCCGCAGGTAGGCTACTGTTTAACACAACGTATGAACCTGCTTTAATGTGCCCTTCTCTTAGAAAAACAGCATCATAAATGTTGGAGCTGGAGAAGACCTCTGAGGATATCCAATCCACATCATTCGTTTACAGAGGATGAAACAGGTCCCGAGAGGATCCGGGGGCACGAGGAAGTACCGTTCATCACAGCACCTGCAGACTAGAACTCAGGCCTCTTGATTTTAAACTGGTTTTCTCCTCTATCTCAAGCTGCCTGGCCATCTTTGTACTTTAGCTAGTATGAAGGGAAGTAAAAAAGCAAACAGCAAAGTAAACTAAATAAGATAAAATGGAGCATAAATATTATTGGATCGGAACTCTCACTCATGCCTCACAAAATGACAGGTACAGATACTTGAAAATCACAATGTTAACACGGACTCAAATCTTTTTCTAAACACTCACCATTCATTTTATGGTTTGTTGAAAGTTTAAAAAGGAAAAAAGACTCAGCTTCAAGTACCCTAAAAATGAAAATCATAAAGTACAACTCCTGTAACATCTCATGCCTCACTCTGGTAGGGCTCAGAGTTCAACAGAATGCCCATCTGTGAGCTGGATTTTTAGGATCTCCATTAAATAGGCTCTGTTTCTACTAACCCTCAAATACTCCAGAATCATCAGGGGCCAATGAGGTTCAAATAACAACCAGGGTCTAACCACAAAAAAAAAAAAAAAAAAAAAAAAATCCAACACATCAGATTGTTTATGGACACAAACTGGAACCCCCAAAACAGCAGTATGTTGAAAGGCAGTTAATCTGACATTCTGTCAACCCAAGCCGTGACTGACCAACATCTCTAGGACAGCAACTAACTAACCCTTAGGGGAGGCCTTCAAAGTGATTATTGTATTTAAAGTCTTTGGCTGTAACCAGTACCCTGTATGAACCTGATAATCCTGTTTAGCAGTTCCTAAAACATGACAATCGAGATTTTTCTACTGCCTAAGGATCAGCTAGTTTCTCTTGGTCCTCAAATATGGTCAAGTTCACAAATTCTAGCTCCTGTTAAACACTGTCTCTCCGGAGCATGTCCTCTTTAGTGCCCCTTTGGTTGTCCTGGATTCCCTGAAGGAGGACACGTTCAAGTTTCCATTTTATCATGCCCTCTTCCTTTCTTAGAAAACCTTTTTAAAAAGCATAAAGGTAGGGGCGCCCGGGTGGCTCAGCTGGTTAAGTGTCTGCCTTCAGCTCAGGTCATGACGTCAGGGTCCTGAATTGGGCTCCCGGCTCACTGCGGAGTCTGCTTCTCCCTCTCCTTCTGCTCCTCCCCTCCGCAACCCCCCACTTGTGCTCTCTCTCTCAAATAAATAAAATTTTTTAAAAAAGCATAAAGTTAGAATAATATTATAGCAAGTTTATGTACTAGGAGGGATGGACAATTACCCAGACCCCCACTACCGTCCTATTTTATATTCCTTTCTTGTATTTTTTTATCAATATACTTTTATTTGTAAATAATAGGGCACACTATTTCCTTTCGTTAAAAAAATTAACATTATATCATAGGCATATTCCCATAGTGCTCACAGCCTTTATGATTATCATGAAAAATGGCACACCTTTTAGGTGGATGGATGCACCTTAATTTAACCACTTCCAGTTTGCTTCCAATTTTTCCCTATTAAAAATATTTCCAGGACACCTGGGGGGCTCAGTCAGTTAAGCGTCTGCCTTCAGCTCAGGTTGTGATCTCAGGGTCCTGGGATTGAGCCCCACATTGGGCTCCCTGCTCAGTGGGGAGCCTGCTTCTCCCTCTGCCCCTACCCCATGCTTGTGCTCTCTTTCTCTTGCAAACATAAATAAAATCTTAAAAAAAATAGTTCCATGATTAATGTATTCATATAGCTTATATTTGGGCTTTACAAAATAATATTCCCTGAAATGGATTATTAAAGGGGGCATTTATTTAGTTTTGTTATTTTATTTTAATTCCAGTATAGTCAACATACAGGGTTATATTAATTTCAGGTGAACAATAGTGATTCAACAACTTAAAGGGAGCATTTAAAAAACATCTTGAAATAATTTGAAACAGAGAAAAGTTGTAAGAACTCCACACACCCTTTACCCAAATTCACCAGTTTTTAACCTTTTGCCACAATCTATGAAGAAACATTTTCATACTATTAAAATATCCTGCCCCTCATCCACCTCCCTCTCCCCTTGGGCTAAAGACTCAGCCATCCCTTCTTTACTCCAATGGTTGCAACATGGTAATTTACCAACTCCCTTGCATGTATCAGATGGAATGCTGCTTGGAGGAAGAACAGGATCTTAATACATACTGCCAAATAGTTTTATAAACAGTTGTAAATGTAGAAGATCATCCATAATCTGTGAATTTTGGTACACTGTAATAATCCTGCAAATTTTTCTTTTTTGTTAACCAATCAACAAAACCATGTCTTACTGTTGCTTTAATTCGCGTATCTTTAATTACTCCTAAGGCTGAACTTACTTTTATTTATCCAATTGTACTCTCTCAGTCTTTTTTTTTTAAAGATTTTATTTATTTATTCGACAGAGACAGAGAGAGAGGGAACAGAAGCAGAGGTAGTGGGAGAGGGAAAAGCAGGTTTCCTGTGGAGCAGGGAGCCCGATGTGGGGGCTCGATCCCAGGACCCTAGGATCATGACCTGAGCCGAAGGCAGATGCTTAACGACTGAGCCACCCAGGCGCCCCTCTAGTCTTTACTCTATATAAAATTGTCTCTCCATATACTTTGCCCAATTGGAATCTAAATGTGTCCCTTTATTTATTTATGTGTGGTCTTTATTGAATGATATTAACTCTTACTTAATGCAAATATTTTCTCAATTCACCATTTTGCTTTGTTTCAAGTTTCTAATTCCATACAATAAAATATGCTGTGCTCTTCTCCTGTGATTTGTCCTTGAATATTTGATATTTAATTCTATTTTACTATACATTTTCTAAAATAAGATTCTGTTCTATTCTAAATTTTAAAATTGCTTCTGAGCTTGGGAACTGCTGCCGAGTAATTTATACTCTGAATCTTACTCATAATGGGTAGCCAGGTAAATGGGCCATAGCATCACACCCAAATGTGGCAAATACTGCCTTCAAAATCCAAAAAGGCCCAACAAGCACCATGTCTCATCTTACTTGTGGGTTGTGCTAAACTACATAATTATCAAATTAAATAAAAGATGGCAATAGATTGTAAAAAAAAAAAAGTTTTCAAAATGCTAGTTAGGCCATCAGATATATTTTTTGAGAGTTGTGTGTCTAATTTTGTTTTTCTCGATTGACAGCCAGCTATCCAACGTCACTTACCCAACATCTTCAAACTATATTGCTCGTATATCGTAGGTTCTATCTCTGGCCTATCTACTGTTTTATAGAAATATCAGATTTTTTTCATTGTATAAATATGTATTTAAATACATATAACATTGATCATTTTAGCCATTTTTAAGTGTACAATTGAGTGGCATAAAGTATTTTCACATTGTTTTGCAACCATGAACACCATTCATCTCCAGAACTTTGTATCTTCCCCAACTGAAACTGTCCCCATCCACACTGTTGCCCCGCCTCCATGTATTTTCAACTTTCTCTCGGGTAAGACTAGTCTCTCCTCATCACTTTTCTTTTTAGATTTTATATTCTAACTTAACCTACCAAATTCACTTTAGTCTCCTTTTGTAAAGTTAGAAGAAAAATTTGGTTGGGGTTGTATTTGCGGGGAACATAGTATCTTTTTTTTTTTTTAAGATTTTTTTTTTTTTAAAGTAATCTCTACACCCAACGTGGGGCTTGAACTCACGACCCGGAGATCAAGAGTCGTGTGCTCCATCAATTGAGCCAGGCAAGTGCTCCGCAGGGAACTGATATCTTTCTAAAATTTAGTTTTCCCGTCCAATAACACAGTCTGTCTCATCTGCCGGTCTTCTTTCACGTCTGTGCAAAGTTTTGTGCCTTTTTCATATATACCACTTGCATTTATCAGGATTATTCTGAAATAGCTTTTTGCTATAATTCTGGAGGTGTTCTTGTTTTTAGTACATTTTCGTACTGGCTATTGCTGACAGAGAAGCTCTAGAGTTCTGTATTTTTAGGGTGGGCTGGGTCATTTTTACTGAATTCTAGCAGTGTTTTATTTTATTTTATTTTATTTTTCAAAGATTTTTATTTATTTATTTGACAGAGAGAGATAGCGAGAGCAGGAACACAAGCAGGGGGAGTGGGAGAGGGAGAAGCAGGCTTCCTGCCGAGCAGGGAGCCCGATGTGGGACTCGATTCCAGGACCCTGGGATCATGACCTGAGCTGAAGGCAGACGCTTAACGACTGAGCCCCCCAGGCGCCCTCTAGCAGTGTTTTAGAGACACATGCTGAATTTTATCAAATGTCTTTTTGGCATATATGTCAGTAGATGATCACATGTTGTTTTTTTTTAATAGACTGATGAACCGCATTATTTTGAAGATGTCAGAACACCCTTCTTGGGATTCACTCAACACCTGTCTGTTGAGCACTTACAAAGGGCCAGCCCTGTGTAGGTGCAGGTGGTGGATAAACCCTGCCCTGTTCAGAGCCTGTTTTCTAGTAATCTGGAAAATCAATTTGATCCTGCTGAAATGTTCTAAAATCGTTCATGTCATTTATTAGCTCCTTAAGTTTTATACCAATATTCATAAGTAAATATAGCTTTCGTTGTCATGTTTTAAATCAGGTTTTGGTATTAGGCTTATTCAGTATATGCTTTATAGAACAAAATGAAGAGTTTCCTGTTCTATTTTGTTTTTTTTCTACACTGTAGAAAGTTTACATAACATGAAAATTATTCTTTTAAAATGGAAGAGGTTATCGGGGGTCTGAATGGCTCAGCTGGTTGAGCATCCAACTCTAGGTTTCGGCTCAGGTCATGATCTTGGGGTTGTGAGATCAAGCCCTGAGTTGGGCTCTGCACCAAGCAGGGAGTCTGCTTGAGGTTCTCTCTCTCCCTCTGCCCCTCTGTTGTCTCGTGTGTATGCGCACTCTCTCTCTCAAATGAATAAATCAATCTTCGGGCGGACTTGGGTGCCTCAGTCGGTTAAGCGGTTGCCTTTGGCTCAGGTGGCGATCCTGGGATCCTGGCATCTGGCCCCGCACTGGGCTGCCTGCTCAGCGGGGAGTCTGCTTCTCCCTCTCCCTCTGCCCCTCCCCACTTGTGCTCTCTCTCAAATAAATAAAATCTTTAAAAATAAATAAGTAAATCTTAAAAAAAAAATAAATACAATGGAAGAGGTTATCTAATGAATCCATCTAGAACTGCAATCAGCTGTGCCCCCGCCTTTTTGCTTTTTCAGATGAGAATTGTTTTTGGAGATTGTCCTTACTTTCTTCCTCTGGTTCTGGTCAGACTTTCCACTTTTCCCTACTTCTTTGTCAATATTTATTTGTCATGTATACTTTTTGCAGAAAATAATTCATTTTACATAAATTTTCAAATTCCTTAGCATACAGCTTCGTGGTTTCTTGTATAACTTAAAAATGCCCTTCTCTAGGGGCGCCTGGGTGGCTCAGCCGTTAAGCGTCTGCCTTCGGCTCAGGTCATGGTCCCAGGGTCCTGGGATCAAGCCCCGCATCGGGCTCCCTGCTCTGCGGGAAGCCTGCTTCTCCCTCTCCCACTCCCCCTGCTTGTGTTCCCTCTCTTGCTGTGTCTCTGTCTGTCAAATAAATAAATAAAATCTTTAAAAAAAAACAACAAAAAAAAAAACAAAAAATGCCCTTCTCTATCTGTTGTTATAATGTCTTTCTCCTAACTTAATTCCCTTTCTTTTTTCCCTGATGTGAATTGATATTATTTTATTAGTAACCACTTTTCTCTCTCCCTCCCCTTTAGTATTTTTTTAAAATTTATTTTGCTTTTATAATTACTACACCTTTCTTAGTTTGCTCAGAATTTTAATTGTTCTGCACCTTTTAAAAAATCCTAATTTGAATGTCTAGCTCTTTTATTTTCCCTTTGCTCAATTAAACCATTCAAAGATAGGACTTTTCAACTGAGTCTAACTGGCTGCCAAAGGTTTTTCCATGTATCTCCACACACACACATAGACACACACACTTTTTTTTTAAAGAAAATTATCATTATAATTTTTAAAAAACTGCCTGATTCAACTGTTACTTAAAAAGAGCACTTAAAACTACCCAAGGGGATACTTCCTTTTTTCAACACGTAATAAATTTATACTTTAATTTCATTGTGATTAGTGTGTTCAGCACAACTTCTGTTTTTATTTTATAAATTTTAACGTGATTTTTATCATGGCCTTCTGAATTTATTTTGATAAATGCTTGATGATACTTGACAAAAAGTTGTATATGATCAGCAGGGTAAAACTTTGATATATATTTATTATACCGCTCAAAATCTATTATTCAAATCTTTTATATTCTTCTTTTAAAATTATTTATTTTAAAAGATTTTATTTATTCATTTGACAGAGAAAGGGAGAGCACACAAGCAAGGGGAGCAGCAGAAGGAGAGGGAGAAGCAGGCTTCCCGCAGAGCAGGGAGCCCGATGTGGGACTCGATCCCAGGACCCCATGATCATGACCTGAGCTGAAGGCAGACACTCAACTGACTGAGCCACCCAGGCGTCCCAAAAAATTTATTTTAGAGAGAGAGTGCGCACACGTGAGTGGGGGGAGGGGCTGAGGGAGAGAGAGCAAATCTCAAGCAGACTCCCTGCTGAGCACAGAGCCCGATGTGGGGGTCTTGATCCCATGACCCCAAGATCATGACCTGAGCCAAAATCAAGAGTCAGGCACTCAACTGACTGAGCCACCCAGGCGTCCCTCAAATCTTTTATATTATTATTTTTTTAAACTTTTATTTATTTATTTGACAGAGAGAGCACAAGCAGGGGGAGTGGCAGGCAGAGGGAGAGGCAGAGTCCCTGCTGAACAGAGAGCCTGATGTGGGGCTCGATCCCAGACCCTGGGATCATGACCTGAGCCGAAGGCAGACGCAACCAACTGAGCCACCCAGGCGCCCCAAATCTTTTATATTCTTAAATACTTTTTGTCTTCTTCATCTGTCACACACTTAGACATATTAATTTTTGAGTTCTAGTGGCTTTTGCCTTATCTTTTTAGTTGTTATGTTATATGGATCACAAGGGACCCAGAGTACTATGTCTTCACTACTGATTGTCTTTTGTTTGTATTATTCATTGCTGTGTTGTAACCTCCCTCTTAGTAAGCTAAATGTGTTTCCAGATTAAGGCCATCATAGGCACCAAGAGCAATAGAATTATTGAGGAGCCGGGGAACCAAAGAGCAAGAATCAGAAAATTAAATTAGAAATTATAATACTAACTTTTAAACTTTTTTTTTTAAGATTTTATTTATTTATTTGAGAGAGAGAGAATGAGAGAGAGCACACGAGAGGGGTTAGGGCCAGAGGGAGAAGCAGATTCCCTGCCGAGCAGGGAGCCCGATGCGGGACTCGATCCAGGGACTCCAGGATCATGACCTGAGCCGAAGGCAGTCGCTTAACCAACTGAGCCACCCAGGTGCCCTATAATACTAACTTTTAAAATCAGCAGTGTTTCCTAAAAGCACTTCCAAATCCAAAGGCTGGTTGCATAATCATTTATGTCATCAATATAGATGAACAATGTGGGTAATTCACAAAAAAGAATCATCCCAAACCAGCCCGTTTTGGATAACACCACTCTGAATCACTGTTAAAAAGCTCACAAATGTGTTCCATAGTGGCCCCTGTCTGCAGTAGCCCTGGCTGGAGACCGCAGCTGATCAAGGCTCACAGAAGGGAAGAAAAATTCAAGTTACTGAAACATACAACTGTTGATACTTTTATTTTCAAGAGTCGTTTCTATTTTTTTAATTAAGGCTTTTAACTTTAGCCAGAGGTAGCGTCCCAGGAAAATATCTAATGAATTGAACCCTCTGATGTAAAATACAAAAATGTATAACACCGAAAGATTTATAGAAAGCAAAACTTGTTTTGCCTATGCGTTCTGAAATACATGATTATACTAATACATTATACTGTTCTGGATAATATGATTTTTCTAATTATGCTTTTCTAAATTATATATTCAGCTAACATCTGGATCACTTAATGGAGGTTTGTGTTTTAAATGGGGTACAATAAAATTTAAACTATGCTCTTAGTTATGTACACTTAGAAAAAAAGCATGAATGAATAAAATGTACCCATATACATTCAAAAGTGTATTTTCAGCAATACTTTCCATCTTTTCCTGCCAAGTTCCTAACTTTTGTCCCCCTTCTGCAGAAGGTGGCTCTAAGCAAGAAACCTAACAAGCAGAGAGGACAGGAAGCAATGAGCTGGAAAAATCGAACAGGTGGTGTGATTATTCCTGAAAAAACACAATGGCATTCAGTTATGACTTTATGCAGATGTCAGCACCCTTTGAATGTTTCCAGAATCATGGTGTCACCCACACGGGACCTTGCTCCTAACGCCACGCCGTATCTCTCATATTTCCGCCCGCACCTGCTGCGCGGGGCTACCCCACATGGACTGGCACTGTGGGAGGGGGGGGCGCTCGGCCAGAGGGCAGCTGCAAGCTCGTCCCAGCGCCTCACCACCCAGGCTTTGCACCCTGCGGTGAGGACTGGAAAGCCAGGACCCTGACTTAAGCTACTGCAGCGATTAGCTCTGGGCTTTTTCCATCAGTCCACCATCAGTGACACTGGCCAGACTGGTCAGAATCTGAGTGGAGGTCTGGCTCCTGTCTATTTGATAGCTGACATCGACTGTGGTCTTGTGTTAAGGAGACTTATTTTAAGTCTCCAACGAGCTATCCTAACTCTATTTATCATCAGCTCTAAGGAAACAAAACCTATCACATGATTTGTATGGATATTTTAGGATAATGATGACATACACATTTATTCATTAAGGTCCTGTACAAACTGGATATAAATTCCTTAGGCGCACCTCCTCATTATAGTATAAATATAAATATTGGGGAAATGACATAAGAGTGTAGGTTTTTATGGACACTTAATACTTTTCATCTATTTCTGTAAGTAGTATTATAAAGTTTAGTCTTGGGGCACCTGGGTGGCTCAGTCATTAAGCGTCTGCCTTCGGCTCAGGTCATGGGATCGAGCCCCATGTCTGGTTCCATGCTCCGTGGGGAGCCTGCTTCTCCCTCTCCCACTCCCCCTGCTTGTGTTCCCTCTCTCGCTGTGTCTCTGACAAATAAATACATAAAATCTTAAAAAAAAATAAAGTTTAGTGTTATTAGCAAAAGAAGTACTGTCCGTTATAACACTTCATACATTCGTATAGGTCAGACTGCTGATAACGCTAGGTAACAGCCCAGGGAAACCAAACTCGGTTTTTCTTTTTTTTTAAGATTTTATTTATTTATTTGAGAGAGAGAATGAGATAGAGAGAGAGCATGAGAGGGGGAAGGGTCAGAGGGAGAAGCAGACTCCCTGCTGAGCAGGGAGCCCGATGCGGGACTCGATCCCGGGACTCCAGGATCACGACCTGAGCCGAAGGCAGTCGCTTAACCAACTGAGCCACCCAGGCGCCCCAAACTCGGTTTTTCAAGAGATCTTTCAACTGGTGGGAAAGAGGTAGCCTTCACTAGGCTTGCTTACGTGCAGGGTTAATCATTAAGAAGACAGTAACATTTATTTAAAAGCAGCCCCAAAGACTCTTCATGCCTGCAGAAGAGTTCAAAGCCTATTTCTTTGGGAGAAAAATATACTTAGTAAGAGGCATTTCCTCTCTGCTCCCACACACCAGTGAATTGAAGTTGATGTGGAGTAAGGCGGGAGAGGATCACTTTCCATTCCATAGAGTTTTGTACTGTTTGAAATATTTCAATGAATGTGTGCTTCTTTTGTAACTTTTACGTCACTGGAATCAGAACGGTAACAGTGACAGAATGGCAGAACGCAGCACATTTTTCCTGCCTTCCTTCTTTGCACCTGCCAGGCGTGGGGGGCAGGGTGCGGAAAGCAGGGCGGGGGCACCCTGCTGGTGCGGGACCTCAGTTGGGCCCCTCCCTGGTCATGTGAGCTTGGGTGAGTTACTTAACCTCACTATCTTCAGTTTCCTCATTGCTAAAACTGAAGTCACCTTAGCACTCACCTCCAAAGGTTCTTGGGAGGATTAAATGGGTTCATATTCACAGGGCACTTAACACGCTACCCGCAGAGAGCACCTGCCCCGCATGTCTTAGCTGTGGTTGGTTACCATTACCAGGATCACTGTGACAAGTAGAAGGCACAGAGCATGAGGTCAACGTCTGAATGCCGGCTCTAGCACATGCTGAATGTATGATCTTGGGAGAGTGACCTAACTCGGGAGTCCTCAGTTTTCTCATTTGTAAATTGGGAATAACTACCAATTTCATAGGGTTGCTCTGGGGGTTGAGTGATTTATCTGTTGCACATGTATGAAGCCCTAAACACAGCGCTTGGCATTTCCCAAGCACTCAGTAAGTGGCAGTGATTTTTATAATAAAAATTTCTGGAAACTGCGGGTTTTCTATATACTGTAGCAAAAAGGGAGAAAACAAGGAAACAAAAAGCCTCCTTCCAATGAGGCTGATTCTCCATGCCACGAGGCTCCGGATTTGTCAGCTGGCCTACTTAAAATACTCCCATAAACGCCACCTGTCATTTTAATATTTGAAGCACTAAGCCATTCACACGTAATGGTATTTGTTTTTAATAAACACATCGGTTGGTGTTTTTAAACTGTGTGTGAATGTGGATGGCTGTCTCTGCCTTGGTCACTTTGGTGGCCCTGGTGCCCACAATGAACGGTGCCTCATACAGAGCAGGTACAAATGGTTTTTTTCTTGAATGACACAAACAAAAGAACCTAGGAAAAATCTGGAAGTGTCTTTTGCTTCATTGAAGTTAGTGAATATTTTTGTATATGGGAAGCCCACTGAGTATGTTTTAGGGGCAGACCTGGGTTCTAGTCCTGGCTCCTCCCTGGGTGATGCTAGAGGACTCCCAGAAACTCATCGAGACCATTTCCTCTTCCTTCATCTTTCAGGTTCCTTGCAGCTCCAACATTCCCCCGTTCTAAGGAATTCCTTCCTGCACAGGCCTGAGTTTTAGAGCACTTGATCGATATTCAGCATTACCCCTCCTTTGGAATTGACTCTAAGGCAATCGAGTCACTTTGACCAGTCACGTAAGGAAAAAGAACTGAAACAACCAAGTCTTACACTTCCATTGAGATGATTTCTGCTTAGTTTACTTCCACTGTCAACGCCCAGTCCCCTGCACTGGCTGGAACTGGGTGCCATGCCCCCGTGTGAGCCTACGAATATGGTTAGCGTACACATGACTTCATTGCAAAATCCACTGTGGAAACAACGAGACAGAAACAGGACAAATGGAAAGTGTGAAGCACACATGGAAGGAGGGAGAGCTCTTGCCATGCATGCACTGAGAAGGCCAAGTGTGCGTGACAGAAGGCGTCATGCTGACGAGCCTGGAGGGTCAAGAGGGACAGCCCACATCCAGCAACACTCCAGCGGACCCAGCAAACCTTGAGATGACTGTTTGCATAAACAAGCATACACCAAGCGCCGCCGGCTTTTCTCCACTCGCTCGGCAACTGTGGACTGAGCCCAGCAGCCCGAGGCCGGACCCACCTTGCAGTGCGTGGTGCTGACGGGAAGCCCGACGTTGGAGGCGATCACCACTGTGAACGCGGAGGCCAGCTCAATGGTGAAGCCGCTGCGGGAGGGGGCACAAGACACACATCACAGGCGCTCTTTGTATCAGCCTCACTGGCACCCCAGGGGTGCCAGAGTCTCACCAGAACATTCTTTGGGTCGATTGTTGGCCTGCTGACGGGGCCAGATGACATTAGCAGAAAAGAAACTGCTGCATAATGACAATTCACACTAAGACTGTGCATGATACTGTTTACAGCCCTAAATAGCCTTCTTTTTCTGATATGTTTTCCAAAAGCACACACTGTCGTAACTGGGTCAGAAATTCCTGCTGTGTAAAAAATGCTAAATTAGTCATTTCTAAAGTGGCAGAGGAAGAAAAAAACCATACTCCCATTTTTAAAATGTGTACTTCTTGCAAAAAAAGTGAATTTTCCCCTCAGATTGCTCATTTTTCTTCAAATCCATCTTATAAAATAATCTTTCATTACAGTGGGTTTCAAGGGGGAAAAAGACTTCCTATAATAGGTGGTTCCAAGTTTAGTTGTATTCTCAAAGTTCTCCTGTCAGTTTGTACTGAACCCCAAATATATGTGGAGAATACACAACAGAAGGACCACGGAGAGACCATGTGGGAGGACAGTGGGGCACCGTTCCCCATCTGCTGAGCCCCAGGAAGCTCGCACAGGCTAACCTCGAAGGGTGGCAGCCGAGAGCTGCTTCCATCCAGCAGGTGAAGCTGTGTGGCAGAGAATTTTCGGGAAATGCAGACCCTGGGCCCGCTTGCCCTCTGGGCCTCCCGTGGGGTGAGACCCCCGGGGAGCCTGGACCGGGGTTTCTTTTCCTCTTCCCTCCTGCTCTGCTTCAGCTTCTCTTCCTCCTAAACTTCCAGCCTCTCATTTTCCCTCGCTCGGTGCCACTGCGGATGGGCCGGGTGCACGGGCCGGAGGGCGGCGAGCCCTGTCCCCGCTGGGCCCCCAGCGGCCCGGAGGCTGTGCTGAGGGCGTGGGGGCGGAGGGGCAGCCGGGCTCTGCGGCAGGCCTGGGAGGACAGCCCTGCCCCTCAGGCTGGTGCTTCGGCTTACCTCGACGGCGTGATGGGAGTGAGGTCCTTCCCCATGGTCTGGATCACTCTTCTCCCCCAGACCCAGAGACCGGTGCAGATGCCGACTCCTCCATAAAACAACAGCCAGACGGGGGTCGCTGCTTCTTGCAGGACTGCGCCTTGCTCGTAAATCAGCCACAAGGCTACCAGGGGACCGATGGCGTTACTGGGGGGGAAAAAGAGATGGTGACACAGACACGGTCTGCACGTGCACGAGGCCCCGTGCGCAGTGGGTGGCGGCTTCCCGGGCTTGAGGAAAGCCCAGCTGCCTGTATTTGTGGATCGCCCACATAATCGAAATGATTAACTTGTTTTATTGAGGTGAAAAACCCCATCAAATGTACTACCTTCACCATTTCTAAGTGTACGGTTCAGTAGTGTTCAGCAGTTCACGCTGTTGTGAAACAGATCTCTAGGATGTTCTCACCTTGCAAGTCTGGAACTTTACACCCACGGAACAGTAAGTCCCTCTGCCCCGACCCCTGCCGCAGCTCATCGCCACCCTACTTTCTGTTTCCACGGATTTGACTACTCTAGGTACTTCATAGAAGCAGGATGACTTAGTACTCGTGTCTGTGTGATGGGCTTACTTCACTCTGCATCATGTCCTCGGGGTTCATCCACGTGGGAGCATGAGTGGGAATTTCCTCCCTCTGCAAGGCTGGACACCCCCCGGATGCACAGCCCACATCTCCATCCGCCCCCTGGCCGCCGGGAGTAATGTGTAGTGAACACAGGTGTACAAATACCCCTTCAGGACCCCGCCTGCACTTCTCCCGGGTATACACTCGGAAGGAAGAAGACTGTGGGGTCACACGGTGGTTCTATTTTTCGTATTCTGAGGAGCCTCCAGATCATTTTCCACAGCAGCTGGGCCAGTCTCCATGCCCACCAACAGCGCACGAGCCTCCCATTTCTCCACACCCTCGCTGACACTTGTCATTGTGGGTTTTTTTACAGGAGGCCCCTTAATGGGTGTGTGCCTTCTTAATTTTTTAAAGGAGTACTGAAATATCATGACAAGTGGACACAAACACCCAGTTCTTTTTTCCTCTTCTATTTTTCCTCTATTTCCATTTTCACTACTAGCATAGCTCCTACTAGTAGCTAGCAGGGCGGCTGTGTCAGCTCCCACACGACGGGCCACAGACACCGTCTCTAACCGTTGGTTCTCACGCCCACCCTGCCCCCCAGCTATTGCTGCTCCCATTTTACTGATGAGGAAGCGGATGCCAAAGTCCTGTCACCAGCAGGCGGCAGGACTTAGTGCTTACACCCTTCCCCTCAACCCGCTGCTGTCACTCAGGCCCTTGGAGGCACACGCGGACTGTTTTGGAGGATGCCACAGGTTTGGTTTGGGTTTTAAGACAGGCTCCATGCCCAGAGTGGAGCTCAACGCGGGGCTTGAACTCACGACCCTGAGATCAAGACCTGAGCTAGGACCAAGGGTTGGACGCTAAGCCGACTGAGCCACCCACGCACCCCATTCTTTGGTGAGGTGTCTGGTAAGGTGTTTGGCCCATTTTTAAAACTGGGTTCTTTTCTTATTGTTCAGTTTTAAGAGTTCTTTGTATATTACTATTTTAGCAGATATGTCTTTTGCAAATATTTTCTCTGTTTCCAGCGTCTCTTCTCTTTCTCGTGACACTGTCCTCCACCATGCAGCAGTTTCTGATTTTAATAAAGTCCAGTTTATCTAGTATTTCCTTTATGGACTGTGCCCTTGGTGTTGTATCTAAAGAATCATTTCCATACCCACGGTCATCTAGGTTTTCTCCTGTGTTATCCCACTAGAGTTTCATAGTTTTTCTCCTTACGTTTAGGTTTGCAATCCATTTTGAGTTACTTTCTCCGAAGGGTGTAAGGTCTGTGTCCAGATTCATTTTTTTGCACATGGATGTCTAGTTGTTACAGCACCATTCATTGAGAAGACTCTCTTTGCTCTTCTGTATCTCCTTTGCTCCTTTGTCAAAAATCAGTTGACTATATTTATGGGAGTCTATTTCTTTTTCTTTTAAGATTTTATTTATTAATTTGAGAGAGAGAGAGTGCACGCATGAGTGGGGGGCAGAGGGAGAAGCAGGCCCCCTGCAGAGCAGGGAGCCTGACGCAGAGCTTGATCCCAGGACCCTGGGATCACGACCTGAGCTGAAGGCAGACGCTTAACGACTGAGCCACCCAGGCGCCCCTACAGGGGTCTATTTCTGAGCTCTACTCCATTTCACTGATTTGTCTATTCTTTTACCATTACCACACCGTCTTGATTACTGTAGCTATATTATAGTAAGTCTTGATGTTGGGTAGTGTCAGTCCTTCAGTTTTGTCCTACTCCTTCAATACAGTGCTGGCTATTCAGGGTCTTTTGCTTTTCCTTGTAAATTTTACAATCAGTTTGTTGATATCCACAAAATAACTTGCTGGGATTTTGACTGGGATTGTAAGGAATTTATAAATCAAGATGGGAAGAACTGACATCTTGACAATATTGAGTCTTCCTACCCTTGAACATGGAAAATCTCTCCATTTAATTCTTTGATTTTATTCAACAGTTTTGTGGTTTTCTGCATCTAGATCTTGTACATATTTTGTTAGATTTATACCTGTTTCATTATGTAAACAATATCCTGTTTTTAATTTCAAATGCCACCTGTTCATTACTGGTGTGTAGGAAAGCAGTTGACGTGTATATTAACCTCATTCCTGCAACCTTGCTATAACTGCTTATTCATTTCAGGAGTTGAGGAAGTTCCCCTTTATTCCTAGTTTACTGAGAGTTTTTATCATGAATTAAGCAAGATTTTTCTGCCTCAATTGATATGATCATGTGATTTTTTCCTTTTTAGCCTATTGATGTGATAGATTACATTAACTGATTTTTGAATGTTGAACCAGCCTTGCATACCTGGGATAAATATCACTTGGTCATGGTGTTTCATTCTTTTTATACATTGCTGGATTGAATTTGCTGATATTCTGTTGAGGATGTGTACATCCACGCTTCTGACAGATATTGGTCTGTAGTTTTCTTTTATGTCAATGGCCTTGTAGAATAAGTTAGGGAGTATGCCCTCTACTTCTATCCTCTCAAAGAGCCTGTAGAGAATAGGCATAATTTCTTCCTTAAATGTTTGGTAGAATTCACCAGTGAACCCATCTGGGTGTGGAGCTTTCTGTTCTGGAAGGTTATTAATTATTGATTTGATTTCGTAAATAGAGATAGGCCTACTCAGATAGTCTATTTCTTCTTTCATGAGTTCCGGCAAGTTGTGTCATTCAACAAATTAGTCTTTTTCATCTAGGTTGTCAAAATTATGGCCAGAGTGGTTCAGAGTATTATCTTTTTAATGTTCATAGGATCTATAGTGAAGTCTGCTCTTTCATTTCTGATATTAGTAATTTGTATCCTCTCTTTTTCTTAGTTAGCCTGGCTAGAGGCTTATCGCCTTTATTAATCTATTCAAAGAATTAGCCTTTGGTTTCACTGATTTTCTCTTTTGATTTCCTGATTTCAATTTCACTGATTCTTTTCTAATTCTTATTATTTCCTCTGCTTACTTTGGATTTAATTTTCTCCTCTTTTTCTAGTTTCCTTGGGTGGAAATTTAGATTACTGATTTTATATATTTATTCTTTTCTAATATATACATTCAGTGCTATAAATTTCTAAGCACTGCTTTTGCTGCTTCCCACTAATTTTGATGTGTTTTCATTTTGATTTAGTTTAAAATATTTAAAAATTTCTCCTTTGATCCATGTGTTATTTAGGAGTTTAATCTCCTGGACACCTGGGTGGCTCAGTCATTAAGTGTCTGCCTTCGGCTCAGGTCATGATCTCAGGGTGCTGGGATCGAGCCCCACATCGGGCTCTCTGCTCAGCGGAAAGCCTGCTTCTCCCTCTCCCACTCCCCCTGCTTGTATTCCTTCTCTCGCTGTGTCTCTCTCTATTAAATAACTAAAATCTTTAAAAAAAAAAAAAAAGAAGAAGAAGTTTAATCTTCTTATATTCTGGGATCTTCTAATTATCTTTCTGTTATGGATTTCTAGTTTAATTCCATTATGCTCTGAGAGCAGACACTATATTAGCTTTATTTTTTTTAAATGTGTTTAGGTGTGTTATATGGTCCAAAATATAGCATATCCTGCTGAATGTTCCATATGAGCTTGAAAAGGATGTGAATTCTGCTGTTAGAGGAAGCAGTCCACGGACACCAGTTATATCCAGTTGACTTGATGGGGTTAGTGAATTCAACTATGTCCTTACTGATTTTCTGCTTGCTGAATGTGTCTATTCTGCCTAAATTAACATAGCGACTCCTGTTTTCGTTTGATTAGTATTAGCATGATATATTTTCCTCCTTCCATTTACTTTTAACCTGAATGTGTCTTTATATTTAAAGTGGATTTCTTATGGCAACATATACTTGGGTCTTGTTTTTTGATCCAGTCCGACAGTCTTTGTCTTTTAATAGGTGCATTTAGACCACTGACATTCAAAGTGATCACTGATATAGGAGGATTAATATCTACCATATTTGTTACTCTTTTCTATTTGTTGGCCTTGTTCTTTCCTACTTTTGTCTTCCACTTTTTTTTGCCTTTTAATTGCGCATTTTATATGATTTCATTTTCTCTCTTCTCTTAGCATATTGATTATACTTTTTTAAAACTGTTTTTAGTTGTTGCCCTAGACTTTGCAATATATACTTCTACAGCTAATCCATGTCTGCTTTCAAAAAAGACTATACCATTTCACAGACAGCATGGGTCCTTAAAATAAAAAAAATCCTCATTTCTCCCTCCCATCCCCTGTATCACTGCTATCATTCATTTCACTTAATACAGGCATACATAATGATATATATATGCAAAATACGTAATATAAATATAAAATATATAAGATACATACATAGTTGATTCTTCAACACTGTGGGGGTTAGGACGCTGACCCCCACACAGTCAAAACTCTGTGTATAATTTCTGACTCCACAAAAACCTTACTACTAATAGTACTATTGACTGGAAGTCTATTAACACATATTTTGCATGTTATATATATTACGTATTATATTTTTACAATAAAGTAAGCTAGAGAAAAGAAAATGTTAAGAAAATCATAAAGAAGGGACACCTGGGTGGCTCAGTCAGTTAAGCGTCTGCCTTTGGCTCAGGTCACGATCCCAGGGTCCTGGGATCGAGCCCCACATTAGGCTCCCTGCTTGGCGGGAAGCCTGCTTCTCCCTCTCCCTCTGCCTGCCACTCCCCCTGCTTGTGCTCTCTCTCTCTCTCGCTGACAAATAAATAAACAAAATCTTTTTTTTTTTTTAAAGATTTTATTTATTTATTTGACAGAGAGACACAGCGAGAGAGCTGTGTGTATGCATATACGGGTGTGTGTGTGTATATATATATTTTAATTCAATTGTGGTCTGAGAGCAGACATTGTAATTATTTATATTCTTTTTAACTTGTTGAGATATGTCTATATATGAAACTACAGGTAACTCTATACGTATAATAATATATATTAGCATACATGATTGAATAATTGATACACTGTTAGTATTATTTTGAACAAACTGTTATCTTCTGGATCAATTAAGAATAAGAAAAATAGGGGCGCCTGGGTGGCTCAGGCGTTAAGCGTCTGCCTTCGGCTCAGGTCATGATCCCAGGGTCCTGGGATCGAGCCCCGCATCGGGCTCCCCGCTCCGCGGGAAGCCTGCTTCTCCCTCTCCCGCTCCCCCTGCTTGTGTTCCCTCTCTCGCTGTGTCTCTCTCTGTTCTATAAATAAATAAATAAAATCTTTAAAAAAAAAAAAAGAATAAGAAAAATAAGTATTTTTACCTTTACTTAATCCTTCCATGCTGTTCTTCCTCTCTTTATGTAGATCTGAGTTTCTGAGCTATATGATTTTTCTTCTCTCTAAAGAATTTCTCTTAACATTTCTTACAAGGCAAGGTATTTCTCTGGCAACAAATTCCCTCACTTTTTGTTCTTCTGAGAAAGTCTTTATTTCTCCTTCACTTCTGAAGAATAATTTCCCAGGGTACATAATTCTAGGTTGGTGGATTTTTTCCCCCTCACAACTTTAAATATTTCACTCCACTCTCAATTGCATGGTTTCTGAGGAGAAGATAGATGTAATTCTTATCTTTGTTCCTCTATAAGTTTTTTTCTTCTGGCTTCTTTCAGGAATTTTTCTTTTATCTTTGATTTTCTATAGTTTGAGAATGATATGCCTAGGTATAGTTTCTTGGGGGCCTTTATCCCACTTGCTACTCTCTGAGCTTCCTGGACCTATGGGTTGGTTGGTGTCTACCACTGATTTAGGGAAATTCTCAGTCATTATTGTTTCAAATATTTCATCTGTTCCTTTCTCTCTGTCTTCTCCTTCTGGTAATCCCATTATGCATATGTTAACACCTCTGTAACTGTCCCACACTCCTTGGATATTTTATTCTGTTTCTTTCGGTCTTTGTTCTCTTTACTTTTTGGTTTTGGAGATTCCTGTTGACATATCCTCATGCTCAGAGATTCTTCATTCAGCCGTGTCCAGTGTACTAGTAAGCCCATCAAAGGCATTCTTCATTTCTGTTACAGTGTCATCTCTAGTATTTCTTTCTGGTTCTTTCTTAGGGTTTCCATGTCTCTGCTTACATTGCCCATCTGTTCTGGCATGATGCCTACTTTATCCATTAGAACCCTTAGCATATTGGTCATAGTTGTTTTAAATTCCCAATCTGATCATTCTAATATCCCTTGCCATGACTGGTTCTGATGCTTGCGCTCTCTTCCAATTGTGCATTCTGCCGTTTGGTATGTCTTGTATTCTTTCTTGATAGGCAGACACGAGGTGCCAGGTAAAAGGAGCTGCTGTAAGTAGGCCTGCAGTGATGTGGTGGAGAGGTACAGCAGGGCGGGGAAGGCTTCGCTAGTCCTGTGGTTAGATCTCGGTCTTTCCATGAGGCTCTGCCTCTGGACTGCGAACTTCACAAGTATTTCTGTTTGTTTCTCCTGCTTCGTGTAGGACGGGATGGTTCACGTGGGCTAGGGTTTCCCTTCCTCCAGGTTATGCTGTGATAAAACCCCAGCGGGCTAGGCTCTGGTTAACTAGTTTCCCCTGAGGGCAGCTTGTTAAGAGCACAGTGCTCTGGGTATGTCAAAATAGTTACTTTGCCTCTCCCCCGTGATGGAAGTAGGAGGGGACTGTTTTCTCTCATTTTCACCGTGAGGAGCTGGTAGAGCTCCTAGTAGAGGTAAAACTGACAATCTGCGGGGGGGTTAGGGGGGGGTCTCCCTGGGGTCTTTACCCCTCACACTTGTCTCCACGGAGCCTCCAGGAATTCATCATTCCAGTTCAGGCTCTCCTGCCCGGCACTGGTCCGCACAGCACTTTCCACTCGCGAGTCTCCTCCATGACCCCCTGTACTTCTCTGTCTCTCCTGTACTTGGGGACACCCGACTGCCCTGGGTCCTCCTCTTTCTATGGGTCCAAGACAGGTTGTTGATTTTTCAGTCTGCCCACTTTTTCACTTGTTGTGAGGATGGAGCAACAACCTCCGAGCTCCCGCGTGCGGAGCCCCCTGCAGGCCTTCGACGGCAGCCGTCTGCAGGTCCAGTCTCCCCTTCTCAGCCCGCTCAACGCCGTGCAGGCAGAGTGGAGGCTGAGGGTCACAGAGAGCTGCCGTTCGAGTCTGCTTCTCATTAGCTATGTGATCCTGGGTCAGAAACGTCACATTTCTGAGCTTCAGATTCCTTGTCTTTGAAGGATACCACTTATGACCTCAAAGGACCGTTTTGAGATGGATTAGAGTAAGTTACAAATGGTTCAGCACTGAAGCCTGGGGTAAAGGTAATGACCTATGGTTAAAGGAACAGAAGCCTCTCTTCACTGTCGCGTTACTTCCAGAATCTTGCTTTTATCCGACCATGTCTGTACTCAGAAGCCTCAAAACCAGCCCCTGCACTGCAAGCCATTGCCCGAGACTCCAGCCTTCTGAAGCAGTCGCCACCGGACTCTTCCTGAGGCCTTGCAATACTGCTCTGGGGTGGTTCGGTACTTTTCCATGTATGTTCTTTTAATCTCCCCAGCTGGAATTTAAACTCCCAAAGAACAGGGACCCAATTCAGAGCACTTTACCAGTACCAGGGCTTCAGTGAACAATTTTTGATCAGGAGGAGGAGGAAGCAGAGTGGTGCTGGGGGCGGGGGGGGGCAGTCAAGAAACTAAGGACAGAACATGATGCCTCAAAAGCAATAACACGGCGACACCTATATAACAGTGAGTGGAACCTGAGATGTCCAGGCCTCTCGTCTGGGAGGACGACTTCTTTTAAAAAGAACAGACACTGAACCGCACCTGGTTAGGCAGAGTCTGGAAAGCCACAGCTATAGAATGCCAGTCATATATCTGCGCAGTAAGAACTACGACAACTGCATGTTTTCCTGATTTGGAAAAAAACACTAGGCCTGATGATAATTATAGTAATAGTAATAAAGAAAATACACAGATACTATGTGAGGAGCACCGTCCTAAGCGCATTAAATTCAGCATCTCACTTAATCCTCCTGGAAACCCCATGAGGCTGGTACTAGTTTCACCCCCATTTTACAGATTGGGACACTGAGGCTTTGGGAAACTACATGGCTTATCTAGGGCTTCCCAGCTCGGAAGAAGAGAACAGAGACTCTTTACGTATTCCAGGCCTCCATGACCTGCTGACCTTACAGTCCACACTCTCTCCCTCCATGGCCTCCTTGCTCTTCCTACGGTACCCAAGGCCCACTCCTGCCTCAGGCCTTTGCACCTGCTGTCCTGGGACTGCTCTCCCACAGATGCTCACTCGGCTGGCTCCCTCAGCCCCTTCAGATCTCACCCAGCGAGCCCTAACTTGAGCAGCCTAGCCAACACTGCAGTCCCCCAGGCGCTGCCATCCCCCTTCCTACCTTATTCTCCCCTTCGCACTTACACGGCCTAGCACACCACATATGTCTATTCCCAGTGACAGGGGTCTTAGTCGGCTGTCCGCACAGCGCCTGGCCCGCAGGCAGACCCTCAGCACATACTCGCCGAACGAACGAATGACTTACCTCACGTCATTGCCACCATGAGCGAAGGATCCAAAACAGGCAGTGAGGACCTGCAGGAAATGGAACAGGAGGTGGACCTCGGCTGTGTCCTTCTCCTCCTTCTCCTCTTCTGCAGGGTCCTCTCGGGGCTGGTCAGGATCGGTCAGCTCAGAGGCCAGCTTCATTTCCACACCTCCCTCATCGGCCTCGATCTCAGCTTCTGCGACCGCATTGCAGTAGCTCGAGTAGCTGTCATAGCGAAGTCTCTTCTTGGAGTAGGATACGGCGTCACCCACCAGCTTCTCGCTGTCCTCGGGGGCGGAGGACGAGTCGGCAGCTTTGAAGGTCGAGTGCACGGGCATCCCACAGATGGCGGCCGTGTAGCAGGTGTAGCTGTTGTTCCGGCGCAGCAGCCTGTAGTTGTTCTCCGGGGTGGGCCTGTCCTCGGGGCCCCTTTCCGTGTGCATTCTGTGCAGCAAGTCCTTGTAGAGCCCCGAGTCTTTGTGCACCGTGTGGTACACGTGCCCGTCGCTCCGCGTGTGGCCGTCAAAGCCGAAGGTACCGTTGGAGATGGGCGATTTTGCAGAGCCATGAGTCATGGAAAGTGCCCTTCCTGAAAAGGGTTAACGAGAGTCTGATTTTCTAGCCTTTCGAATATAATTGGTTTCTGGAAGGAAATACTCCTCATGGTGGTTATCTCTGGAAATTAGGGTTATGGGGATTTTCAATTTTTTCCACCTGCTTTCTTTTCCACATTAACTATAAAGAACATGTAATATGGTTAAAATAAAAAAGGAAATTTGGAAACATACAAACTAATAATATGGCATTTGAAAATGATGCTATTTTCCTCTTAAAAAGTGTCTTCTAGAAATTACCACAGCACTCTTTCCTGTTTCTAGTAACCAATAAAGGGAGAATCCTTATAAGGAACTTATCTTGGGGAAACTTCATACATGAGGGACAAAATCCAGTTCACTGTGAGACAGATATTTTAAGTGCTCCTTAAAGGCCAATCATGACTGTCAGAGGCACTTATCTGTCAGATCAGTGGGGCAAAATCCATTTGCTTTCTTTGGGCCACGTCGGAGACCGCACCTACGGGAAGTGAAAGCAGGTGCCAGGGCGCCACCTTGCAGGGAGGCGAGGAGCTGCCCGGACAGGCTTGGCAGAGGCTGGTGCTTCGCCCATCGTTCTCCACAAATGTTAGGAGACAAAAGAACCCCCCCGCCGCAGGACAGTATCGATGTTTTCTGAGGTTCCTGTGATTCTACAGTAGGACGACCTCCTTGGTTCCAATTTCAGCTTTCCTCTGTGTCTTCCGGGAGGAAAGCACACTTAGCGAGCTGGAAGGGCCAAGCTCCGGCAGCTGGGAGGATGCGCGCACAGCTGCCCGAGCCCAGCCGCACGGAGGCAGTGCGGGCACGGTGTGCGGCCCCTCATGAGACCAGAAATAGCTCTTGGAAGACAATCACAGGCCCAGAGTGAGCCTGCTCCTGCTCTGTGACTGCATGGTCTCCTGAGACATCTTTAGCCTGGGTTCTCCCAAAACATGAAACTGGGGAGCACTTCTGTTCATTAAGACTGCCTTCTGCCAACCACGCAAACCCCAATCCTCTGCACACGTCTTACCATAGGAGGCCCGGGGGTGGTTTCCCACTGATGTGCCTTCCGAGGTCCCAGCCAGCTCCCCTGCCGGCCCCGTGAGAGGGACAGTGCTGTCGTCATTGGCCTTGGCACCTGGTAGCTCTTTAAATACCGGGGAATCCGCTTCCTGAATTTTCCCGAGGCTTTCATCGGACACTCGTGATAAAGCAGCTTCTTTTTGTAATTTGCCTAAAGAAAATATAGTCATAACTGAAAATGGTGAAATAGAGTTCTTGTTATTAAAAAATGAATATAAAAATGAATATTTATCTTTATACTTCAGTAGTTACTTTGGAAATGAAAAAAAATAGTTATAGCTAGATAGAAAAAATAAAGTGGAGAGTTCAATTATCTGGGAAACTTGAGCCAGAAAAATTCAGCTACTGAGGACAAGAGGGGGGCTCAGGCCTCAGTCATCTCCTCCAAAACCAACAAATAGAGAGGGCTAGATCCGGTCCCCATGGTCCCTTCCAGGGCTTGCATTCTGTAATCCTACAGCCATCTGGACTGGTCTTGTGTTTTCTTAAACTAACCTCAAAATCACTGAATTGTTTATCCTTTTTGTCTTCAGAGATATTAGTTAGAGTCTGTTTGGTTTTCTTCTGTTCAATAAATTATTGGTCTCCGATTTCTTCAGGTCACCAAATCTTAGGAAACAAGTAAATCATCTTCCAAAAAGGAACAGAGAGATCCTACTTACTTTTAATAATTCTTTACTTTCATAAGAGAGAAGGGATTTTTTTAAAAAGCTGCTTGAAAGCTCTGTAGCATTCTTTTTAATCAGATCTGATAAGTGGTACGGCTGATTTAATGATCTCGCTACTTGTAAATTCTCCTGGGCAAATATCTAAGCTCTCACCTACAGGACTAAAATGCAAGTATTCTTCTCAGTTCCTCTGCTGGATACACTCACAGAATCTCCATCACCTCTCTCTCTCTATCTAGAGAGTCAGAAGAAACACACACACATCTTCCAAAACTACACTTCTGTTCTGTACTACGGGGAACGAAGAAAGGTACACACAGATCTCTGACCACAAGGTGCTTATAATCAAAATGGGAGAAGTAATATTTGTAAAGATTACAATAATAATTAAGCAAAAATTGTTAACACTTACATGATACAGGTTTCATTATTTTCTGCTTTTTATTAATGAGCACACCGAGGAACAGAGAGATTAAGCCATTTGCCCAGAGTCACCCAGGTGGTAAAATGCAGGTAGTTTAGCTCTATGGTCCATGTCCTTAATCACTAGTGTGTACTTAAAACAACCGAACAAGAATATATAGTGAAAATATCAAAATATGGCATTGGCAAAAAAAACAAAAAAACTCCTGGGAAGCCAGAACGGGGAGCAATATCAGTTTCCTGCTGTCATATTAATAGCCTTAAGCTGAAAAGCAAAGATTTTATAGTCTATTTGACAAGAATGTTCAGATAGTAGGAAAAGTCTTTAAACATCAAAGCATTTAAGTATGGGGTTAAATCAGTCCAGTGGCATGTTTTAAGAGGCTCATCTTAGGCGAGTACTCTGTATGAACAGAGGAGGTGATATTTATTCTCAGCAGAGAGCAGGGAGCGGGGCTACATGGGGGAAGCAGCAGCAGCTAGTTATCAACCCATTATTGACGTGGCTTTACACCATTTAATCTGAAGTTGTAGGTATATTAATGCGCATCTTTTTAGTTTTTGTTTGAATTTATATGCAGTAAGTTGACTATGTGCCTATGTGTGTGTCCGTCCTGATTCTAAGAGGTGTCTAGATCCATGTAACCCCCCCACAATCAGGATGCAGAGAGGTTCTATCATCTCCCAAAGCTCCCCGTGTAGTCAGACCCCCTGCCCAGCTCCTTGGCAACCACTGTCCCTACAGTTTTGTCTGTTTCAGACTATCACATAAATGAAACCACAGAATTTGTGATTTTTATAAAAATTTTAAAAAGGGGAAAAAAACCTTTGTTAGTGGGTGAAACAAAGAATTTTTAGATGTGACACCCAAAACACAATTTATAAAAAAAAGTTGGTAAACCGCACTTCATCAAGATTAAAAACTATTGCTCTGTGAGAAACACTATTAAGGGAATGAAAAGACAAGCTACAGATTGGGAGGAAGTATTTGCAAATCCTCTGACAAAGGACTTGTATTCAGAACACAGAGAAATCTTCGAAAATAGCGCAGTTACAAAATGAGCAAAAAATTTGAACACACACTTCATCAGTAAAGCTATATAAATGGCATATAAGTCCATGGAAAGGCACTCCACATTGTTAGTCATCATGGAAGTGCAAATTAAAATCACGAGATACCACTACACACCAATCTGAATGGCTCAAAAAAATATGGACAAATTCTATGCATTTTATTTTTTTCCCTAAAAGTCTTATCACTTTCTATTTTCATTTAAATCTATGATGCGCTTTGAGTTGATTGTTTTTTTTTACAGGTGTGAGGCTTAAGTCGAGGTTCTTTTTTTTGCATATAGATGTCCAAATGTTCTAATACCATTTGTTGAAAGATGTCTCTTTCTCCACTGCAGTGCCTCTGTACTTTGTTGAAAAATAATGTGCTGTATTTGTGTGGGTCTATTTCTGGACTCTAGTCTGTTCTATTAATGTGGGTTATCTTTTCACTCATCCCACATGGTCTAGTTGCTTTATATTAAGTCTGAGTCGAGTAGTATGAATCCTCCAACTTGTTCTTTTTTAAAATTGTTTTTGGCTATTCTAGTTCCTTTACCTTTCCACATAGATTTTAAAAGTAACTTCTCTACATCTACCACATATCTTGCTGGAATTTTAATTTAAAATGTATTAAATCTAGAGGGCAATTTGACAAGAACTGACATCGTAACTCTACTGGGTCTTCCACTTCATGAATATGGTATGTCTCCTCATTTCTTTTTTTTTTTTTTTTTTTTCTTTTTTTAAAGATTTTATTTATTTATTTGAGAGAGAGAATGAGAGAGAGCACATGAGAGGGGGGAGGGTCAGAGGGAGAAGCAGACTCCCCGCGGAGCAGGGAGCCTGATGCGGGACTCGATCCAGGGACTCCAGGATCATGACCTGAGCTGAAGGCAGTTGCTTAACCAACTGAGCCACCCAGGCGCCCTCCTCATTTCTTTTGCTCTTCTTTGAAATATGGGTTTTCAAAGTCAGATATGTCCACACTACAACACAATTGTAAGGCACACTCTGAGGCCAAAAGTAAATACTTCTTTTCTTTTGAGAACCCTATAAAAGCATGTGGCCTCAAGGCTTGGAATTATGTTGCTAGTGACAGAAAAACAACTCTGGCAACTTTCTGACCCATATTCTTCTTTTTAAAAAAATTGTTTATGTCGAGGTGTAATTTATACATAATAAAATTCATATATTTTAAGTGTACAGGCAGATGACCTGTGATGAATGAGTACACCCTAAAAACACTCCCCCAACTGGGAGAGAGAACATTTCCATCTCCCTGGAATGTTCCCATGTGCCCCTTTGCCATCAGTCTCCTGAAACTCCCCACCATCTCCAGCACCCACTGGTTTCTATTGCTATAGATTAATTTTCCCTAGAATCATACAGTACGTACTCTTTTGTAGCTGGCTTCTTTTGCTCAAAACAAAGTCTGTGAAATTCATTATGTTGTGGGTAGTTCATTCTCTTGAGTGCTAAGCAGGCTTCTACTCTATGAATATACCACAATTTGGTTATCCTTTCACCTATTTAGGAACACTAGGGCTGTTTCTAGTTTCTGGCTATTAGGACAGAATGATTGCATACAAGTCTTTTTATGGATGTGTATATTCATTTTTCTTGGATAAATTCCTAGGAGTGGAATTACTGGGTCATGTGGTAAATGTATGCTTAACTTTACAGGAAACTTCTAATTTCCAAAGTGGTTGTACCATTTTTCACCATGAATGCATGAAAATTCTATTATTTCACTTCTTCATCAACAGTTCAAAATACTAGTTTATTTAGTTTTAGCCAATCCTGTGGGTGTGAACTAATATCTTATTATAGTGTTAATCTGCATTTCCCTGAAGACTAATGTTTTTCATCAGGCTGGTAGAAACTGACCAAACAGTCAACTTCCAGTTATCCGAGGCAACCAGGACCTTATTGCTCACTCAAGTCACAAGTGACCAAGAAAAAGTTTGAGCGGGAAAGCAGTCAGGAGCCAAGAGACAAGGATGGGGCATATATCTCAGTGTTATGTTCTAGACTCATCCATGTTTTCAGTTTCCTGTGTTAGTAAGGGTGATTATGGATTATACCTGAAGCCCCAGGAACCAGGGATTTTGTAAATCAGAGGAATAAAAAAGCCCTTACCTGCTATTTTCCTCCGCATCCATGGACACACAAAGAGCCATACAAAAAGGGCAAACAGCAGCGCAACACCAAAGGAGATGAGTGCTATTGCCCATATGGGAAGGACCAGACCAAGCACTGGGAAGGAAGAAGGACAGTCGTGTTGTCAGTGGATACTTTCTGAAAGGTCAAGCCTCATATCAACATACTTTATATTTCTTAAATCCAAAATGAATCACCTGGACTTCGTATTTAATAAAACTCTCAACCAAAAAAAAAAATGCTATTGTTTTGGGGGTAGGAAGCTGTGTGTTTAAGACACACTACACCTTGTCAATATGTGGTTAAACTGAGTAGTAAGCCAACTATTAACATTTTACCAATGTGGCGCAAACAGTGTATTAAGTTGGACTAAAACCATTTACACATTATCTCAACAGCAAGGTTCCGGAGTGGACAAGCACGGCCAAGAAGGACTCTGCTGTCTTCCGCCCTGTCACTGGCCCCCTCCAGGGCAGCGAGAAGCTGAGGTCTGGAACCCTCACTGCACACAGCTGCTGACTGCTGCCTGTTTGGGTTTCTGAGGAGTCAGCAGCTCTGCTTTAAATGGCCATGACGCTCTGACCACATACACAAACCTTTTTAAAGTCAGCTTGGAAACAAAAGTTTTTTCAAAAGACATTGACCTTTGAACTTAACTCTTCTTTGAAGTGTCAACTCATGGAATTACAACATAAAAAACTTTTCATTAAAATTCAATAATGCGCACTAAGTTGCAATTACATTAGCCAATAAAAAGGCAGAAGTGCACATGGCTTAGGAACATCACATTTTCCTGGCACTGTACTGTCTCCAGAACTCATCACTCTGCATTCTGTACATCTTCTGTCACTGGTGGCAACAGGCAACATTTCACCCACATTCACAGGTTTTCAACTTAAAAAGGCATGCTTGCACAGGAACGAGCAGACGTGTACAAGAATACTTCCGTGGCATTATTTGTAACAGTAAAAATATGTGAGACAACAAATACCTGCATCATTATGGAAACGTGAAATGATTGTAAGACAGAGTCATAAAAATGAGGTAGATCTCTATATACTGATAAGGAAGAGGCCCACAATCTAATAAGTAAGAAAGGCTGCCTGGATGTATACCATGATCCAATTCATGTTTAAAAAAGAAAACCCCATATTTATACTCTTACCATACGCACAAGTGTATAGAAGAAGTTCTGGAATGATACAATGGCTATTCCTGTAGAGACAGGAAATCGGAGGGGGTTTTCACTTCTCACTACATATACTTTTGTAATGTTAGCTTGGACAACAAATGATAAGCATGTCACTTTTGTAAATTGTTAAACATGTTTTAAAAGTTTTAAAGGAATAAACTATTTAAAACCGTGCTCTTTGCTCTTGGATTAAATAAATATTTAACGATGCAGGCTTTGTTACACTGTTAACCATTTCATACACACAAACCCACTCAAAGTTATTCAATTAAGGTATTATTAAACATTTCGGTAACTGTAAGAGGTAGAATGGGTAGTTAATACTGTAGGTGAGAGCCAGGATTAGCATATATCAATAGGAAAAACAAAAACCCAGAATCACCTAACCTAATTATAGCTAAGGAGTCACTGGTGGGAGTACAGACTCTAGGAGCTAGACTATTCCAGTCCTAACGCTCACTCCGACATCAGAAAGCTGTGGATTCAGGTGGGGCTGTGCCCTGTTAGCTGGCAGCCCAGCTCCAGCTCAGGCTCTGCCCCTCAATCTGCCACCTGTAAAACCACTTGGGCTCCCCTTACTGTGCTGTGCCCGTGGGTCCTGGCTTCCTGCCTTCTGCTCTACAACTTCACGTCAGCGTCTTAATACATGTGATAAAAGATCACGCCAAAGCTGCTTCTTGCCGAACTGAGCAGTAACTGGTAATTACCAACATCGAACCGATCAACTAAGAACAGTACCAATCACTCTTATAGCTTAAAAGTATTTTTTTTTTATTTGAGAGAGAGAGATCACGAGCGGGGGGGGAAGGGTAGAGGGAGAAGCAAACTCCCTGCTGAGCAGGGAGCCCGATATAGGGCTTGATCCCAGGACCCCGGCAGACGCTTAACCAACTGAGCCGCCCAGGCACCCCAAGTATTTGGTTTTTGAAGAGGTTTCCTTTGTACCTTCTGGTTTAGTTGATGATAAAATTGTTAACTGTGCCACTTGTAGCTTCATTGTGTGAATCTGATGTAAGAGAGGCAAGCCCCGGATGCTATGGGAAGAGAGAAACAATCTCTTCATAGATTTTATGTATTATCTACCTCTCTATAATCTATCTAGCTATTCTAAATGAGTGCGCACATTTGCTCTTGGGCACTATTTTTTTCCATCCGTGCTGAGCACAGCCCACAACAAAAGCAGAGAAGGGCTGCTTTCTGTGTTCCTTCCAAGCCCATCTCCATGCTTTCTGCTGGCATTCCATGGGAATCCTGAGGTGTCAGGAGCAACATCCAAAAAAGAGAAACTGAGGCTGGCTACAAGACTTTTGATCCTTGGCGTCGACAATAAGCCACAGCACCACCTGCCTTTGTAGCTCTATCACCACAATCTCTTTTGCCATCAGTTTGGCCTGCGAAGTGGCCAGAAAGCTCTGCAATCCCCCTGCTAAGTCACGGGAAACTGGTAGGGAGAGTCGGGGGTAAACACATCACTGAGGGTGGAAGTGGGGGAGAGACAGTAAGAAAAATCAAAGAAAAGAAAAATGGACGGAACGCAGGAAGATGGGGAAAGTCACTGATTGTGAGAGCAGAGAGGAGCAGAATGGAGACAGAATTTGGATCTGACCAAATTATTCCAGCAATTTACTAATGTACCAGGGCAGCAAATGAACACGAAGATTCACATGCAAACGGACAGTTACGTCATACAGCTATGATTGGTACTGAATATATAAAATCGAGTTTCATGGATAACAAACAGTTAAGTACAAAAATTCAGTGTAGGGGTGCCTGGATGGCTCAGTCGGTTAAGTGTCTGCCTTCGGTTCAGGTCATGATCCCAGGGTCCTGGGATCAAGCCCCACATCAAGCTCCTTGCTCTGCAGGGAGCCTGCTTCTCCCTCTCCCACTCCCCCTGCTTGTGTTCCCTCTCTCGCTGTGTCTCTCTCTGTCAAATAAATAAATAAAATATTAAAAAAAAATTCAGTGTAGAAAGGCACTTAAATCAATGCACATCCAAGGCAAAACTTTTGACAAAACTCCTTTGCCTGTGAGGATCTCAAACTGTTTTCCAATAATCATGAACCTTAAACTAGCAGAAAGACACGGGGCGCCTCTTCACTCCGTGGACACGGTATAATGCTCCTTTCCCTGGGCCAGGAGCGGCCTCAGGAGCCCACATGGACGCCCACACGGACGCCCACATGGACACCGGGGCTGAGAGGCCCAGCCCTCCGGCCCAGGCACTTGACGGCCGTGCAGCTCAAGCTCCTTCCAGTTTCTCAACAGCTGGGATGTGATGAACAGGGATGCAGCTCTAACCTCAAACATCTTTACAGTTCCATCTCAAATCCCCCCAAGATCAGAATATGCAGGAGACTCTTCAGAAACACTATCTTCTGGGTTCATTACTTTGTTACACCTCTCATTTTTCACCTATGACGGCCATTATTAGAATCTACAGAATAAATACAACTCCTATAAAACCAATAGCATGTTAACTATATTACTTCCCTTACACCCCTACTCCTCAGCATCACTCTAAAGCCTTTCTTCTTCTTCTCTAATTTTATAAATAACATATGCTTATTATGAAAATATCAGTACAAAACTGTATGATGTACAAATATGAAAATTCCTCATCACTCTTCTTTCTTGAACCTACTTTCTAGAGAAACACTGTTAACTATTTTGTGTGTCTCTTTCCAGGTATTTTCTAAATATAAACATACAGTGTAGAATGTTTTTGAGAATCTCTTTCTTCCTTTTTTAAAAAAATGAACAGATGTAGGATCATACTGTATATATTGTTCTGTGATTTCATTTCCCACATACAATACATTGTGGACATCTCTCCACAGTCACACACACACACACACATGCACACGCACACGCACACACACACACACACACACACACCCCTCTACCTCCTGTGCAGATGCTGATGCTGCCGGGCGGGGGAACACGCTTCAACTCGGAAGTTAAACACAACCGCCAGAGGCGTACTTAGCCTATCAGCTCTGACAGCTCAAAGAAGCATGCAATGAATTTCCGCACTCACAAAACCAGGTCCCACACAACTGAAGACTTTTTCATTACAAATAAACCTGAGGCTTATATCCAACCCAAGTGAGCACTTTATTTCCTAAAGTTATTTTTGCTTCTTGCAAATTATTTTTTTAAGGACAAAAATGCAGAGACAGTTTTTTAAAGTGCTCAGGCTTTGAAGTACAAGAATGACTTTTATTTGAGAAGTCATGTCAAATGCAAAGTAAAACAAATCAAACTCAGCCTAAGATATAAATAAGTTCAAAATAATTTAGAATGGAGGAGCAGAGGAAATCAAAACACAGCACTAGATCTCAACAGCCAACGAGCCCCACTGAAGTTATGTCCATGCGTAAAAATGCTATTTATCAAAAGTTCTTACAGCTGAAACAGGGTAAGATTAATGCCGCTACTCATTTATTAGAGAATTTCGTTCCTTCCTTTTACCTCTGAGGCACTTACATGTTGAACGGAAATGTTCTAAGGAAGGAAGGGAACTAGGAGGAATAAATTCCAGACCAGCAGGAAGGCAGACAGATTTTGAAAGGAGGATGACTGAGTCACCATCGAAGGGACCCTTCTCAGCTGAGCCTTATCACCAAATATGACACCACTGTTATGAAGCAGAGTTCCCGCGTGAGGGAGGAGTAGACAAAGTCCACTTTGAAGGGCAAAAGTCAACCTTTGTTTAAAGAAACAGAAGATCTGGACACACCTACTGGATAGTCTACAAACATGCCCCAGGAACCAAAATATTAGCAAAGTCCTTTCTGACTCAATGGGGAAACAAAATGACCTTCTTATCTTTCTTTCTCCTCTAGGTAACCCCCCCCACATGCCCCCGGAAAACTTCAAGTAAGCTTTCCAAACCAACATGTGTGGAAAAAATAAAAAGATAGGATGAGTCAGGATATGCTGGCAACTTAAGGCGGAAAAGATGAGGCTACTTATGATTGACAGTCACAAAATAGCCCTAACACATATTATGAGTCACTATGGGCCAGGCACCATGTCCGCACCCTGCCTGCATTGTCTCACATAGTGGGGTGGCCCTTTCACGGAAGTCCTCCTGCTGTCCTCACTTTATCATGACGCACAGAGGCTCAGAGAGGTAGGATGTGACGTTCCTGACAGCCCGGCTGCCCAGCCAAAGTCCTTAATGTTAACTCCAGCACTGGGACTACTGTCTGTGCTCTCAAATGAGGAATGATCTTTGAGATTCTTGTGCAGATGTTTTAATATCCCTAATTAAAGAAGTAGCTACCCTCTTTATACTCCCTGTCTATTAAATATATCTGAAAGACATAGAACCGGGTTTCTAAGTATTAGAAGCCTTTTTTTTTTTTGAGAGAAAGAGAGAGCAAGAGAGTGAGCTGGGGCAGGGGCAGAGGGAGAGAAAGAATCCTAAGCAGGCTCCATGCCCAGCGAGGCCACTGCGGGGCTCGATCTCACAACCCTGAGATCACGACCTGAGCCAAAATCAAGAGTTGGATGCTTAACCAACTGAGCCACCCGGGTGCCCCTATTAGAAGCCATTTGTAAAGAGAGTGAGAAGAAAGGAAAGAATGTATAAAGGTTGGTGTATTTTAAGTAGGCTCCATGCCCAGCACTGACTGTCATTAATGGTGACAGACGGGACCAGGAACTGTAGAGCAGGTGTCCAACCCATGCTGTGTCACGTGTCAGTGTAATGCCATCCCGCAGAACCCAGGGCTCGGGACTAGGATTCTCCACCTCACTAGTTATATGCCCTTGCAGACTCAGCCCTGTTGCGCTTCACTTCCCTGTCTGCACTGCCAGTGTCCCAGAGGAGCTCAGGGGACCAAAAGGATTAACTCATGTGTAATTCGGCTCACTAAAATTCAGCATTTATATTCTTTATTTCTTACAACCTCCCTGTGAAGTACTGATATTATCCTTAGTGTCTCATCCATCATACAGTTTCATTTTCTCTACAGTATTTACTACTCCACCCAGAAGATTCTTTCAGCAAAACTGCAGTGAACGATGAGGAAACAAGAAAGAAGTGATGGGAAAAATTAGGCCAAGTATAGAAAAAGGCAAATTTTAATTAAAATCACACACTTGACTTCTGACATTCAGAAGAACCACCAGGAGCAAGAAGAATAGAGAACAGAAAAAAACAAAATGCAGAAATAAAAATAAATCATCCTGATTTATACCAATTCACATTTCCGGGACTTGGTACTACAAAGGCATCGGCAGCCCCCCCTTAGTCCCGGACATCATTAAGCCGAGAGGTGGCGGCTGACACCCGCTGGGCTTTTCCTTCTGCTACCTGGTGCTCCGGGCGCCGATATAAAGTTAAGAACAAGACTCCGGAGGAGCGAGGAGATGGGGGGCTCACAGCAGCGCCGAGACGGCTCTCTCCCTTCCTGGCGCTGCAGGGCCAGCCGAGCACCATGTGCATGCTTTGGGAGATTCAACTTGGTGGTGGGATTAACTTTGTGTGTGGAGCTGTGTTCTCCCCACCTCCAATTTTCTTATATATTGAGAAGACAGTCTGTGACACACACCCTTCCCAGCCCATGAATTACAAAACCTCCAGGGCCACCAGGCTGCTGATATCTGAGGCTAGGGTTCCATCCCTCTCTGGCTCTCCTCATCCCCATGACCTTCAGCTTTGTGCTTTTTACTTAAGGCAGCTGTGACGCTCTACCTCTGGGCTCCCACCCAAAGTCTGGAAGTCCTGATCATGAGCATTTAAACCCTGAAGATCAACATTTTGAATGCTGCAGGGAGGCCAAAGCAGAAAGTTATATAATGTTAACATTCATTCAGAAAGTTTCTTATTTGCAGTACTTAAGTACACAAACATAATTATATATGTCTAATAAAATAAAATCTGAGAAACATGGCCTTGAGGACACCGAGTTTGAAGAATCAATAAGGACATTGCCCCACTTTGGAAGAGGGCACTTCTCAACTATGTTATGACATGGTATTTAGGGGAAATTTTATCTTTTTGAACAGAAAGAGGGAGATTTTTGTCAAATACGGCCAATAACTGAATCTTAATCCATAAAGAACATTAACAAGAAGAAAAATAACACAAACTAATATCTGCTGACTCCAGATATCCCCACAGAAATAGGTATATTTGGGATCTCACAGTAGGAGGCCACCACAAAGAGAAACAGGAGGAATCCTCTCTACCAAAACATGTACAGGAATATTTAATTAGATGCTCACCCATACTGAAATGTTTGCCAGAGGGATACCATATATGTTTTTCTTTAGCCATCCAAAATGCAAAAGAAAACACCTTTTAACCCTGCCCCACCCCACCCCAAAGCCCCGAAGACCTTGTAAAAAGAACAAAAGCCATCAGAATGGGAAGAAGTAATTCTGAAAATTAAATCACCCACCGGTTTCAGCATCTTAAAAAAAGGGGGGGTAGCTTCTACTCACTGGATTCTTTGGTCAGACAAATGCCAGGGAGTTTGGCATTTGCGCTATGGGCCACGTCAGAGCTTCCCCTGCGTGTCACTGATGAGTGGCCGCTCCTGTTCAGGTGCGCCCCCCCACCCCCGCCCCAGACTCCTCCGCGGCTCAGGGGGGGTGCGCGGTGTTAGATCCTGTGCAGAAGAAGGCTGCTCCAGTTCGGGTACACAGCAGCGCAAACAGCAGAATGAGGACTTCAAATTTCTTTTTTCACTTGAAAGTCTGTTTGTTGCCTTTGTCCTTTACATACCTCTTGAGTATTTAAAACAAGGACATGCATTTACTACTCTTTTTCCTACTCCATAATGAGCATGAATGATGCTTTTTTTACTGTCAGCCAACAACAGTGCTGGCACCAAATAAACCAATACTGTGAGCTCTAACGGTAATAATACGCCTTGCCTGCTGGATTTAAGCTTCCAAGGAATTCTTACCTGGTGCTCCCGTGTACATGATGGAGAACACATTTATTGCTATTGTAGCAGCATAGAACACTGGGAGTGCCCGCAGGCCATTGGGAACAGGGTCCTCCTGTACGACAATGAGATAAAGTGGAAGGTCAGGATTCAGGAAGCCTCTGGAGCCAACACAGGCGAAATGACAGAAAACACTGTTACGAGGAAGTCTTCCAAACGGCGGTGTGGCCAAAACAGCGGGCTGTGTCACTGCCGTGTGATCTGCTGCACATCAGCTTGGGCCGGGTCTCCTACACAAATACTGTTTCAAAGAGCACTATTGTGGCCAGCAGACACGCTGGGGTGCTGGAATCACATGAGCTGATGTCAGATTTAGAAACAGAGAAGAACTGTGAGGTTAGGCCAGTTCTTGGGGACTGAAACCCAGAGCTCAACATCTACTTCAAAACCCGTGGTGCTCACTACTCCAGCTAAGTTCAGGTTTGGCCCTGAAAATCCACTTGCAACCAATATTTTGAGACTTGGCCCTCGGAGGATGCTCTAAGAGAGCCAAGTGACTTAAACACCACTGCATGACTGTGAGATTTTACTTCACCCTATTACACAATACATTTTAGCTCTATTAAAATGTATAAAGCAAATATATTACCATGTGTTGTGACTTTTAAGATCTCTTCATAAAGCGTAGTATTTAACCTTCAACTACTAAAAGTTGAAAAGAACTGTGGGTTCTTTGTCTAATAAAACACTTACCTGCAACTTTAGGCTTCTGGTACATTCCCTAAATCTAATAATTTAACAAGAATGGTACTGCATATGTTTTACACTAAATAATATCTGAGAGAATATCTGAAATGGAAGGTTGTTTTTTTTTTTTTATAAATTTGTTATTTAAAAAAAATTTTTTTTTAAAGATTATTTATTTATTTATTTGACAGAGACACAGCGAGAGAGGGAACACAAGCAGGGGGAGTGGGAGAGGGAGAAGCAGGCTTCCCGCTGAGCAGGGAGCCCGATACGGGGCTCGATCCCAGGACCCTGGGATCATGACTTGAGCCGAAGGCAGACACTTAACGATTGAGCCACCCAGGTGCCCCTGAATTGGAAGGTTTTAAGCAGATCTACAGAAGATTTTGAAGCAAAAAGATGGACTGGGGGAATGCCTGGGTGGCTCAGTGGGTTAAGCGTCTGCCGTCAGCTCAGGTCATGATCCCACAGTCCTGGGACCGAGTCCTGCATCGGGCTCCCTGCTCATCCGGGAGTTTGCTTCTCCCTCTCTCTCTGCTCCGCCTGCTTGTGCACTCTCTCTCTGACAAATAAATAAAAAAAACCATGGACTGGGAACTCAATACAGCCCTGGCACATTAGATGTCACTTAAATAATTCGAGAAAGGACTAATTTCTAATAACCGTGTAAGACCCCGGTATTTATATGACTCTGCCACCCACCCGTGATGAAAGGAAAATGAGATCTAACAACTGCTGTGGGTTACGGGAGTAAGGAGAAATAGAGACTAAGATTCTTACTATCAAAAGCAAACATGTATGGAAATCAAGTGTGTCTGCAGAACAGTACAACCCATTAAGAACCTATTCTGGAATGTCTCAAGTAGCCATCAGCATTTGTCAAGAGGCTTGAGTTGAATGGTAATGAGGCAGAAGGACCAGTAAGAGCAGGGGTCGCACGGGATTCAACTGCATGAGACTCATAGCCAGACCAGTGAACAGGAAGCAGCCAGGAGCCAGGGCTGGAGCCAGGGATGAGGTACAGTGCTCTTCTAACCTGTCACATACCACGTGACGAGAACCCAGGCCCCACTACAAATGAAATGCTCCGGTACTCAAATGCCTACTGCCCTCCTTTCCAAAATGTTTTCTTAGGACAAGAGTTGCTGAAGAAAGACTCCCACCCGAAACTTCTGAAGGTGTTGAATGCTGAGTTTATGGGTTTTTTTAATTGAATCACCTTATGTTTTCTCAAATAACTTATTCTTAAAACTCAAATGCCAATTGTCTCGAGACCTGTCTTCTCTCCTCCCTCCTGACTCCCTCCCTCCCTCCTTCTTTCCCTCTCTCCTTTCTTTCCTTCCTTCCATCCGTCCATCCATCATCTGCCACCTAGGTAAGCATCCATCATTCCCTCTTAAATACCAGTGTCTTCCCAAGAACAGCGCTGGACACTGGAATACCAAAGTAAGCAAGACAGTCGTGGTTCTACTCTCACGGATCTTGTAGTCGATGGCAACCAGGCCAGCACGCAAGACATACAACACCACACAGCACCACAGTGCAATGATAAGAAAGCATGGAGCGCTGCAGAAGCACGAGAGAGAGGGAAGCAACCAGAACTGGGTGGGAGAAGAAAGGCTTTCAAGGAAGTGGCACGTGATGGCTGGGTAGCAGCAGGAGTTTGCCAGGCGAGGATGGGTTCCAGGCAGAGGAAGTCAGAAAAGTGAAGTCTAGCAGGCAAGAGAGGGTGGCACCTTCCAAGATGTAAATAAATATTAGTATGGAGAGAACCCAAGAGAAGGAATGTAGCTTTGTATGGATCCAAGAGAAGGAGCCCTCCAATAGACTGCTAGGCAGTGCCAAGGGGAAATAGCGGCGTCTTCAAGTGAGGATCCACTTGAGGGAAGGCCTGTCCCGGACGTGCTCAGCGTGCGCTGCAACACAGGGACCCGGGGCCTGCTTTAGGGAGTATAAAATACTGCAACAGCCCCTTCATGGTCAAAAAAATACAGTCGAGTTTTTTCCCTAGAATAGGGATCTCAGTAAGTTCTAATTTCAGTCTCCTTTCATTTTTTATAAAATCTACCCCCAATAGGTGTATTTCCTTCTTTTTATCCTTTCCTCCGGGAGAGGAAAAAGTCAGTGTCTCAAGCTTGCTTTCTCCATTAAAATATAGCAAACACTTTATATTTGGGGAAAGAAATTTTCCAGCTGTGTTTAGTGATAGTCTACTTCAAAATCTTCACACTATCACGTTCCGTTCTGCTTAACATTCAGGAAAGAATTACTTTTCCTTTTTTGAGGTCTGTGTGCAATACCTGGGAGCACTGGCTCACGAACTAAATCACAGGGCACGGAACCCTATTTACAATGCTGCTTTCTGGGGGGGCCCCTCGGGACCCTACCTCGACTCATTCTGCCTACCTTATTTTTTTAAAGATTTTACTTTTAAGTAATCTTTACACCCAATGTGGGGCTCGAACCCACAACCCTGAGATCAAGAGTGACATGCTCTACGGACTGAGCCAGCCAGACACCCCTTTCTGCCTACCTTAAAATAAAGTCTAATTCTAACTTGCAGGGTGACGTGCCTTAACAACGTAAAAATACAATCATTCCTCTGACTCCCTAACTATTAATTTCTATTGAATAGAACCAAATTAGTTCTAAAACTTAAAAACATAACAGCCTCACTTACCTTCTTTAGGATGAAAATTCTGATCAGTACGAACAGCACGCCAGACATGAAACCAGACAAGAGTGGAGATATAAACCAAGAAGCAACTGAATAATTAAAAAAAAAAATCTAATGAATGTTAAAATTCTACATAACTCAAGTCATATTTATACAATAGAATGATAACCAACACACAGAACATACATCAATAAATATTCCTGGAATTATTCACCTTAACTCAGAACCTAACCAACCCCACTTCCCTGGCAGGGCTGACCCTCACACGTGCACAGCTAATCCTCACACACACACAGAGTCCCGAGTAAGGGAGCGCACTCCCAGCACACAATCCGGGAAGGGATCCCTGAGCCTGGCCTCAGAAAAACAGTCTCCTTTGATTCCCACTGAGCTCCTTCTGTCTGTTCTTCTTACCCATCCACATATGGAGACTTGGTCCTTGCTCCAACAGTAAAGTTATTTAAAAGGTGAGCCACCTTCCATTTCATTTTCCTAGGTCAGCCTGGTACTGCCATCCTGACACTATGGCCCAGCAATTCTCATTTCTGGCTGCATACTGGAAACATCTGGGGAGTTTTCAAACACTCGTTATGCTCAGGTTCCACCCCAAGCATTTTGATTTAAAAGGTTTGGAATGGGGTTCTGGGCATTGGTATTTTTTAACTGCTTCTCCAGGTAATTCTCAAGTACAGCCAGAGTTGAGAGACATTGTTCTAGAAGCCGCCTGGGATCTAAGGTGATTTTCCTGGCCATCCATGTCCCTGGCTTGGTAGGTCAGGGATCTGTTTGACACAGTGGCTCCTGAGGCCACTGTGATTCTTATATGGATGAGTAACCCAGTGGATGGAGATGGGGCGAGAGAATGTTGTTCAGAATGGGTGGGTCTGTACTTATGGGGCTGAATGGATTTCCTCCCTCTTGCTAAAAGCCAGAGCCAGGAGGCAGACCATCAGACCTGTCAGACCCATCCCTGCTGGGCAGCCTACAACCCAGAAGGAGCGCTAGGGTGTCTCCTGTGTGCGGGCAGACTAGGAGACCTCTTGAATGCAGTGAAGTAAATAGCCTGGCCTCGCTCCCAGGCTTTGCCATGACCACGAACCCTGCCTCCTGGACACGGAAGGTATTTTCTTCACCAGGGCCTAGTTTTTCTGACTACAGACTGATTTCAATCAGATAAATTTCTTTTCTGTCTGGAAACAACAGATAGATACTGATTTTCCAAGCCAGATGACATTTGAAAAGAGTGGCATTAAAAAACTATTTAACACATAAAAGTTCACAATCTCCGTTAGCAGAAATCGTAGGGGAAAATGTATTACCCACATAGGTCTTGTTTTCTAAACCTTAACATTCAAAGGGAAAAACAGATTATAATGGTGACTTTTAATAAGACTTACTCTAGAGAACGTCAACTTTGCTTCTGACAGGTAAAAGAAAATGGCAATTACCAATCTTGACGAGCTCCATCCACTGCACACCTTGTGTACCAATTGCGACAAGTGAGAATCCTATAGTAGAACCAACAATGCAATGAGTTCCTGAGATGGGAAGTCTCAGGAAGGATGCAATCAACTGCCAAACCGCTGAACCTATCGGTTGAAAGATTAAAAAAAAAAAAAAAAAAGTCAGATATAGAATACAGTATCTCAAACAGCCACAAAAGGAAGAAATCCAAATTATTGTTCTCTGCAACAGTATCTCTCTAGGGTTGTTTTCTTATGGATTCTTTTTTTTAAAAAAGATTTTATTTATTTATTTGACAGAGAGAGACAGTGAGAGAGGGAACACAAGCAGGGGGAGTGAAGGAGGGAGAAGCAGGCTTCCCGCCGAGCAGGGAGCCTGATGCAGGGCTCAATCCCAGGACCCCAGGATCATGACCTGAGCCGAAGGCAGACGCTTAACGACTGAGCCACCCAGGCGCCCCGGATTGTTTCTTTACGGAGTGCTGAAGTCCTGACAAAAATCACTCACTTAACTCTAGTCAAGGGAACATTCTTCAACACTGAAGGGATAATGATGATTTATTGAAAATATTTAAAGGAAAGTCTCTTGATGCCAATTATTAACTGCCTTTGTCACATTTATGTACGGGTGCTGACGATGAACTTGTTCTGATGTGAAGTGTGGCCAAGACCAAGCAAGAGATTACAGATTCTAGTGAGCACAGCAAAGTAGGAAAGGCTGCACATTGGAAAAGATGTCACTGCAGTTAAGCCTATGGTCATGTAACGAGGAGGGCTGGACACTGGCGAACTCACATCAATTAGTCTGTAAGAAAAACTGTAATATACAGTGAATCATTACATTGTACACCTGAAACTAGTAATAGTGTTACATGTCAACGACACCTCAATAAAAAAAGAGAGTGTGTAATTCCACATTGCTTTTTGTATTTGTGCCTCTCATATGAGAAGTCACTGTGAAATTTAACCCACAGGTGGGCATCTGCTCTCAGCCCCTGCCCAGAATGCCAAGCATTTTCTTTGTATGCTTCCTCAAGTCTTCTAATTCTTACCAGTTAAGAGGATCCTTAGCTTTGGCTTTGTGTCCTTTTACCTCAATTTCACCTCCTTTTCCAGGCTTACTGTTTTTCTAGGCTACAGTTCACTCCAGATATTTTCATAAGCAGATCAAATTTTGCAGCGCGTATTAAAAGCATCAGCTGGGTGAGATCACTTTCAGAAACAGCTGTTGAAAAGCTCATACAGAACTGTAAGGGAACAAAGGGCTTGGCTGATAAGCAGGGCACGTTATTAATCCCAAATGTTAATTCTGGAAATCTGGTTGCTTGGCAGCAGCACTTTTAAGCAGATCCCTGGCATTTTGTTCAAAAATATCTGAGTTACAGAGGATCATTCCTAGCTGTACGGGCCCTAGTTTGGGCAGCAATGCTGACGACTGCTCGTGAGTGCTGGGCATGCCCACCTGTGAGCCAAACTGGGCTCTGACCCTGTCCGCGTCTACCCCTGAAGCGTGTGTCATGTGTCGGGAGGAGGAGTGGCCGGCCTCGTGCCGCCGAACTGGTGACAGGTTGCATGGCGGCCGCCAGGCCTCCCTGTGGACAATTCCTTAAGCCTTCACATCTAAGCCCTGAGCTCCCGAGTGACTGACTCGTTTGTGTTAAAAACAGGGCCAGCGTTGAGAGCATGTTACGTGGCACAGAACTATAACTTGAGAAAGAAACTCTATGATTTCTATTCTTACCAACTGAAAATAATCTAGTGATGTTCACAGAAGAGTATAAACTCACCCAGATGAATTCAGACCATGAGATTTTCTTTCCTGAAAGCTGCTTTCCCTTCTCTGGCTGACTTTATAACATAGGTCCTGGGGCAGCAGGGTTTGTAAGGAAAGGTTGGGAGGACAGGGCTGCCCGGCCAGGATGGGGGCCAGTGGGCAGAAGGGGAGGGGCAGCGGAAAGGAGGGGAAGGCAGAGGCAGGTATTTGCAGGGCGCCTGGCAAAGCGAGAGTGCAAGGCCTCCTAAGCCTTGGGAATTTCTGAAGGCCAATGGGATTACATTAGTGTTAAGAAAAACAGTGGGGAAAAAAGTCAGAGATATTTTACCTTAAGATAATGATATCTTATAAAGAGGAAGGGATTAAGTACTGAATAAGAGTGTAAGACAAAACCTAGGGAAAGTCGGGGGGAAGGTGGGCATCTCTGAGGCAACAATTCCTGGGAAGGTCGGGGGGTGACCGCACAAAGGTGCGGGGTTATGCTGGAAGCAGGCAGGCAGGGTGAGTGTGCTTGGCGCAGAGAAGGCTCAGCAGTTAGGGAGCTTTAAGGGGATGGGGCACTTCTTACTTTGGTTCAAGGAGACAGCTTGTTCATGCTATTGGGGGTATTTCCATGAGCAGATGGTGAGTTCCGAACTCTCAGATTTTTGGAACCATTGGTGGTTTCACACTAAGTGGACCGACTATTGCTTTAGGGCTGAGCTTAATGTTCAAAAAGGGACCCTGTTCTGGAAGTTTAGCTGGCACAATAATTTCTTCCACCCAACCAACCCAAACCTACCACCACTCTATCAGAAAGCACAGAGACTCAAGGGCTTGGGGAGACATTTCTAAAGGAAAAAAATAAAAAATAAAAGAACAGAATAGGACAGGGGGAGAAAAAGAGAGAAGAAATGGATACTGAATTTAGAAGAGGGAGAAGGGGAAAATTCAGGCATCAGAAAAGAATCAGCTTTGGTTTTGGCCAATAATAATTATACCACCACCTTAAATTTACAAAGCTCTCGTTTGCAAGGAACCCAATTCTAAAAATCTAGGTAACTCACACAACTTCCCAACAAAATAGGCTTTGAGATTCATCTACCCATACACCAAAAGAGAAAGAAAGAAAAAAAGAAAGACTAAAAGAAAGAAACCAAAGCAAACAAAATCAAGTTATTCAAGCAAAACCTCAAATTGCTTTGGTTAACCTAAATTCTAGTTGAGGTAAGTATTCGTCATCCTTTCAGTGAAGAGCCAAAGGCCAGGGGTGGGAGAACTGAAAAACTGGACAAGTCATACTGCCCACATGAAGAGTGAGCAGTGGGGGCGCCTGGGTGGCTCAGTTGTTAAGCGTCTGCCTTCGGCTCAGGTCATGATCCCAGGGTCCTGGGATCGAGCCCCGCATCGGGCTCCCTGCTCTGTGGGAAGCCTGCTTCTCCCTCTCTGACTCCCTCTGCTTGTGTTCCCGCTCTCGCTATCTCTCTCTCTGTCAAATAAATAAAAATCTTTAAAAAAAAAAAAAAAAAGAAAAGAAAAGTGAGCAGTGAATGAAGCTCTGAGCTCACAAGGCTTTCAGTCTAAGCTGGGGCCTCTGTGTGGCCTCGCTAACAAGTCTCTTTAATAAACACAACCATTCCAGGGCGCCTGGGTGGCTCAGTCAGTTAAGCGTCTGCCAACGGCTCAGGTCATGATCCCAGGGTCCTGGGATCGAGTCCCAAATTGGGCTCCCTGCTCAGGGGGAGTCTGCTTCTCCCTCTCCCTCTGCCTGCCACTCCCCCTGCTTGTGTTCTCTCTCACTCACTCTCTCTTTCAAATAAACAAATAAAATCTTAAAAAAAAAACCAAAACACACAACCATTCCTCAGAAGTTTTATCCACTGAAAGGAGAAGCTGCTGTTAAGATTTAATTTTATAAATGCTTTTCTTTATTTCACCCCTACTTTCAACATTTCTTGCCCATATCATCCTGACTGGAGAAATCTTAATTTCAGCTCACTACAATTATGTCTTAGATACCTATCATGATAACCAAGGGTGATTTTTACAAAGAACTGTCATTTTTCTTTTCTTTTTTTTTTTTTTTAAGATTTTATTTATTTATTTGAGAGAGAGAGAATGAGAGACAGAGAGCATGAGAGGGAGGAGGGTCAGAGGGAGAAGCAGACTCCCTGCCGAGCAGGGAGCCCGATGCGGGACTCGATCCCGGGACTCCAGGATCATGACCTGAGCCGAAGGCAGTCGCTTAGCCAACTGAGCCACCCAGGCGCCCCAGAACTGTCATTTTCCTAAGGGGAATTTCACTTTTATCTGAGTATGATGGGAAATAGATACCCAGTGAAGGTAAATAAGATTCAATCATTACAACAGCTGTTGGAATGAAAGCAGTCATGAACCTTACATCATTAAAACACAAAACAGAACTCCTTAGCATGTATTATCAGCGTCCTGTGCTTAGTAGTATTTAATACCTTAGTACATCGGTATTGGATATGGATCAAACGCCTCAACAACTTCTCAGACTAACTTGCTGTCGCAAAAAAGATGGTGGTGCATCTTTTTTTGGCAAATAATGTCCACATTCTGGGAGCTTCAGGGATGCTAGTGACAGTAAAGAACTAGGGACCTGTGGAATGTAGCTGTGTTCTTGGTATGCTAGCATCTTACCTCCTACTGCAGGACCCTTCCTACAAAAGGATATGTCCTGTTGAAAGCAGAAGGCGGTAGGATTCCTCTCTAACCCTCTTCTCCCTAACCAAATTACCCATATAGATCCGCTGTCTGCTGTGACGTCATCTCTACCCAGAGGCAAGCAGAGCAAGAGTCCTGTCAGCTACACTTAAGCATTCCTGCCCGAGTCTTCTTTCTGGTGGTAGCGAGGGCAGGAAGGGCAGTGCCCCACGGTGCTTCAAGCTGATGGTCAGCTTGGCCAACGGAGAAATTACACCGACTGGCCGGTCAGTCTGCTTGTTAACATGTTTCACTGCCCTCAACACTTCCCTCTCATCTAGACAACTTGAAACTACCAATATAAACAGGTGACACACAAATGGTCATTTGGCCAGAAAACAAAACAAATATCATCCCAAATGGAGCTCCCAGAGGTAGAATCAGAAAATCAAAACAAAAGCCAACAAACGGATTACAATGTAGAAGACTAGAATTTCCTGAAACACAAGCGCTTGAGATTGACTCAGTCAACTCAAAACCTTAAACTGAGAATACAAAACTTAATAAATACTGGTTTTTGGCATCGTTTTCAAAACATTGCATCCTAACTGATGAATAATCTATGGAAAAACAGACATCAACTGTCAAGGATATCTCACAAGTCAACCTTACAAACACATTCACTGAGACACGTTATTTCTTTAAGAACTCTCAAACCACTTTAAAATGATAGCTAGTCTACAAACATCTTTGTCTGTACTTTATAAAAAGTACTTTTAGCCAAATCTATTTTAACAACCAACTTTGCTAAAAAACTGAGAAATGTTTGCTTGATATTTGAACACTAAAAAAAAAAAAAATCAAATTAAAATGCAGAAAGCAAAATAAGATGTAGTGAATATGGAACATCAAACCAGTTTTTGAAGTTAAAGCAAAAATCACACTTATGGACACGACAGAAACATTGTAGGGAAATAGGCCAGCGGACACAGTTCCCACTGATGTAAAGAATAAGGCTACTTACCAACCATTGCACTAACTTCCCCAGCCATTAGTGTTTCTACTGTCTCGTTGTATAGGTTCACATCAATGATACCTTTTCGAATGGTCTCTCCCACTTTGGCTCCCAGTAACACTGAGCCGGTTGTTTCAAATATTGAAGCCAAAATGCACGCCTGCCTCAAGGTCACCACGCCAGAGCCCACAGCAGTACCAAATGAATTGGCAACATCGTTTGCACCAACAGAAAACGCCAAGATAAAAGCTATGATAAAACCCAAAATGACCATCCACAAATACTCATCCATGGCCATTTTGGAAAGTGGGCTCCGGGTACTTTTCTTTTGCAGAAATATTTTAAATAAACAAAGCTTGAGGTTATAAACGTCGTAAGGCCGAGAGTTCTTGTAAACAGTGAGTTTGCTCTGGAAAGTGCTGGACAATGTTAGAGCCTGAACAAACTGCTAACTGCTGGTTTTCAAACTACTGTCAGTACAGTTCATTTGGTTGTGTTCAGTCAGCGGTAAAACACATTCCATATTTTTCCTCCCAATCTGGGAAAGCTGTGATGTCTCCTCCTGTAACAGAAAAGAAAACAAAAGAAATCAATTACCCTAAGCAACCTGTAACAGTTTGTTCTTTCAGAAATAAGTGTTTTAAGCCTACTAATGGGATCTAACTTCGGCATGTGACAGATCTAACCATAAAGCAACTCAAGGAAGATTATAATTGGTTAACGGCGCCCCCCCCACCAAAAAAAGCTGGTCTCTAGAATATCAGAGGTTGAAGTATGCTTTATAATTACAGTCTGACAATAAGCCTTAATAGGATATGACTTTTTGCAATCTGAAAAATACATTTGGTCATTATTTTCAGAAAGAAAAAATTGCTTTAAAAGGGAAAAAGGTAAAGAAATGAGAAATTCAGTTACAGAGTTTTTCAGATATGTGGAATGTGCCTAATTTCTTACACTGATGATGACCAAATATGATTCTGTGACGCCACAGGGTATGGCTAATGACCTGCCTGCACATTTACACACAAGGAATGAGCACTTTACCAGCATACCATGCATGTGTCTGAAAGGAAGCTTATAGGTTCTAGTATAAAATGACTCATCCAGAGGGTGACAAAGGTGGAAACTGAAGTCCTCAGGAGGAAGAGAGAAAGCTGCAGAATGAAATGATCCTACTGAAACACGATTCAGATGTCACTATTCCATGCCTACCCATACCTCGCTCAGAGGAGAGGCCAGAGGCCTCACCATGGCTTGGAAGGCCCTCCAAGGTCTCCTGAGGGCCCCGCTCCAGCCCACTGTCCTCAGCTCCTATTGCCCCTTCCTTCACAGGCTCCTTTCTAGTCCTTGAAAACACTCTCACCAAGCACTCTCACCTCTGGGCCTTTGCACCTGCTGATTCCTATGCCAGAAAAAATCTCCCTGACAGCTGTGTACCTACTCATGCTATTTAAGTCTCTGCTCAAATGTCACCATCAGAGAGGCCTTCCCTGACCTCGTGAAAGACCAGCTCCTCCCCCCATGCCATTATCCATCCCTCTCACCCTTTTTGTCTGTTCTACTTATCACTGCATTCATTCATTCATTTATTCATTCATTCTTATCTGTCTCCTTTCAGGAGGGCGCAGGGACTTTATTGGATTCACTGCTGTATCTCCAGGTCATAGAATAGTGCCTGGCATGTGGGAAGCCCTAATCAATTTGTTGAATACATGAAAAAAGAGGCTATTAAACATGGAGAAAAGTCTTCCAAGATAAAGAGGCGATGTCACAAAATTAATATATCCATGAAGTAAAAATGTCACTAAAAGCTTTGGAACTGTGGTATTCTATTATTATATAGTCAAGGTACCAAATCTGTATTTTTTTGAATGGTATTAGGTGTGCAGAATGGTACTTATTAGCACAGTGTGGTTCTTCATAGATGCTTATTGACCTGAACTGGATAAATTAGGCTCATATGTCATGTCATAGACAGTATAATCATCAATTAACATTAAGATTACTTAGGGGGAAAAAACAGGACACTAAATTTTATGTATATTGTGATCATGGTGATGTTCAAATCCATATAAGAAGACGGGCAGGTAACATACTAAAACCAGAACAGTGGCTAAGCGTGAGTGGTAGCGTAATAGATGATTTTTCCTTTCCACCCAAAACTGCAAACTGGATCACATGCTTTTCAAATTAAAATAGTATATAATAAATCATATTTGGTCATAGAATCATCTATGTATGCAATGCTATAGGCATATAATGAAATAGAAAATATATACTGATAGAGTTTATCATTTGCTAAGATTTGAAGCCTATGCAATTCTAGAGATTTAGATCCCATGTGAGACAAATGAAAAGACCATTATAAAGGCAAAGGACAAAATCCTACTAAAAGAGTATTTTATTAATATCATGGACACATTAAATCTAGATGTGAAAATACAAAATAGGAATATTTTGGACCAGTATGATCTAATCTTAAATTCTTGATGAAATCTTGTTTGTCAGGTTAGCTTGCCAACAGGGCAAACAAGAACAATATTCAACAAGTACTTATTGAGAACCTCCCTTGTGCCAGTCACTAGGACTATGACGATGAGTGAAAATGGATGTGGGGCTCACTGACCTGTGAGGGGGGCAGACGCTAACCACATAAACACACAAATGTATGACCCTTGGCTGGGGCCAGTGCTATGGAGGCAGGAGGCCCGCGGCCCACTGCGTTGTGACAGCGCAGTTCTGGGCCAGGACCGAGTCTAAGAGGACAGGGAAGGCAACCTAAGGATGAGGCAGCGAACTCTGGGCTGGGGGAGGCATTCCAGGCATGACCCGGGTGGGAAGGAGCAGCAGGGGGTGGGGGCGGGACAGGCAGGCCAGTGTAAGGCAGCGTCCAGCAAGCTGAAGACTGTGGGGTGCCGCTGAATGCTTGTAACCAGAGGGAGGCCAACGCGATCAGACTTTCATTTCGAGAAGGCCACCCTGGCCGCCATGTGCAGAAGGGGCTGGACAGAAGAGGGAATGTGCTGAGACTGATTTGGGGCTACTGCATGGTTCAGGCAGGCCTCTGTAGAGGCCCCCGGCCCGGTGTGGCCATGGCACTGACCAAAGAGAAAGGACACTTAAGGAGGTTTCAGGGGCTCAAGTGGTGGTGGCCTGCACACAAGGACTGAGAGAGACAGATGGCTGCTGACTCGCGGGACTGGGCTGAGAAACAGCTGAGGAGGGTTTTTATGTTTTCTCCTTTGCACTGTTTCTAGTTTTGTTTTTATATGTTAAGGCAAGGTTCGCCCACAAGTTCACTCCGGGACAGGATGCACACAGAGGTCAAGTCCAGGAGCACCAAAGCAGGTATGTCCTCAGCCCGGGGTGGCTTGGGGAGGCTTTTAATTGTCTTTATGATACCTTAGGCACCATTTCAGACCAGGGTTCCCCTATCCTACTCAGATAATCTTAGGTAACTTATTTCTACAACCATGTCTGTGTTCTTTAATGCAGCTTTTCTCCTTCACATTATATCCAATAAGCATCTGGATGAGGAGAAAGGCTTTTTTGAGACCAAATGACTTCTATTTTGTATTCTATTTATAAGACCTGTTTTTTTTATGGCAAGGACCAACACCCTGATTTTCTCCCTCTTCCATTAATCTTTATCAAAATAAAGCACTTCAACAACCGCATGATCTGCTGCCGAAACAGAGCTCGGCACCCCCGGCAGGGGGGCCAGGGAGCACCAAGCACAAGGCCAAGATGGGAATCTGTCAGGAGTATGGAAGCACAAATCCAGAGTGGCTGAGCTTTGGCCAGTGTGTCACCGGACAGTGCGGGCTGTTTGAAAGCAGGATTCCGGAGGTGGGCAATCAAGTCAGCGGAGAAAGGTTGGCTTATTCAACAAGTGATGTTGGGCCAACTTGCTAACTATCTGGAAGGAAGAAAAAAGTTAGATCCCTACCTCCATCCAAAATAAACTGAAGAGTTAAATGTAAAAACTGAAACCTGAAGAAAAGAAGAAAACACAGAGGCAAATATTTACTTAATATTGCAATGGGGGAGCCTGGACCTGATACTGAAGAATCGACTCATTTGAGTTCATAGAAATCATGTCGCTGGGAGACAGAGAGGCCTGATGTGTGGAGGCGTCGCATGGAAATGCCTCCTCTCCTCCTCAGCAGTGATTCTCAATGAGGGTGCAACAGTATTTAGATCTTCCAGCTAATGCCTTGGTTCTTCTCTCTCTCCTGCAAGGGCTTTTCTGAAAAGGGTCAGAACAAGCCTCCCTCTCTCTCTCTCCTTCACCCAGTATGAAAGCCCTTAGATGGCTTCGACACACAGGACTGAACGTTCCAAGATATTCTTCAATTTTCAAATGCCACCAACCTCTCACGCTTGAGGAACAGAGACCTTAGAATGTTTTGAATCATTGGAAGAGGTCCTGAGGGGTTTTGTAAGTTCTATCACCCAAACTTGTAACGTTAACAAGATCCTCACTCTCTTTTCTCGGTGCCCTCAATTCTTCTGAGCAAGCTCCTCAACTCTGAGTCCTGCCCACCATCCCTTCTCTGCCTTGAGCTCTGAACCAGTCCTGCTTCCTTCACCAGGCCCAGTGAGAGCAGTAGCGGGACTCCCGAGTCAGGATTTAGAACTTCCTCTGTGAGCATCTGCTTCAGCTCTACCTCATACCCTCTTATCTACACTAGAAAGCTGAATGTTGAAGAAAAAGTGAAAACAAACATTCTCAGAATATTTCTAGATGAATTTGTACACAGTTTAAAAGCAGGAATGTGGCTGAGCTGTAGCACTTAATAGACATTAATACAAAAAAAACCTTGGGTGGGAGGTTCCTTGTTTTGAAACGTTGCTAAAGGTGATGACCCTTGGCCTTCCCAAGCAAACATGCCGAGGGATGCCTGTTGCAGCCCTCCATCCGCCTTCCTCTCTCTCTCAGCCTTGGAGTCCCATCAGCTCCTCAACTGGCACAACCCGTCCCAGACAATCAGGTCTGTAGTGGACTGTGGCTTAGTTAGGACTCCTTCCCAGGGACCTTGCGGTTTTAAAGGCCTGGCCCATAGCCTCCCTTCCTCATGTTTGCTTCTGGCCTATGCCAAGCTTTTCCCTGAGATTTCATGGACTGCACCCAGGCCAAGCTCTCCCTCCAACAGGTGAAGAGAAGGAGCCAGATCCCCCCATGCAGAGGACCCCAGTGCTTTGAAGTAATTTTCCAACACCTCACCTAAAACCCAAAGTGCCTCACACCTACCCTCTAAAAATGTAAAACCTATTTTCCTAGAAGCTAGGGTTGAATCTTGAATTCTGACACTTTGGTAGAAATTTGAACACAGATAATCTCTTCAATGGTATGATGTAAAATCTAACGACTCACTGCTACCTGTGAGTAAACCTGACTACTCTGCCATAAAAAATATTAGCCTTTCCTGATAATATGGAAAGATAAAATGGAAGATTCATTTTTGAAATCTTACTTACAGAACATTACAGCAGAAGCATTTTTTTCAACACTTGGGATGTAGATCTTATCATAAGGAGTTTCTATCAACACCAACATTCCTGAATAGCTCATGAAAACATCTACTTTTCACTCTTAAATTTCAAAAACTAATTTAAAAAGTAATAGTATATTTATGATAAAACATATTGAGTTTCATATTTTCATAATAATGATAAAAAATGGAAACATGCCAAGAATGGCTCTGAAACTTGCTTTAAGTACCTTTAAATGGCATATTTTACAAAGACGCAAAGCAGTCTATGGGAGCACAGGAGCCTGGAGAAAGGCAGATGATATTGTGACTGAAGCAGAAGCAAGAAAGCAAGCAAGAGAGGGATAGCAAAGAGGGGAAGGGAAAAGAAAGAGGGAGGGAGAAGGGGGAAAAATGTCCAAAGGGAAGGCAAGACAACCAAGCCAAATGTTAGACCCAGCTTGGAACATGGGGACACAGAAGCAAGAAGAAGCAAGTTTACTCAACAGGGATAAAGCCTGATAATCTTTATTAAAGACATTCAAAGTGAACAAGCTGCAGATTTAAAACCCAACATAAACTGGAAATAAATGGCAAGGACAGTTTACTAACACACTGTGGCCATTCTCAGCACTGCATGTTCTTCACCTTCTCCTTTCCTCTCTGTTGTTAAAAAAGGAACACTGTTTCTCCTGCATGAAGAAAGGAAAAGAGCACAGGACCTGCAGTCAGAGGTTCTGGGTCCATTCCTGTTCAGCTAGCTACTGGCTACACAACTGGGGCAAAGTCATTTAAAGGACTCACCTGGAAAATGATACAAAATGTGGTGGCTAGGTAAAGGTCCTAGCTCAGAGCCAGGGATCAATACATGGTGACTATTACCATTATTAGCAGATAAAGCCCTGGGGTCATGGTTAGGAAACCTGAGGCCTAATCCTGGCTTTGTTAATAACTAGCAGTGTGACCTTGGGTAAGTCACATCCACTTTCTGATCCAGTTTCATCATCTGTAAAATGGGGACAGTAATAACATATGTCCTTGACAGAATTATTGTTAGGATCAAACCTAACGTATGCATAAGTGTTTTGTAGTTGTGGTTAGCCTCAAGCAACCTGAAGTTATCAGTATCACTATAGACACAGGAAGAACAACTTGAAGCTCCAAAGTCCTTCTAGAAGGATCTTTCTCACTCTTATGGCCCCCCCCCCCCAGTAGTCATGTGGATATACCCAGCCCACTTCCCTCTAGTCCTGCTCTTCTTCCTCAACGTACAAATTCTGGCCTTGTCTTTGATTAAAGACTGATATACACTGTAAGGCACAGGAACAGTTTTGAGGGGGTGGAGGGGGGTGAAGAGGTAGATGAAGATACCTCTAAAGGTGCTAAGAAAAAAATATCATGCAAAATGGTAAAGCCATTTTGGACAACAGGATGGCAGTTTCTTATAAAGCATATGCTTATCACATAAGTCAGCAGTTCCATTCTGAGGCACAGTCAGCCAAGAGATATGAAAACATATGTCTACACAGGGAACTCTGTATTCTTTATCTGGAGTACGGTGGTGGCCACACTACTGAGCATGTGTGTCAAAACTCATGAAACTGCACACTTGTAATGGGCGAACTTTATTGTACATAAATTATACCTCAATAAAACGGACTATAAATAACACTGGCATATATAAATACGTGAGGTGATGGATGTATTCATTAACTAGATGGGAGGAAACCTTTTGCAATGTATATGTGTATAAAATCATCATGGTGTACACTTCAAATATCTTACAATTTTATTTGTCAATTATACCTCAGTAAAGCTGAGGTAAAAAACCAATACAATACTGGTCATAAAAGGTAATATTCACTTTTGCTATTTTTCCCTTCCTTTATTGCTAGCATTGCCTTCCCCCACCCCCACCCCCAACCCCCTTAGGGTAAGTTATAAAAGTTAAATAGTTAAAAGGAAAAGAGAAGAGAAGAGAAGAGAAAAGAGTAGCTTCCTTATTCAATGAAAGAAGGAACATTCCACTCAGACTCCGTAAAAGCAGCCAGTTTGACCAATTGAGCAAGGGCTCAGGGACAAGGTGTCACACCTTGTTTAAAACAATGGCATCAAGAAGCAAAGAGCAAACACAGATCAATGAGAGGATGTGGCTGACAGAATTGCAAATTCAAAGTTCCACAGAAAGGGACTCAGACACAACTCTTTCGAGGCCAGAGATGAAAGAGGAAGGCTTGCTGTGGGGACAGACTAGTGACCTCTCTTCCAACCAGGCACGTACTGTTTCCACAGATAAAGAAAAGCAGGGCGTTCCTGTGGAGACAACTCTTCAACCTCGCTTCTCAAGGATCTAAAAGGTGGAAACCCATTCATTAGCATTCAGGTTTAGGGCAAATATAAATACTTCAGCTGAAAATCACTTCTACGGAGGCCCACAGATTAAAGACAGTTTAAATCTGGACTTGTGGACACTTCATATACCAAAAGCTTCAAGGAGGTCAATTAAAATAAGAGTATAAGCAAACTATAAATAAAAGTGTCACCTACTCCAATACTGACTCTAAAATCAGTTCGGAAATGTTCTCTCATAAGCACAGCTGGAAGTTATTTAAACAGTTCTAAGTAGGAGCACTTATTTTTCATATGGGAAATGGTGCCTGTAAACGTGCCAGGCTGGGTCAGATGCATGGCAGTCCCAGGGCTCTGTCTTGAACAAGGGAGGGTATGGGTGGCTTTCTGACATTAACCTCACAAGTCCAAGAAAATAAGCAAATAATTTTAAATGGGAACAAAGACTGATGTACAAAGATGTCATTTATTACGTTCATTAAAAAAAGGAAACCATTTAACTATCCCCCAGACAGGAGGAAAGGCTAAGGAAACACTGATGACTTCTAAAGAAGAAATATTATATAGTAACTAAAATGATGTAACTTGAGGGTCGCCTGGGTGGCTCAGTGGGTTAAGCATCTGCCTTCGGCTCAGGTCATGATCCCAGGGTCCTGGGATTGAGCCCCGTGTCGGGCTCCCTGCTCAGTGGGGAGTCTGCTTCTCCCTCTGCCCCTCCCCCTGCTCGTGCTCTCTCTCTCGCACTCTCTCTCTCTCAAATAAATAAAAAATAAAATAAAATAAAATGATGTAACTTGGGTTTTTCACGGCATTGGAACATAGTCTGCTAAGGGAAAAATCAGCATACAAATGGTATGTGCCAAATGATCTCGACTGTGTTTGAGAATGCACCAGCAATGAGACTAAAGAAATATGCCCAAGGTTCAGAGTGGCTCCCTCTAGGTGCTCTTGACATTTTTCTATATTACCCAAAACTTCCTACCATGAGCAATTACTACTTTTAGCATCGGATAAACCCTTCAAAACACTACCGAGGAATGTACACTTTTTTGAGAAGTTAGGAATGTCTACCAAAATATGTTTCATTTTTGCAATAAACAAAATGAATTTATCATGAGTCTGTTTTCAGCCCAGGCCTCCCCGACAATTCTTCCTTCAAGCTTATGACCTACAACTTAAGAGGTAAATACATCTTCTATACTTTTTGTTGATCTTATCTTTGTTTTTCACTTTCAAGAACATCCCATTGTTCTGGCATCTGAGCATAGGATGGAAAGGTCGCTGCACAGTTCAGAGCCTTCTATCATATTCCCATCTACAGGATTCTAAAGCGCATCCTCAGTCACACCTGGTCCTCCTTTAGAATTCTCCCTTCATCTTTTCTATGCTTCTCTTGAGGACTGGCCATCAGAACCGAACTGTACCCAGAGAGTAAGAAAATGTCCTGCTGGTGCCAAGTACTCTGCAAGCCTGATTGAAACAGTTTTGAGGTTAATGCTTTCAAGAAACAACCTATAATTAGTCTCTTATTCCTTATTTTGGTTCACAGAATTAGAGAATCAGAGAACGTTAGAGTTTGAAAAGACTTGAGAAGCATCTGGTCCAATTTTGGTCATCCTGAAGATGTGACTGCCATAACTGAAAGTAGAGGCGAGATGATTATTCCCTAGAGGTGCTATCCACTGACTGCACGGCGGGGGGTCGGGGGGGACTCAAAGGAGAGCAATGTAAGTGGTGCCCCTGGTCGGCCTTCACCAGGCCTTCCTAATGATACTAGCTCCTACTTGGGGAGTGGGAGGCAGGGACAACAGGGAAGGAGAAAAGGGTGAAAAAGAGAATGGGTTACAAAGAATGCCGCAGAGCCACGATCCTTGGAGATTTTCAAGGTCCCATCCAGCTCTCTTATTCTGTATCAACCAGAGACCACAGGACTAAGAAGAGGCAGTACAGCCTGCAACTGTGGACCATAGGGCTGTGCTGTGGGGAGAGGAGTGGAAATTCTTGACCCTTTCTAAAACAATGCAGTCAATGGCTTTCATGAATTTATGGAACGTTGCACAAACTCATTTTGGCCCTCTACGTAAAGTTTCTACTGCAGACCCTGAGGGCTCAGCCCCTCTGGACCCTGTTTCTTTTCCGGGCCTCATTCCTGCTGTATTAACTCTCCCTCCTGCATTTTTGTCATTCTGACATTTAAGTTTCTCTTTGGCTCATAAAGCATGTGTGTTATTTAGATGTCTTCCAGTAGTAGCCTTTTGCTCTCTGGGAAGGCACTGTATGAATCCATTAAGTAAATAGGTTTTTAAAAGGATAAAGAAAGAAACAGCAAAAATAATAAAAAGGAGATAAAGTTAAAAGAATCACAACAATCTGGCCTGAAGAAGAGAAGATGGAGAAGGCTCTACAGTACCTAAGTGAAAAATAGTTTTTAAAAACTGAAAGACTGCCTCAGGACATGGAAGTGCCATTTCCTTAGAGATGTTCAAATGGAATCTAATGACTGAGCAATTATTTTCAGAAACTTTAGTTTGTTGTTTCTATTTTGTTTATTTTTTTTTAAAGATTTTATTTATTTATTTGGGGGGGGGAAGGGGCAGAGGGAGAGGGACAAGCAAACTCACACTGAACACAGAGCCTGACCATGGGCTCAATCTCACGACCCTGAGATCACGACTTGAGCTAAAATCAAGAGTCAGACACTTACCCGACTGAGCCACCCGGGAGCCCCTAAAGATTTTATTTTTAAGTACTCTCTACACCCAACATGGGGCTCGAACCTACAACCCCAATATCAAGAGTCACATGCTCTACCAACCGAGTCAGCCAGGTGCCCCTGCTCCTTCTATTTCGATTTTATAATTTGATGATTTCATGAAAAAGTTACTATAAGGAAATACATATCGGCCATTCTTGATCAAATTTGGAGATATGGCAAACAGTCTTTCATTGTAATAAGACTGCACTTGGAGAGGAAGAAAAAATTTCTAACTGAACGGCTTACTGCACACTGCAGTGCACTCCCATTAGAAATGTGGAATTAACCTGCATAGAGATTTTTCTTTTTCAGGATTAGGACCACCTTGCTGGAGTGCTGTAGGTACAATACTGCTTGGAAGCATGGATCAAGGATAGCTGGCCTTTATATATGTATTCCCATTCGAGCAGAGAAATGGCTTCTAAACATTTTTCCCTTTCTGTGTGCACTACAGATGGATTCCCCTCAGATAGTCTAATTTTTTTTCTTCAGTCATAACCAAAAATAGATTCATTTTCATGAGCAAATCACTTAGCATCATTTCTATCACATGGCAAACCTGGGAGCACTTGTTCCGATTTCTGTGCCCTGAGTGTTGGACTGTTTGGCTAAGCTCCAAGAGCTATATTAGGAAAATACTTTCTCTTCAGCCACAGTTTAAAATGGAACTATGTATGTAAATAGATATCTTGGTTCTTACAGGTTTATTTGCTAATTTTGTTCTGATTACAGTAGAAGCTCAACAGAAATATGAATGATACTTACAAAAGATTGATTCCTGATACTACTGCATATTCTTTCTACTAACAGAACGTTAATATAAATAGGAGAGTTGATAGGTGGAGATTATTATCTTAACTATTTTCCATGCTCAACTTACAGCCCCATAGTTCTTGTTCTCATTCCAAAGGTTCTTAAGCAATAGTTCTTTGGCAGCAAAAAAAAATCAAGAGGGAGCAAATGATTAAGTTGATTCAGTGAGACTTTTCCTCTTTGCAATGTAGGAAAGTTGGTTCAAGTGCTTCATCAGAAGTCAGCAAACTTGATTCAATTCCACCCAAATTAGTGGTATAAACAGTCTAAACAAGGCAGTAAGTCCAAAAAATTGTTCATCGGGTCAGGAAGTCAGGTGAAAATCTAGCACTTCGTATCCCTCACTGAGACAACTGAAATTGAAATGTTTTTACTAACTTAAGAAACCATAAGCATTTGCTTGATATCACCTTCAAAGAATGATGAAAATAGCAGTTTAAAAATATTAGAGAGATACATTTTTTAAGATTTCTTTGAATATTATTTCCTGATTATGAGAGTGCTCCTGGTACTTAATTCCTTACGAATGATTGAGATAAACTTTCCTGGGCAAGTCACTCGTTCCCTTTGGCTCAGTGTTTCCTTTAGAAAACTTGGAGCTAGGGAGGATGCCTTGATGTGAGCATAGAGAGCTTTATTATAATAACTGGAAAGCAACTGGGTATAAGCTGCTCTTTAGTGGTGTTTGAAATCAGTTATGAGAATAAAGAATAAATATGTATTTATACAGTCTTTTGTCATTACCTAATTAATTACCTCTACTGGAGCTCTTGTGTGTGTGTGTGTTTGTATTTCAATTACTGTCTAGTGTCACTTCCTTTCAGCCTAGTGAACCTCTTTTAGTATTTCTTATAAGGCAGATCTGCTAGCAATGGATTCTGTTTTCATTTACTTGGAAATGTTTTTATTTTGCCTTCACTTTGGAAAGACAGTTTTGCAGGGCAGAGGACTCATCAGCACTTTAACATGGCCTCTACCACCATCTGGCCCCCACTGTTTCTCATGAGAAGTCAGGTATTAATCTTATTCCAGTTCCCCTAGAATTGAGTCAGTTCTCTCTTGGTGCTTTCCACATCTTCTTTTTGTCTTTCAAAATTTTGACTACATGTCTGGGTGTGGATCTCTTCATGCTTATCCTAATCAGTTTGTTAAGCATCTTGATGTGTAGCTTAGTGGTTTTCATCAAATTGGGAAGTTGTAAGTCATTATGTCTTTGAATATTTTTCTGCCTCTTTCTCTCTCTCTTCTATGTCTGGTACACTTAATGGTGACCTATATTTTTCTGAGATTCTGTGCATTCTTTGTCATTCTTTTTGTTCTTCAGACTGCATTATTTCTAAGGCTCTCTATTCAAGTTCGTGGATTCTTTCTTCTGACAACCCAAATCTACTGTTGATCCCTCTAGTGAGTTTTTCATTTTGTTATAGTTTTCAATTCCAGTATTCCCATGCTTAATTTTTTTAAGTTGTGGTAAAATAAACATAAAATTTACCATTTAACTACTTTTAGGTGTACAGTAGCATTAAGTACATTTGCATTGTTACACAAACATCACAACTATCCATCAGCAAAACTCTTTTCACCTTAGAAAACTGAAACTCTGTACCCATTGAAGAGTAATTTCCATTCCCCTTCACCCCAATCCCTGGCAACCACCATTCTGTCTCTATGAGTTTGACTACTTTAAATACATCCATGTGAGTGAGATCAGCGTGTTTTTGTGACTGCCTTATTTCACTTGGCATAATGTCTTCAAAGTTCATCCATGCTGTAGCGTGTGTCAAAATTTCCTTCCTTTTACAGGTTGAAAAATATTGCATTGTATGGCTTATACCACATTTTGTTTACGCATCCAGCGATGGACATTTGGGCTGCTTCTACTTTTTGGCTACTGTGAATAAGGCTATTAAAATGGGTATACAGGGGCGCCTGGGTGGCTCAGTCAGTTAAGCATCCAACTCTTGATTTAGGCTCAGGTCATGATCTCAGGGTTGTGAGACTGAGACCCATGTGGAGCTCTGTGCTGGGTGTGGAGCCTGCTTAAAATTCTCTCATCCTCTTCCGCTGCCCCTCCTCCTCTTTCTCTCCCTCTCTAAAAATAAATAAATAGACAAATTAAATTAAATTAAATGGGTATACAAATATATTTCCAAGTCTCTGCTGCTTTCAGTTCTTTTGGGTGTATGTGCAGAAGTGGAATTGCTGGGTCATGTGGTAATTCTGTTTTTAATTTTTTGAGAAACTACTATACTGTTTCGCACAGCAGCCACACCATTTTATAGTCCCACAAAGGTGATAGCTCATAGTGGTTCTAATTTGCATTTCCATAATGATTAGTGATGTTGAGGATCTTCTCATGGGCTTGTTGGCTGTCCGTATGTCTTCTCTGGAGAAATGTCTATTCAAGTCCTCTGCCCATTTTTAAATTGAATTGCTCTTGGCTGTTGAGTTGTAGGAAAGAGTTCTTATACATTCTGATACTAACCCCTTATTAGATGAATGATTTATAAATATTTTCTCCCATTCCAAAGGTTGCCTTTTCATTCTGTGACTGTGTCCTTTGTTGTGCAGAAGCTTTTAATGTTGCTGTACTCCATTTTATCTATTTTCACTTCTATTGTTTGTGTTTTTGGTATCATATCTGCATTTGTTTCGTTATCATTTCTATCTCTAACTGATAGTCTCTATCTGATGATTCACTGCCACCGTACATTTCTTTAATTCTTTAAGAATGGTTTCTTTTAATCTTTGAACATATTTATAATAGCTGCTTTAAGTCTTTGTCTGCTTTGTTCAATAGATGGGCCACCTCAAAAGCAGTCTTTATTGTTTATTTCTCCTATGTATCTGTCACAGTCTCCAATTCCTTTACTTTCTCATAATTTTTTGTTGACAATTGGACATTTTAAATAACGTATTGTAGCAACTCTGGTTACTGATATTTCCAGCCCCCAGAGGTTTTGCTGTTGGTATTTGTTTATTTGGCTGATCTAATTCTGTGAAGTCTACTTTCCACACAGTATACAGCTGTTGATGTCCCTGCTCATATTTTTTCCTCCTTGTTTTCACATTTTACTCTGGCTTCCTAAGAATCACCCATAAGCCACTTAACTGGTCAAAGACTGTGCATAAGCCCACTTAAGTAGATTTTCACCCTTTACCATGGTTGCATATGGAACTTAGAGATTACTTTCATAGTTTAGGAAGTAAAGGATGGAGGGAAGGTCTGAATGCAAAGGGGCAGCACAAAGGTAACCTCTGGGGAGTTCTAATTATTATTTATCCTGTATGTGCTGGTGGTCACAAAACCCTGAGTGTATGTAAAAACTCACAGAACTACAGTGTCACCAGAAAAAGTAAATTTTACTATATATAATTTTTGTTGAAGTGGTCATGATTTGCCTTTAAAAAAAGATACTTCTATACCTGTATTGCTCTCACATAGTTGGATCCAATTAGGACATTTGAGTTCTTAGAAGTTCACTACTTAATATTTAATGAGGAGATAGAAAACAAAATCTTTCTCATTATACTATTGCCAATTGAGGGTCATTTCCTCTCAGAATGCAATAAAATAAAAATTCAACTTTAAAAAATGTGTCATTATAATACTTAATAGTTCTTATGACAATGTCAAGTTTCTATCCCTGATCAGAAGTTTCTTCTGGATTAAGCTTTAAGTCATTTTTCTTCAAATAAAAATTCGGGATTATTTAATTATTACTGACAAGTCTCGCAGAGCCTGAAGACACTGTGATTTAAAGATCAAGGAAAAACCAAAAAAATGTAAACAAAAGGAGAGATGGCAAAAATCAGGTCTGACAGAAAGAGGTGCTTGGCTGGACACTCTACCCTCTAGGTTCCTAGGGATACTGAACTCTGCATAGTAGGCTGAGGCAGAAAGTGACAGAACATCCCAGCAATTCTCTCTTCCTGCTCTAGCTGCTAATTTAACTTCAAGTCTTAAGCAATCACTTCTTTTTAAAACCTTTATAATATTAGATAAGCTCATCTGTAACTCCCAACCACCTCACTATGCTGAGTGCACTCATATCCTCCTACTTTGGCTTTAATTTTTAAAGGCAAAAACAAAACAAACAAATGAATGAACAAATGAACAAATAAAAAGGAAGAAAATAAACTCACTCTAAATCTTTAAGCTGAGATCCAGTCTCCTCTTGCTCTTCCAAAAGCCACCCTTTCTCTTGACAGCAACCAGAGAGGTTTTCTACCTTTTCTAACTTGGTCTAGAGTCTCAGACTCTCAGAATATAGTCTAGAAATATTTTTAGCTGTTCTATCACTTTTAAAAAAGCTGTTCTCTTTCTTCCTTTGAGCCACTCAACCTGCAAGGCATTCTATCGATCAGGCTGTAAGCACCTATTTCATTCCTCCTTGATACGCATGTGGCGTGTCACACATCTGTGCCGGCCGCTGTTGGACATGCCACTGTGGGGATCACAAATCTCACTGGCAGCAGTACTCAATCCACTGCGTGTCTGACTATTGGGGTTAAATCGTTCCCCAACATCTCTTTCTCCCCTCCCCTCCCCAGAAGAAATGAAGATAAACCCATGTGGGATGTGTCTTTACTTTCCCGAAGAGCCAACAGTGCAGAGAGGAATGACACGATTATTCCTATCTTCTAACTGCAGGAGAGAGAGACACAAGATGATAAAGAAATACAGGAGAGGATGACAAGAGGGGCACTCCTTATAACGATCAAAAATGGTAAGAAGGAAACTTGAAAAACCAGCTTTCTTAGTTCCAAGTATCGCAGGAAATACTCTTCTATGAGTAACAAAGGTCGTGCAACAAAGGCTAGGCCAAAACATGGTAGTACATACATGCTACTAGATTTCTTGTGGTTTCTCAAGGCACCTGGTTTCAGTTTAGGGTATCAGTCCTGTTGACGGTGGATTCAATACAGTCTCAATCTAAATCTCTGTCCCCAAGTAAACCTGGTGACAGATTCTATTCATTTAGGACCAGACTTAGGAAGACACTTCAAAGAGAGACCCTTTAAATAACCATCAAAAGTACTTATTCTCACACGTTAACCACACAAAACGGGCTAAAAGGGAGGGCTACTGTTTTTGCTCACGATTTTCTTAAATCAACTGCCACCAGTACCAAATAGTTACCCCAAATAACCTTCTGATTAAGGCCAGAAGAACATCCTAGCAGCATTTGGCAGAAATAATTGAGGGAGCCAGTACTCTCTTAAAGCGCTATCACTTTTAATAAACACTGGTGAGATACACTTTGATACTGCAAAGAGAAGTGCTTTGGAAATACTAGCTAGGTGACTTGTTCTTTCCATCAACCCTCATCACTGTCACTCAAAATATTCTCTTGAGCTCTACAATATATGGGTCCACCATTCACTACTTTATAGCTAAGATCAAGAATGATGGTCCCTTATAAAATTTAAATGGATAATCCTAACACAAAGCATTATTTTAATGACTTAAAAATATGCTGGATTCCCCAGCTCCCTTCCTTTAAATAATAATACTGAACCTGAGATCCTATTCAATTTGAGGTCATAATAGAGTTCACTGAACATCCACAGCCATAAGTAGTGAAAGCAGACCCTTGGGGAATACCTCTTATGCTACAGAATTCACAGAATTACCCTTTGTCAATAACTGCCACCCATCAGTTTGTGTGGGCCTCTTCCTAAGAACCAAGGTCTCAAGTCTCTGCCTTAAAAATAAGTCAAAATTTTCCCATTATAAAAATAATACACACTCATATAAAAATATGGTAAAAACACAAGAAAGTAAAACAAGGAAAAATGCTCCTAGCTCACCACTGAAAAATAACCATTGTTTTGTGTACATTTTGGTGTACTAGTTTTATCCACCCAAGGACACATTACTTACGTAAGGCACTGGGAGGCCACTGCCAAATTAAATAAAATATAAAAGTCAAAATCAAAATGAATTATAATAGCTGTGTTTTGAAAAGGAAGTTTTTCATTATTACATAATACATGCTCATTGAAAAAAAAATCTTACATATAGGTAGCCAAAAAGAAGGGGGGAAAACATCATACATCAGCTCACCTCCTTGAGATAACCATTGCTTAATTTGGTGCACAGCATTCTTTTTTCATTTACATATAAGTACCTTCCTTTTAAGAAAGAAAATGAAGCCATTAGGCCATTAAAAAAATGCCTTCCATTTGGAAAATGGTTATACCTATGTATTTGTAACCTGCAAGTTTCACTCATTACAGATAGAACATCATCATTTAAATCACTGCACAGAGTTGCATTATGTGGCAACAACATAAATTATTTAACTAGTACCTTATTAGGTTGTTTCTGGGGATGTTTTATTGAATCATTAGGTCAGTAATTCTTCAGTAGTCTAATAATAAGCAAAGGAGCTTTTCCCCCTCCTTTCTCTTCAAGTTTAATTTTTTTGGACTGAACAACTATAATAAAAAAGGTTTAGCCCAAGCCACTTAGCCACTCTCATTTTTTAAATTTTTTTTTTATTTTTAAGATTTTTTATTTATTTATTTGACAGAGAGAGAGACAGCGAGAGAGGGAACACAAGCAGGGGAAGTGGGAGCAGGAGAAGCAGTCTTCCTGTTGAGCAGGGAACCTGATGCGGGACTTGATCCCAGGACCCTGGGATCATGACCTGAGCCGAAGGCAGACGCTTAAGCCAAAGGCAGACGCTTAATGACTGAGCCACCCAGGCACCCCCCGACCCACTCTCATTTTTAATGAAACATATGTGGACTAGATATAAGCTTGATTTTAAAACCAAAATTATTTTTGCCAGGCTGAAATACCAAAGGGGATGACTTTAATTTTTCTTTGTATAGAAATGAAAATAGCCTGTTGCCTGATCTCAGTAGGAACCAAACCGACCAAACCTTTGAATTTTCTATTGGATTTATAGTTATTGAGAGTTCGCCAGTTTTAAAGAGAACATTTTATATTCAGATGAATTCAGGGTGTTAAAAATCAGCTTTCTCTGTCCTCTGGATTGGTGAAATATGGCTATCTTATCAGTGCGCAACCAGGATTCACAGGATTTCATACACTCTGTAAATCGACACAGAAGGAGAAATGACAGTGCGTGCAGCTTCACGTCTGGGAGGTCAGTGTTTTCAAACACAGGCCGGTCCGCAGATTGGGCAACATTGCTATATACACTTGCCACCTTTACCCCTCTGTCTCCCATGACAAGGCAAACTGGAGTTTGAGCCAGGCTGCCCTCACTTGTCTTTTCTCACTTCAAGGAACTTTTAATACTCTGCAAATGTGTAATTAACTATAGCCATAAATGCCAAGCATTCTACCTAACCCGTTTTTAAGTGCTAAAATATGAGCGCATAGTATCCTCGCCAAGACAGACCATGTCTTCTTTGGAGACAGCCCTGTGCCACTTGGGTGACACTTTTTAAGCAGCACTGGCAAAACACGTCCTCGGAGAATGCTTTGTTGTGACCCCAAAAAGCTTTTATGGTACAGAATGCTATACAAAGTATAACAAACAGACACACTCTCAGTAGTTTGTGTTTTCAACCCAAGACAATTCCATCAGGCAAAAGCACAAAGAGTAGAGGGACTTGGAGGAGGAGTAACTATTTTGATTGGGAAGAGAAAGAACTGCCACCTTCCTAACTCGAGCTAATTTATTACACAGGGGAGGACAGAGCGCCTGTGGCCTTTAACATTTCTACTCCATAACTAACCATTCAATTGCACTAAGTGTCTAGCACGTGTACCACTGATTGCTGCAGATCTAAAAACGTCAAGATGAAACAGGTCACTATCCTTCACCACTAGCAGAGACCCTCCAAACTGCTAACATACCCCTACACCCAGGGCATCAGATGGAACGCCCCATGGCAGGGACGAGGAATGGCATTTCCACAGGTGATACAAGAGCTCACCGACAAAGTTCTCCTGCTGCAGAAGGGACAGAGTTGGGAAAATGGGGTACAGTCAAAGTTCCCCGATAGCCACCTATCTTCTGACACAGGCTTCATGAAGAAAGTGACCAATCCAGCCAGCAGTCTGTGACACAAAATGATCACCAGCTAACGTTCCTTGTTTTGACCTCTGCCCAAATTCCCTTTCAGGTGGCTGTAAAAAAGTCCCATGGGGGGCAGGGAGTCTACTGAATAACACTGGGATATTATCTGATAATACAACAGTAACATCACATTTTCTCATTTGATTCTCATTTGAAATGGGCACTGTCTTAACTACTGAGTTCAGAAAAGTAATTGCAAAATTTTCCTGGTTAATTATTAATCTTCGCTAAGTGACAGAGGAAATCCAGACCAAAGTCAGGGCTAGAAGGGACTTTGAGGGGTCATTTATCTCTAGACTTCAGAAAGAATATCGAAAACATCAGAAACAAATACAGACCCATTTTTTAGATAACTTCCAGAAAAAGGCTTACATTTTCCAGTATTCAAATTCTCCATTTTTTAAAACCTTGCCTTATATGTCATCTAGTGGTCCCACATTAGTGTGTATCAGAATCACTTGTGGGGCTTGTCAAAACAGAGATTGCTGGGCCCCATCTCCTCAGTTGCTGAATCCACAGATCTTGGGTGAGGCCTGAGAAGGTGCATTTCTCACAAGATCCCAGGTGGTGCTGATGCTGAGAGAACCAGCACGGCCCTGTGAGGACCACGGTTCTAACCTAAACTTTGCTGGACTGAACCCTTATATTCTCAATGGAAATAGATACTAGTGGGTCATCATTCCTTGGTTCTGAGGCATATACTTACTTCCCTAACAATTCAAGAGTCCCCTGGTCATTTTTTTCCCTCCAGGCTAAGTAATAGAAGTTTCCTAACATCTTATTATAGATATCATTTTTCAACCCTTTAACCATTTTGTGAGGTTCTTTGTTGAGTCTTCTCCAAGTCTCTTAATTGTAGAGCCATGAACTAGACCCAGAACCTTAGTCAGAGACTGGCTGAGGTTGCCTATAAAGGGGAAAATGACTCACAGATTCATACAGTATATTCCTATTTATTAATCTCCAATACCTGAAGCTTGTCTTACTAGCTCCCTTCTGATTCATGTTCTTCTGACTCCTTTATGAGCTGCAGTAATGCTTAGGTGACCTTCGTAATGCCTTTCTTCTGAGAAGCTCGAAGCACTTCTCTAATTCAACAGGTGACTCAACATCCTAACCCAGTACAGGGTTAAGGAACTAGTTTTGACAAGTGCTTATCAGTTCAGGAGAGAGAAAATCTGGAACACAAATTCAGATTTCTATCCAAATACCATTACCATTATATTGGGAAAGATGCTTCTTACATTTATTGGACTTTATAAGACACTAAGTTTACCTCCTCCACATAATAAGCGTTCCAGGTGCAGAGAAACTAGTGAATCTCCTCCCTTTTGTGGGGAATTCTAACAGGGAACTGGCGTTGGGGATCTGGTTGCTGGGGTCAGTCTCATCTATCTCCATCACTTCCCCAGCTGTTGGAAGAGAAAGGGAAGGAGCACCCTGGGGGGCAATGTAGTTTGTCCTGTTTGGCAAAAGCCCAGACAATCTGAAAACTACCCCACAAGCTTCCTCCAACCCTCCCCACTCCATTTTGTTTTCCTTTTCTTCCCTTTCATATTCTGGTTTCTGCCAGTTTACTTAGTGTGTGATGTCGGGGGCCCAGTCTCTGTGTACTGCCTAATTTCAGCATGTGAGTCCTTTGCAAGTAGGAACTATGCTGTCTTTGTGCATTGTATGTGCTCTGGGGGTGCTTAACACATGCTAAATAATAACAGCAGTGCCAGTATTTCCAGGAGAAATCAGAATTCCAGCAGAGGGTCCAATCCTATTACCATCTATTTGTATACAAGACAGGCAGAGCTCAAGGCATCCCTCTGTGCACTGTTCCTTTCATTTTAGATAAAAGAGTTGAAATTCAGTATAACAAAGCCTACTACTACAAAATTTCCTTTCCCTTTTTATTTTTTTTTTTAAGATTTTATTTATTTATTTGAGAGAGAGAGAGAATGAGAGAGCACAAGCAGTGGAGAGGGAGAACCAGGCTGCACATGGAGCAGGGAGCCCAATGTAGGGCTTGATCCGAGGACTCTGGGATCATGACTCGAGCTGAAGGCAGCCACTTAAAAGACTGAGCCACCCAGGAACCCCCAAAATTTCCTTTTTAAAGAGAACATTCTAGAGATGTGATCACCGTGCACCTGCATTCAGCTCCAAACCAAAAGACAACCTGTTAGATAATGAAGTTCCCATATAACCCCACAGTCCAGTTACCTATTAAAAACTTCATGTGAATGAAGAGGACCCCCCCAAAAAAGATTCTTGCTTCCCTGAAAAATCTCTCAAAGCTTCAGAGCAGAAGGCTAATTCTCTAGAAATAGAGAAACATTAAAATAAATCTGCTGCAAGCAGGAGCTACTCTGTCAGAGCCTCTGGGTCTATAACTATTTTAAGAGGCAGAGGGCTAGGAAGAGAGGGCAGGCCGCCGGGGAAAGCAGCTTAAACAGGACTGGAGGACAGAAATGCACAAAGCCAACTGCAGGGAGGGTGACGATGATGGAAGGTGCGGGTGTGCACAGCACATACGCGGAACCGTGGGTTGCTGGGCTCTTTCCGCAGGCCCCACAGTTGCCTGGGCTGCTCAGCATCTGGACGCCCCCACTTGTGACCCTGAACTGAGCTCATTGTGATGGGTCATGCCCAAGGTCCTAACTAGTCAACAGAGACTCTACTAATGAGGGAACCATAACCAGTACCACTTCATCAGGCACACAAGATAAGAAGGAGTGAAGAGAATCACCGCCCCAGCAAACGCAAGAATTCCCACACTGACACATCATTAAAATGATCTCCTCTTTCATTCACCTATATCAGGCTCTCACAGCACATAAATCACTAAAAGGGACACTCTGAAAGTGTTTATGAGCATTTTAGCAACTCCTCCTAGAAGAACACACGCTTCCTCTAGTAAAAATACCTATGGAAGCGTCTTTCTGTTAAATTTTAAAAATGGATACATTTTGAACAGACTTTCTTCTCCACAGGACTAATCGACAGCAGAGCCAATGAATAACAGCTTGAAAACCATCGAGTACCAACTACGGTGCACTTTTACAAACACTCCATGAGATGCTCATGGCGCCTCGTTGACAGTTAAAAGTAAGAATAAGACCCCGTTTACTTTCTTCCGATGGAAGTGTGTATCATGAAGCAAATACTGGAACAAAGTCCCTTTTACCACTCAAGATGTATCACAGACTTTTCTGTTATAAATACAATGAATCTGGACTGTAAATTTCTCTTCTGCTCAACAAAAAACTTAAGTTTTAACAGGAGTTGCTTTCTAAAAATAGGTCAAGAACTCAGTTCTGTTTTTCCCTTCTTACATTCTTTTCCTACTAAATGTACCACTGAAACATTTCCTTTCATTGTTGACACCTTAGGTCATTTGGATTTAAAATCAGACAATACATAATTACAAAGAAGTCTTTGAATAAAGCTTGCAAAATGGGAAAATGGCATTTGAGGGAATGCCTCCCTCCTTGCTCACAGAGTTGATAAGGACAGGATGCCTGGGGAGCAGCTACTACATGACCTATTAGAATTGTTTCAGTAAAACCAATATTCCTACAGGGGATAAAATGTATGTGTTACCTGATTTAAAAAATGTCCTGCCTGGTTCTCTGTTATAAGCATGTTGTTTGGCATGAAGTCAGGTGTACTCTGAATTAAAACACACCTCAAACTAAGCAAGGTGCTTCAGATTTTATTAACAATACTCAATATTAAGATCTTTAGTTTTCTTTAGTCTAAATTTAAGTTGGCAATGACTTGTTAAATTAGGAGCAGTTAAGATTTAAAAATTTCATGACCTTTGGTTAATTCTGATAACTAACTCCATCTTCCAGAGGATGCTTTCAATTACTTTGTAAAGCCTTCCTCCTGAATTTATTTTTTTAAGTACTTCTCTCTAGGTGTACATGGGTCTATTTTTAAACACAAAATCTTCTTAAAAAAATAAAAACCGTCCATCTATACATTTTACAAAGTTACATATGACACTCCCATTATTTCTGTATATAAACTTGTAGCTCACAGTAAGTATAACAGGAATCACTTCTAACTTTTTTTTTTCCTAAGAGTTAGGTTACCATAGAAATAAAGCTCAATGAGACAACCATTCCATTAGTCAAATATTTTAACAGATAAAATAAGAAATAATCTACAGACTGTTTCTGCAAAGACAAAACAGTAAGAATCAAATACTCTCTCTCGGGAAAACCAAAAAAGGCAGGTTTCTTGCAGTAGGATACATGTAAAGAAAACCTTTGCCACCATTCTTAGAATCCTCTGAAATCCCCACCCCAAAGTTTCCAGTTTTCCCAAGAGATAAAAAATTACTATAGGAAGATTTAAGGAGAAAAGAACAAAGAGAAATCCTAAAAAACCACTCACTACTTACAAGCACTTTCAAAGGAAACCTGAGCCGCAATTCTTCAGAAGACTGCTCTCCCGACCATAAACACAATCTGAAGTCTAAAATAGATATCCTATCACATTAGGCCGAGAAGTCACATTTCAGCTTACTAACTTCTACTTGGGTGAACAGTTTTACAACTCATCGAACAAACCCTGGCTAAAATTAACCGCACCGGCGCCACAGGCAGGAACTCGCTGATTTGCATCATGTGTGCCGGGATTTATTCACTAGGACAACATCGGTGTCCTCTTAATGGGAAATTTGGCCAAGGGGCGTGCTCTGCTGAACAATACATAGCATCATGATTATGCTAATTACTGAATTCAGTCCAATAATACTAACTTCTTTTAAGATGTTTTCGCAAGTACTGACAAAGAGAAAGCATAAGCTCTTTTTCACGACAGGCGTTCACTGGAGTTTTAAGCACATTCAAATCAGACAGAACTTTGACAACAAGGTGGCAGTGCTGTTTGCTCCTCACAAGGAAAAGCAGAGTAAAAGGACATGCTGTCAGATTCCTTAAACAGTGTGATTAGATGCGGTACGATGTGAAATTAAATAGGCATCAAATATACATACTAAGAAGTCTATCAACAAGTACCCTTCAATGAAAGCTTTTTTTCTTGATACAGAATGAGCTCATGTCACTTACTTGCTTTGTCTTCTGCACCTCCCAAGGAGTTGCTATGAGGACACAGTTTCACTGATAAATTAGAACTGAGAACAAACATCTCAAATATTTAAAAAAGGCCATCGTCCTTGGCAAGAAGCATTTTGAAATGCATTTAACTGCCTGGGTGGCTGGAACTGGTAAATTGTCCCCTCTAGGTGACTGACCATCTATAAGGCATGTTGAAACTCAAGTTAACAGCTAAAGACCCCAAGCATACATTTGGCATTCAAGAGAAAATTAGAAGTAACATAGAACTTTCTTTAAAATATATACACTTCCTTAATAAGTACAGTTTATATCAAAGCCACAGAACTGCTTAACATCTACTCAAGATGGTTAAGATTAGTTTGTTTTAGACATTTGAGTTCTGATGACATACTTTGGTCTGACTGGTCACTTTATGAAAGATAACAAAACACAATCAAACATCAATCAAATCTCCAAACACCTCTGGGAGATATTATCCCCCTCCCCTCCTTTTTTTAAACAAATGGGTAAAACAGGGAAATTCAATGACTTGTCCAAAGTTTCACTCTGAATCAACACTGGATTATTCCATCCCCCTCCTAACCTCTCTAGGACATGTCTTCCATATTAACCATTTAGCTATAATCCTAGAGGTCTTTTCAGAGCTGTTTGTTTTCCTGATTTTAAAATGTTGTGTCAGTTTAGAATTCAAAAGATTTTTTTCCTACTCAACTCCCAAACCCCAGGTCTGTGCTCCAGGGGCTGGCTCACTCCTTGACTCTCTGTCACAGGCAGGTATCCCATAACATGGATCCTTAAGACCTGACTGTGCCCTTATGAAGCACTATCCACCTATGGCACAAACACCCAAAGTGGTAAACAGGTTGATTCCCATCGGCATGAGCTGGTAACCACCAGCACAGACCCCCTCTCCAGGCTGTTCACAGAAACTGCTAGCTGCTAGTCTGGGATTCCAGCCCTGCTGCCCAGCTGTAGGCTGTGCTTGCTCCACCCCCACGAGATGGTAGCTGATGTGCACTCACCACCATCCAAGCCAAAGTCACTGGAGGTGGGCAATTTCCCACTCCATGCCAAAGGGAAACAAGCTGGCACTAATCAAAGATGACTAACCTCAGATCAATATAATTCTTAGTGATCCACAGCAATTCTGGAATCCTTGATGCCAAAAGAGGATGTTGTGAGGCTATTTTTGACACAATTATCCTTACCTGATTATGTCACAGTTCGGAGCTAAAACATGATTTCTTCTCTAACCCAGAAAGAAAAAGCAAATACACCAAGTTTACTTAGGCACTGGAGTTTGCACCGCAAAGGAACAATATGATGAATCCTACATCCATTATATGGAAGGCAGAGAACGCTGAGCAGTTTTCCAGTTTCTCATGTATCCAATATGCTGAGTGTGACTCCACTGTTTCTTTCAACAGTGGCCACACCTGTTCCAAAATGGAAGAACCCAAACATTCCAAAGAAAATAGTGTATCCTCCAATTTACATTAGTCACTCTGCTGCTTCCTTTTCATTAGTGAAAATAATTTAAGAGTCAACTGTACTTTTGTTCCAGGCATACTTATGACAGTAGAGAAAAATCTGTGTGCATTATTAAAAGCAAGGTAAATTCACCCCATTCATTCTCCTGAATTTTTGGTGGTGGGGGAGGCAGGAGAGGAGGCAGTGTTATGCAGGGGGAGCAGAAGAGGGAGAAGCAGGCTTCCCACTGAGCAGAGAGCCCGATGCAGAACCCTGGGATCATGACCTGAGCCAAAGGCAGACGCTTAACGACTGAGCCACCCAGGCGCCCCATTAACATAGTTGATTTTTTAAAGTATCTTAGAATAATACTGGGAAATTTTACCCTCTGCATACATTCCTAATGGTCACCCGTTTAACAAACATTTGTTGAACAGCTGGTTCCTGCCATCATGAAACTCCCAAGCCTCTGCAACATTTGTATAAATGGCAGGATGCCCATGACTATAGCACAAAATAGTGTGAATGACAGTTCTGCCTTCAAGAGGCTTATCATCTGGTATGAGATATGATAGTAAATATAAACCTTCTACATAGAAGAGAATAATCAGTAAGTATCTCAAAGGGTAAAATTTCATTCCATTAGGAATCTAATTAGAGGCTTCCAGTTGGGTTCATCAGGAAAGGCATCTTGGAGGAAGTGACAGTTGAACTGAGACTTTGCATGCTGGTGAGCTTTCAAGAGCAAAAGGAATGGAAAGAACATTATGGAGAAGCAATGGCCTAAGCAAAGGTAAAGAAAAAGGGGAGCTATAATGTATGTCTGGGGAATGGACTAGATGCAGAATTCATCTCTGTCTGTCTGGGTTCAAATTCTAGCTTCATCATCAGTAGTTGTTGACCTTAGGCAATTACTCTTGCTGTGTCTTAGTTTCACCATCTTTAAAATGGGGATAGTAATAATAAACACTTCATATGGTTATTATGAAGATTAACGAGTTTGTTTGTAAAGCATGTAAAACACTGGTGCTTAATATATAAACATTTTATTAAATAAATTCACATGTTTATGCATAACAGCAAGGTAGATAGACAAACATGCATGAATATATAGACACAGCTATACTGCTAAAGAGAGTACCTGGTATGTAGTAGGTGCTAAATATGCTTTTAATTGCTTTCCCTTTGTCTGGAGTTCATAGAGAATCACACTAGAGCACAGGGTCAGACATGTTTTCATGCGCCCCAACATTAGCCTCCACTCAGAAGAGCACAGACCGTCCCTCCTCTACTCGGAAACTAGGAGTTGCCTCCTTTCTCTTGGGGCAACACTTCTGCATTTGCTGATATAAGATGCTCTGCTTGAAAGTGCTACACAGACACAGCCCAGCAGCCAGATTTGAACAAACGAGCACTAGTACTTTATGTAATAAATACACCTTAAATGAAAAAATAAGCACAAGCTTATTAAGTATAATCGGAACTGCTATAATTTATTAGTATTCAAGCTAACCCAAAACAACAAACAAATGTACCATAATTTGAAATTCTAGGAAAACATTAGATTTAAAGGCACAGTATTTCAAAAGATATTTCAAAGTATTTCAACAGTAACAAAATCCTACTCATTGTACTCTAATTTGGCTTCAAGGTAGTCATAAATCCACACTGAAAATACTTTTAAATGCAGCCTTATTACTTGAACCTATTAATAAAATGTTAAAGTGAGTTCTCTCCATTTTTAAGGCGAAGTACTTGAAAATAGTCTGTTGAAATAAGGAAAAATGTCCTGCAATCTCATACTATTTATTTGTTTAGAAACCTCTTTCTTACAGATAATACGAAGGCAAATTTCACCCACCACAAATCAAACTTTGTTACCACTCCTGTGCTGGTGGCCAGCACGTGGGTTAACACGCCGGGCTGAGCTGCGGATCATTAACACCCACTTCTCCATTTATTTGATCCAATTACAAGAAAACTATTAAGAACCAGGCAAAAGGCTACTGACATCCAAAAGCTTTTGGTACATTAGCACCAAGTATTAATTTTTGTTATTCCAATGCACACTGCTTCACAGCAATCGAGCTTACTTCAAGAGCATGTACAGTCCTTTTAGGGTAAGAGCTACTCTACTTTTTCACTTGAGATTTAAGACTTCCTAAGGAAAAGAGGGCAACAGAGTCATACTGCTGAGATCATTCAAATCAAAGTTTACCAGCTTTGCAACCATTGGTGAGTTACTCAGAATTCTCTCCGCCAACCTGTAACATGAGGATAAGAACCCACTTCCAAGGATTGTTCAGAAAATGAGTTAATGTACATATAGCACTCAGAACAGTACTTGGCACAGATTTCTATATATAAAATACATTTATATATTTTTTAGTTATATATATATATTTTAGCTATAGAAAGTAACAATGAAGGGGAATTCCAGGTTAAACCACCTGTATGTGGTAGAGAATCTACTTTGGGGTTCTGGGTTTTTAGGTTCCCTCTCCATCTTATTTTGGATGAAGAGGGAACTTGCAGGGTAAGAAAGAAAGGATCCTCATAGTAACAGCCGAAAGCCACCGGTTTTATTACTAATAATTTTAAATATGTTCTTATGGGTCCCTGAGCATTTGTAAGGTTTGTTTGAAGGGCAAATGCTTAAGTGTGTGGCAGAATACAATACTTGGCACCAATTTACCCAGATACTTGGGAAATCAAGATGTATTCTCTAACTTTTGAAAGCTCTGCTGTCAATGGATGTGGTCTGTTGACATATTCATAAGAGATTCTAATTTCACTTGCTACAAGAACCCAGTAGGTGGCTAGTTTCTTCCAGGGGTGGGGGTGGCATAGCCTAATCTCTTGATGATAGACATATATAATTGTATCTCTTAAGCACTAAATAGTTCACTTAAAACAGTGCTCCAATGATGGGTGCTAACTTTTCAAAGCAGCAAAAAACCAGAGGATTAACAACTCAGTTCTAAGAATTCTAATAGCCCAGTAATTATAATAATCCAAGAAGCCATTCTCAGAAACACCATGGACCAGTTCCTCTCTGTAGGCCCTGGCTCACCAAAAGAAGAGTGGATAGACAGTACCGGGGTATCTGTGGTTGATTGTAGACTGTGAAATAATAGACAATTATCCATTTTAGACCTTAATGTGGTCACTGTAAGAGTTGGTTGACATTATATTTTCCTGTCTTTACAGTTGCCAGGAAAGGGTGCATTTCCATTCTTTGACTCACATCTGTTCCTAAAAATCCTCTTTAAAAATGACTAAAAATTACTCTTCTTAGTTTCACAGATTGAGATCCTTTTATATAAACATATTTAAAGGAAGGGCTCTTGATAAATCCAGATTTCTTTAAGGATTTTTAAAATACTTTTTAAATAAGATGAATGGAAGCATAAAAGGACAGCATATTAATACATTCCAACTAACATTCTGATGTAAGAAAAATCTTGTCCTTATTATTCAAGCTTATAAGATTATAAAATAATCAGAAGCCAGTTAGACAAAGGGTATTCTAGTTGTTCATACACAGCATATCAGAACGATGTACACCCAACCCATGACATCAGACTAGTACTCACTGTCCTTTGTATAAGTGTTAAATAAGCCATCTCTTCTCGTCAGAGTGTAGTGCGGCGGGGGGGGGGGGGGGTTTCAGAAAAAATAACTAAGATAAAAGGCAAATAAACAACCCAAGACATCCCCCAAACAATATCCAAAAGAGCCTCTCTCAGATCGTTTACTAAAGTAATCTCTTCTGAAATCACCATTAAATTAATCCTGGGCACTGAAGAAACAGGAAGAATAAATCACATTGAAGTTACTGTTCTTTAGAATGTGTTGGACAATTCTGAGACACACAGAGAAAAAAAAGTATTAAAAACAGCCAACAGAAGGACTAGGCAGCAGTTAAACATAAAGGCCCGGGGTGAGATCAAAATTAGAAACATATAATGTCTGAAGAACTGTCCATATAAGGGTGTCTTTAAATCAGTAACTAAGTTAGGATAATCCACTGAGGAAAATAAAGCTGCCATCATCGTAATGGCTGATTCTCCATCTCTCACTTAGAAATCTCTGGAGTCGGGGTGCCTGGGTGGCTCAGTTGGTTAAGCGACTGCCTTCGGCTCAGGTCATGATTCTGGAGTCCCGGGATCGAGTCCCACATCAGGCTCCCTGCTCGGCGGGGAGTCTGCTTCTCCCTCTGACCCTCCCCGCCTCATGCTCTCTCTCTCATTCTCTCTCTCTCTCTCAAATAAATAAATAAAATCTTTAAAAAAAAAAAAGAAATCTCTGGAGTCTCAGGAGACAAACATGATACAATTTTACGCTATTATGTTTGATAATATTCAATAGTGTTTGGAGATGTTTTCAAAGCTGGTCTTGACTTTCCTAGTCTCAGATGAGAAACTTCATATATTGATCTTTCATTCTTATAAAAGTATGGAAGAGCAATAGTAGAGGATAAAACTTCTGCTGAGCATTCCTTACCACAACTAGTATACCATATTTTACTTTCCCCAACCCCATGGATTTCCAGAATCCCCAGAGTAGGCTGCTGTTTGTTCACTGTCATTTACTCATTCATTAGACAGACTCTCATTAGCTTCTTAAATCTGGTGTCAACACTAGAGAAATGAAATAAAGAAGGATCCTACCTTCTAGGAGTTCAGTGTAATGTGAAAGACAGATACACAAGTAATTATAATACACTTTAAGGCCTATAATAGAAGTTTGTACAAAAGTAGCATTGCAATTCTCCTCGGGGGTTGGGGGAAGGTTTGTTTTATGATTCAAATGACCAGGCAGAGAAGTGTGAAAGGCATTTTAGGCAGAGCGAGCAGTACAGGCAAAAGCTCAGAGGGAGGAAACAACACAGAATGTTCTGGGAATAGCAAAAGTATAAATCCAGAGAGCAAGTGATGGGATATGAATGGGAGAGGACGCAGATCAGGCTGAAGAGGTAGATCAGCACTGGGTTGCTGAGGACTTTAAGTGCCACGCTAACAAGTTCCGCCAGTATCCTGTAGCCCTGAGGCTCTCAAGTCTGGCTACACACTAAAATCTCCTGGGAAGGGGAGTCTGGGTGGCTCGGTCGGTTAAACCGCTGCCTTCAGCTCCCGTCATGATCCTGGGGTCCTGGGATTGAGCCCCACATCGGGCTCCCTGCTCAGCGGAGAGCCTGCTTCTCCCTCTCCCTCTGCCTGCCACTCTGCCTACTTGTGCGCTCTCTCTCTGTCAAATAAATAAATAAAATCTTAAAAAAAAAATCTCTTGGGAAGCTTTAAAACAAAATATTGATGCCTGTTATTTGTCAGTATCAATTAACTGGACCTGGGTATTTCTTTAAAAGCTTCCCATGTGATTCTAGTATGTGGTCTGGGGGGAAAACCACTACTGTAGGCAACAGAGTCAACATAACCATGTTAACAGGGCGGTGGTGTAAAAACGTTAAAAAATGGGGGCGCCTGGGTGGCTCAGTTGGTTAAGCGACTGCCTTCGGCTCAGGTCATGATCCTGGAGTCCCGGGATCGAGTCCCACATCGGGCTCCCCGCTCAGTGGGGAGTCTGCTTCTCCCTCAGACCCTCTCCTCTCATGCTCTATCTCATTCTCTCTCTCAAATAAATAAATAAAATCTTTAAAAAAAAAAAAAGTTAAAAAATAAAAAAAAGTTAACTGGGCAACAGTGTGAAGAGATTACAGGCATGGAGCCGAGAGGAAGAATGTCAGTGTGTATGCTACTGGATACAGGCTAGAGATAAGTGTCGAAGCAAGTAGTTATTAACATTTTGTGGGTCACTGACCTGTGTGAAAGTCAATGACAAAGGCTAAAAGCCCTCTCCTTAGGAAAAACACACATATGTCAAAAGATGTACATATAATTTCAAGGGATTATGAACCTCTTTGAGTATGATAAATTCAAATTAAAAAACCCTGACCTAAAAGCAGTGATGAGAAAGAGGAAAGACTCCTGAGGTAGAATCAACAGCACTGAGGATGCTTAGGTGAGGGGAAAGAAGAATTAAGGATGACATCATCACTTCTAGCTTGAGTTATAAATAATAAGTGCATATTGTGCACTCACTTAGGCATCAGCAACCATACCGAGTGCTAACATGTATGTATCTCCCTGAATTTTCCCGATTCTATAAGATAGATGGCTACCATACTGATTTTATAATTGAAGAAATTGAAATTTAGAGACAGACATTAAGTAACTTGTCCAATGCCACGTGGCAATAGTGATAGAGCCGGAATTTAATCCAAGACGGGAGGACTCCAGAGCTTGCAATGTTAGCCTCTCCCAGTGCTACCTCTGCTGAGTGGTACCCATGGATGAAAAAGAGGAGACAGGAGGAGAGAGCAGGAGCAGGTTTAGGATGAGAAGAGGAAGGGGTAGGGGTGGGGATGGGGATAAAAAAAATTAGTTTTAGATGGGCTATTTTCAAGATAGTACAAGACATACAGATGACAATATCTGTTGAATCGGGAAGAACAGAAAGGAGATCACGAGGTGAGAGCAGAAGATACAGGAACAGAACGGGTACTGAGTTCTCCCGATCCCCCCAGCACCATGCCTTCTCACAATGCTAGAAGCACCAGCACTATCTTTCTTGGGAACGTCAGGGCCGCACAGCCAGTGAGTGGTGGAGCCCATCTTAAACCCTGACCTAAACCTCTAGGGCCCTATAAAAAGGAGTGAAACCATGGGGTCCTAAGAGGCAGCAGCCCCCAATCTCTTTGAAAACTACTAGTGGGAGACATGGGGTTTGTTTTTTAAAAAGCTTCATAGAAAATACTTTGGACAATACCCATTTCTATAACCTAACGGTCTTTTATATTGTTTTGACTATTTGAGGGGTAATAAAAGAGATGATGGACTCTGAAAAACAAACTGAGGGTTCTAGAGGGGAGGGGGGTGGGAGGATGGGTTAGCCTGGTGATGGGTATTGAGGAGGACACATTCTGCATGGAGCACTGGGTGTTATGCACAAACAATGAATCATGGAACACTACATCTAAAACTAATGATGTAATGTATGGGGATTAACATAAGAATAAAAAAAAAGATATCTCTGTTAACCAACTTAAACAAATACTAAAGATCCATTTTCACAGGGCAGTATGCACACCAAGGGGCACACCTATGTAAATGATACAGCAGGACACCAGTTCTCTGGTGTGTTACTATTATCTGAGTCAGGATTCAGACACTTGGTCTAATGGAGATAGTGTGCCTGTTTCCTGAGGCCACGGAAGTGGTGAAATTTCCTTTCTTACTCTTTTTGTAGCTTGAAAAGAATGTGGTTTTTCTTCTCTCTAAAGTCACAAAAATACAATCTTTAACCACACTCTCTACAAGTCTAGACTAGCTACTTCAGAGGTTTAACAGAGGAATAACGCATACATCACAGTTTCAGATAAAAACCTATTAGAGTTCAGTGTTGCAGCATCTATACAATCATGTAGTCTGTGAATCAAAAACACTCCTTCTATAAAAGTACTTTTAAAGAGCCTACAATATTATCCTGGAATTGTCTCCTGTTCTAGAATTAAAGTACTTGAGAGAAATATAAAATTCAGTTAACAGAGTTTTGAAGTCCTGTTCAACAGTTTATCACTGAGAACAGGACACCTTCTACAGCCCTACCCCGGTCACCCATCACTATAACTAAAGGGCTCCACTGGGAAGTCACTGCTTTCTAGAAGAGCCCACCCCATTACTGGAGAACTCTCACAAGAGCTTAGATCAAGTCAAAATCCTTAGCCTTGTAATAGTCATTCATTCAAACATTTACTGGGCACATTTTCTGGTCTTCCTATTCCTTAACCTGCAATGGTTACCACCATTGTTCTTTTACACCCTCTCCTTCAGATCCAACAACCAAACTCCTTTTGCAGTGGTTGCTCATGTGCCTTCACATCTCAGTCCATCGCTATCCTTGTCTTCCTTCTTTGCTTGTGTCTCACCTCAAATGTGGTTTTCAGACGCAAACACAATTCATCCAATGTGGTCCAACTCACTCATATTTTTAGCAGCCACATCACAGAGTTAGCCCACACAAGCCTGTGGGCAAATCAACTCCTAGCTCTTTTTCATCTTAGGTGCATCTGAGATTGTCCTCCATGCCCAAGCATTCTTTAGTTCCTGCAGATGTTTATCCTTAATATCTTTCATCTTGCTGATTTTAGAACATCATTATGACCTATTCAGGTTATTCTGAGTCTGGAGTCTGCTAGCTATGGCATTAGCCATCTCTCCTAGGCTTATGCCATCTGGAAATTAGAAACGTATTTCCATCCAGATCTTTACAGAGAGAAGATACTGTGATTAAACATGTGCTATCGGTGGCAACTCAGTACTTTACAGGTTCTGTAGACTAAGTACTACTCTCTGATACCTGTATTACCAATTTTTAACCATTTGAGGGGCAATAAAAACCCCTTTGAAAAGATTAGTTAAAGCCATTAAATGTACAATTTATACACAACTTTCAGTCAATAGCAGATGGTTCATGGACCCCATGAAGCCCATCTGATGGCGTCCCATTAAGGTACTCTACCTTAGGGATTCTAGGGCCTACGAAAAACATTTCTGGCCACTAGGATTTATTAATATCCATTTCTAAAATAACTGATTCTCCTATCTAATGCCCAACTTAATACCTAGGAGCCAATTAACTGGAAATCAATTGACATTATTAGCCCACTAATTCTCAGTATCAAAGAAAGTATCCAGAAACTAAGAAATCTGACCAAAACCAAACCAAGGATTATAAGAATACTTTACAAACAAAAGCAAAAGTACCTAAGCTTAAATATACAAAGATACACCACTGTTTGTGGGAAATTGAAAAAAAAAAAAAAGAGGAAACACTTTGAATGTCCATTCACAGGCAAATGGCTCAATACATTATGGCATATTGAAAATGTTACTCATTTTTTGAAAATAAGAGTTAGATCTATATTGACCTAAAGAAATATCCATGATATATTAAGGAGGAAACACTTCATAATAAAGTATAGAGTATGATCCTATTTTAAAAACAAAAAACTCATAAACTTTATGTTGTTAAAAATACTTTTATGAATATAGAAAAAGATGTGGAAGAATTCACATCACGCTGTGAACATTGGTGGGGTATTAATTCTTTTTGTCTGTACTCATCTTTGCATACTTTCACTTGTTACACTTTTGCCAAGGAAAAATTGAAATAAAAAAAGAAAAACTAAGTAAGGCTGACAATAGGATCTATCAGTAAAAACTGAGGCCTCTCACCCCAACACCCCATGCAGGTTTTCTAAATGCCCAATTTCCCAAAAAGTGTCCCACCCATAATATGCCCCAGATGAAACCTAGTTTCCTCTTGACTTGTCAGTGATTTAGAGTTTCTCACTGTTTGGGGTATTTCATTCCAAAAATAGGCACTCCTCTGTTACACATATTAAAGCTGTGTTATAGTTTCAATGTGTCCACAATTTACAAGTGTGGCTTGCCTCCCACCCCCCCTTAGGAAAACAGGCATCTCCACAGAGCCATAAATAAAAGGTATGTGGAACCCACATTAGTCCAATACATAAGAGATGGATGCTTACAGCACAAACACTATCAAATTCTAAGGTGAAGAAATATGAGCACATAGAGGCCATTCCTGTTGGGTCAGTGGTTCTCAACCCCAGCTAAACATGAAAACTGCCTGGAAACATTTTAAAAATACCAACACCTGGGCACCACTTCCAGCGTCTAATTTAACTGGCCCAGGGAAAGGTGTTTGTTTCACTTTAAAAGTTACCTATTCAAATGAGCAGTCAGAGTTAAGAACCACTGCTTTCTACATTTCATTTCCTTCCCTTCTACCAATTTTTACAGAGCTTTCCCTTTATCAGTTATTTTAAGGCTATTAGATATATTTGGGAAAGCCAAACTGATCAACCAGCTAATGCCTGTCCACCACATGTAATTTATATTGTCCTACTGACTTTTGATGCCCAACTTCAATAACATTACTTAAATCTATGGGTATTATCATTAGGAGCTCTTTACATGTCAACAGTATTTGTAGCTTTGCCTTAATAACGACATCATTTATTACTAATCTTGGAGACAATGAGCTTATGAAACATCTTAGGACCCCAAACATTATGTTGGAAAACAAAAGTCCAACAGTCTACTGATTATTTGAAATATTGCTGGATATTAATTAACGGACTTCCTGAATTTTCATGCTTATCTTTACGAGTATTTTAAAATTTCAACATCTATCACATTGCGAAGAATCGATAAAAAGAAAAAAACATTACTTGAAATATGTCCCCCACTTGAATTTAGTATCTGAGAACAGTAATATACCCAAGAAAAATGTCAATACAGTATGAAAGGGGATTCATTAACAAAATGAAATATTTATTTAGTACACATTATATTACAGTACAAAAAGATCTGAAACTAATAATACACTGTATGTTAATTAATTGAATTTAAATTTAAAAATTTAAAAAGTTACAGTACAAAAAGACAGGATTCAATACTTTGCACTGATGCTGCAAATTATACAGAAAGATATTTTAAAACAAAGATATTTAAAACAAAGGATACTATATTATTTATAATGGCTGGCATTAAGAAATAACTGCTTTTATATATTTGCATATGGTATTAGCATGTATTTTCAAAGAAGCTTACAACGGTCCATTTAAAAAGTTCTGATCCAGGAACTATACTCCTAAGCATTTATCCCAGTGAAATGGAAACTTAGGTCTACACAAAACACCTGTACACAAATGTTCACAGCAGCTTTATTTGTAATAACCCAGAACTGTGAACCCAAATGTCCTTCCACTAGACAGACGGTTAAACTGTGGTGCATCCACACCATGGAACAGAACTCAACAATAAAAGGAACAGACTATTTGACACACGCAACAACTTGAATGATTTCACAAGCATTATGCTGAGTAAAACAAGCCAATCTCTAAAGATCACACGCGGCATGACTCCATTTGTATACTATTCTGAGTAACAAAATTAGAAAGCTAGAGAACTGATTAGTGGTTACCAAGGGTTTGGGGAAATTATAAAGGAGAGCAAGAGGAAGCTAGGGTTGATGGGTCAGGGATACAGTCTCCTGTACCTTGATTGCGATGGTGGTTACTCAAATACACATGTGATCAAACTGCACAGAACTATACACACGACACACACACAAAAATGAGTGCATAAAGAACTGGAGAAATCTGAGTAAGCTCTGGATGGCACCAGTGTCAATTTTCTGGTTTTGATCTTGTACTATAGCTACCTTTGAGGGAAAACTGGGTGAAGGATATATGGGACCTCTCTGTATTTTTGCAATTCCCTATGAATCTGTAATCATTTCAAAATGACGTTTTTAAAAAAAAGTTTGAGGAAAACGTGAAGGTGGTCACTTATTTAAGATACATACACCAGGGGCGCCTGGGTGGTTCAGTTGTTAAGCATCTGCCTTTGGCTCAGGTCATGACCCCAGGGCCCTGGGATCGAGCCCCGCATCCGGCTTCCGGGTCCCTGTTCTGTGGGAAGCCTGCTTCTTCCTCTCCCACTCCCCCTGCTTGTGTTCCCTCTCTCACTGTCTCTCTCTCTGTCAAATAAATAAATAAAATATTAAAAAAAAAAAAGATACATACACCATTTTTCCTAATCAAGTGAGGTATAAACAAGTAAAGGGGAAAGATACAATAAGGATGGCTGGAAAGAAAAGGATGGCTTGAATAATATTTTTGGAGCATTTATTACGTGCCAGGCTCTACAACTTATCTAACTCAACAATCTAATGAGATGACTGCCGATTAATATCCTCAGTTTTCAGAGGAGGGAACTGAAAGAAGATAAGAAATTCAACCAAAATAACATGCTGACAAGTAGTAAAGATGTCAAGAAAAGACAATTTCAAAGCAAAGAAGATTTTAAGGAAAAGTATTCTTTATGTATCAAGAAGAGGTTTATAAAGTAGCTTAAAATAGGCAGAGTAGGTGAAATGCTACAAGAGGTCAATCATAGCACAGGATGATGAATACTATGTCCTCCAAGAACTTAAAATCCATAATACACATTAGCCTAGGAAAACTGAATGCACTTGACCAGAGATGTAGTTGAAACTGGTTATTTTTTATTAATCTTTCAACTTTTGCTCAGAAATGAGAAGTAACAATGATTTCTCTTCTTTAAAAGATGTTCACTGAATGAAAACCAGTAGATAAAAGTGAGCCAACATTCAGAAATAATACAAATAGGGCACTCAAAATGGAAAGAAAATTAAGCTGACTGACTATAACAAAGCCTATTCATGAAAGAAAACGGAAAGGCTGTAACACTGTCAAATGCAAGGCAGAAAAGTCTAAATTAGGTTAGAATAAAACATGAATCTGCATATAATGAACAATACGGGCTAGCAAGATGAGTATTTACTAGCAATAAAACAGTTTTAAATAAAATTATGCTGTTAAGATTGGTTTCGGTCTGGCTTAGAAAAAGCAGAAAGAAAATTTCAGCCCTCTTTTTCACTCCATCTTCAATTTAGATCATTGCATATTTTAACAGCATGTCAAAAAACAGAAGCAATTCTAGGATAAATTCAATGCAAGTAAATGGGTATTTAAAAGGAAGTTTCCTATTCTGGTTGTAAAGCCTGTGAGACAGGGCTGTTTTTCTAGAGGAAAATAACACCTCAATTTTAATTTTAAAGATCCAGGGAAACCCCAAGAAAATATGATATTTTAAAAAATTGGGAGTATTAGCCATCCTTTTAAATTGTTGACAGTCAAGTAATCCTCTTAGTGTGCTGCTTGAAGTAAACAGAGTAATTGCAGTTGGTTCTGCCTTTAGAATCAGCTGACATAAAAGATATTCTTTCCTCTTAAATTATCTTCTTAAAAGCAAATGAAAATGCAGTAATGATGTCAACACGTTGATTCTCTTAGAACCTTTGTAAACTCCTAATTCAGGAAGTAACGTGCAAGAATTTTACTCGACATTCAAACATCCCTCTACAGAAGATGTGGAATAGAATGGCTTTACCACTATACTCTCGTCCATGGCTTCAGTTAATAGGATAAAATCTGAAAGAGATTTTTATACTTGGAATTCTGTCCCATGCACAGATAAAGAGTAAAGAAGGGCCAAAAAGCAAATGTATACAATTGGGGGATGATATCTGTCATACAGTCTTTATGTATTTCTCTTTGCTCTAAAGAAATCTCATGAGAGGTTAACTTATTTTTCCCAGGGTAAAACCCTAATACATTTTTTATAAAAGCCATAACCTAGGCCATTTTGTATGCTATACAGGTAACACATTAAAATCTCTCTAGGGGGCGCCTGGGTGGCTCAGTTGGTTGAGCGACTGCCTTCAGCTCAGGTCATGATCCCAGGGTCCTGGGATCGAGTCCCGCATCGGGTTCCCTGCTCTGCGGGGAGCCTGCTTCTCCCTCTCCCACTCCCCCTGCTTGTGTTCCCTCTCTCGCTGTGTCTCTCTCTGTCAAATAAATAAATAAAATCTTTAAAAAAAAAAAAAAAAAAAAAAATCTCTCTAGGGGCAGGGTGCCTGGGTGGCTCAGTCCATTAAGTGTCTGTCTTCAGCTCAGGTCATGATCCCAGGCTCCTGGGATCGAGCCCCATGTCAGGTTCCCTGCTCAGCGGAGAGCCTGCTTCTCCCTCTCCCTCTGCCTGCGGCTCTAGTTGTGCTCTGTCAAATAAATAAGTAAAATCTTTAAAAAAAAAAAAAAAATCTCTCTGGGGCGCCTGGGTGGCTCAGTTGGTTAAGTGTCCCACTCTTGATTTTGGCTCAGGTCATGATCTCAGGGTCCTGGGATCGAGCTCCACATCGGGCTCCCTGCTCAGTGGGGAGTCTGCTTCCTCTCTCCTTGTGCTCGCACATGCCTACTCTCTTGCTCTAAAATAAATAAATAAATCTTTAAAAAAAAAAAAACTCTCTATAATTTTGGGGGATTATACCAAGGAAATGTATTTTCAGTAATACCTGATTCTTTTTTTTTTTTTTTTTAAGATTTTGTTTACTTATTCATTTGACAGAGAGAGAGAAACAGCATGAGAGGGGATAGGGTCAGAGGGAGAAGCAGGCTCCCCGCTGAGCCGGGAGCCCGATGCGGAACTTGATCCCAGGACCCTGGGACCATGACCTGAGCCGAAGGCAGTCGCCTAACCAACTGAGCCACCCAGGCGCCCAGTAATGCCTGATTCTAATCCATGGTGAATACAAATTTTTGAAGTTTTTACAACTAAATATCCTTAAATAGAAATTTTTTTAAGAATAATGATATTGTGGTTGTGTTTTGAAAAAGATTTCTTGAACATACTGAAATATTTACAGATGAATAATTTAATATCTGGGATATGCTTTAATATAATATGGTGGGGGGGGCGATTGGATGGGAATTTAAACAAGACCAGCCACAAATTGACAGGTAAAGCTGAGAGATGGAGACCATGGGGATGAATTATTCTATCCTGTCTTCTTCAGTACATGCTTAACTGACTGAACCACCCAGGCACCCCAGAAATTCAGGTTCTTGAATGCTTCCATTATGGCAAAATCCCAGGCAAATCATCCTACCCTGTGGTACCACAGTTTCCGATTTCTAAAATGCAGGGATGGAACATGATTTCTAAGATTGCTTCCAGTTTTTCTTCTTTGAGAATGCTGTTTTATTCTTATGAACGGAGTTCACTGTGTACAGTAACTGCTTCTATACTGACAAGGCACAGGTGTCTGAAGGCAAGATGTGATCTCAAAGCAGCTCTCTAGGACCACAGGTGCCACCCCCACCATCAGCTCTCATCCTGGGTGGCTCAGTCGCTTAAGCATCTGCCTTCGGCTCAGGTCATATCCCAGGGTCCTGGGATTGAGCCCCACATCGGGCTCCCTGCTCAGTGGGGAGTCTGCTTCTCCCTCTCCACCTGCCCCCCACCCCCGTTCATGTGCACGCTCTCTCTCTCTCTCAAAATAAATAAAATCCTTAAAAAAAAAGAAAACAGGGCGCCTGGGTGGCTCAGTTGGTTAAGCGACTGCCTTCAGCTCAGGTCATGATCCCACAGTCCTGGGATCGAGTCCCGCATCGGGCTCCCTGCTCGGCGGGAGCCTGCTTCTCCCTCTCCCACTCCCCCTGCTTGTGTTCCCTCTCTCGCTGTGTCTGTCTCTGTCAAATAAATAAATAAAATCTTTAAAAAAAAAAAAAAAAAGAAAACAGGGAAACAACCACAGTGATAAATATACCACTGTTTTTCATAGGCAAGGTAAAAATGCTCACACTTCAGAAATTTGCCTCAGGTAAGGGTATAAAAGGCAGTCCCTTTAATAAAGCAATTTTTCCTGAGTAATTATCAAATAATACTTTTATAAATATATTTTGAAGACTTCTCATCACAGTATTGTTTCTACCAGTGAAAAATCTGATACATAGATTACCATCAGTCAGGGTTTAGTTAAATATATCGTTGTAGAGTCTTACAATGGAATACCATGCAGCTATGCAAAAAAATGAAGATATTAACCCACAACGATAGGGGTATGGCAAAGGGATACAGGAACCAACTGAAAGACTCCCAATGGCCACAGCTAGAAAAATTAGAGCAATAAAGTTATACTGGATTTAACCCGAAGTATCAATACCCACTAGTCTACATTGTATCAATGTAAATGATTCAATAGAGATAAATGCGAGAGGATAGATAAATCTCCTGTGTAGACGAATTCCAAATAATGTATGCAGAAACTCTGCTTTTGCCCTCCAGAGGGTGGAGCATAACTCTCGCTCCCTAAGTGTGGGCTGCCTTCCTTCCAGAGAGCACAAGATGGAAAGCAGAGAAAAAAAGAGTAACTTTACAATAGAGAAACCTGACAAACACCACCTCAGCCAGGATACCAAGGTCAGTATCAACAGTAAAGTCATACAGATAGGATGCACCCTTGAAACAATGTGATAAAAACAGCATTTCGCCTCCCTGGCCTCCCTCAGTCTAACCCCACATAACCCCATTCTAACCATGAGAAAAAACATCAAACAAACCCAGCTGAGGGGCATTCTACAATATCTGACCAGTACTCCTCAAAACTGTCAAGTCCTAAAAAACAAGGTAAGTCTGAGAAACAGTTACAGCCACGGAGAGCCTAAGGAGACATGACGACTACATGTAGTGTGGAATCGTGGATGGGATCCTGAAACAGAAGAAGACGTTAGGTAAAAACTAGGGAAATCTCAATAAAGCAAGGACTTCAATTATAATGTATCAGTTCTGGTTCATTGTGACAAATGCCCCACACTAATGTAAGAAGTTAATGATAGGGGAATCTGGGAACTCTCTGTACTATCTGTGCAATTTCTCTATAAATCCAAACTGTTCTAAAATAAAACGATTATTTTTTAAAAATGAAAAAAAATTTAGTAAGACATAAACTAACAATGATGTGGGGAAAAAAAACAACAATGATGTGAAATGATGGCCAATATATAATAAACAAAAGAAGTGTTACTAGACGATATCCATGCTATGAACTTATTTTTGTTTTAAAAATATACATGTATGTATTTTATTACCAAAATGTTAACCTCTGAGTGGTAGAATTACTAGTGATTTTCACCACCCCCTTTATACTTTTCTGTATTATCTGATTTTATTCTTTCCACTAAGCACTGACTACCTTGAACATTGAGCCTTCTATAATCTTATAAACTATAAACAAAGTTATTATTATTATTTTTTTTGGAAAAAGGCATACCGCACAGGATTAATAAGAATACTCCTTGGTTCAAAATAATATGCATGTATAAAAATAAATTTCACTTTTCCAAGAGGAAATATTTTATTTTTTAAAGATTTATTTATTTGAGAGTGAGCAGGGGGAGGGGCAGAGAGAGAGAGAGACAAGCAGACTCCCCACTGAGCAAGGAGCCAATGTGGGGCTCTTTCCCAGGACCCTGAGGTCATGACCTGAGCCGAAACCAAGAGTTAGACGCTTAACTGCTTAACTGACTGGTCACCCAGGTGCCCCAAGGAGAAATAATTTAAAAGTCAGTACAGAAAAGTGAATGAAAGCATGAAATTTAACCAGACTTAGCTTAAATTCCTGGTTTCACCACCTACTATTCGTATGACCTTGGGCAGTTCAACAACCTCCCTCAATGTCCTCATTTTTATAGCAGGAAATATGTCATACAACAAACCTATTGTTCTGCAGAACTTCCCTAACATTTATTTACTTGTCAAAGTAAACATACATTATATATTGTATATGAATGGATAGTATATAAAACCTATTTCATAACATCAAATTTTATTAGAAAGAATTACACTAGCAGTAGCAAAGAGTTCAATGTATGTCAAGAGCCTGGCCCTACTGAGGATCCATAATGGTAACCATTATTCTTATTGGTAATGATAAATAAAAACCAAGAAAAAAATAAAACACTATTTGAAAAATTTAGTTTTGGGACGCGTGGGTGGCTCAGTTAAGCGTCTGCCTTTGGCTCAGGTCATGATCCCAGGGTCCTAGGATCGAGCCCGTCATCAGGCTCCCTGCTCAGCGGGGAGCCTGCTTCTCCCTCTGCCTGCTGCTCTCCCGGCTTGCATGTTCTCTCTCTCAATCTCTCCCTGACAAATAAATAAAATCTTTTAAAAAAATTTTAGTTTCTCTAACAATGTAACAGGGACAAAACAATAAAAGACAAAACCGTACCTCAGCTCATTCTACATTATCTGCAGCAGTTTCCCAAATATCTCTCCTAACTAAATATTTATTATGGGGATTAAACATGTTATTGTTAACATGCTCACAGACCTGAGAATCTTCCAGAGAATCAAGTGAAAGCCACTTTTCTCATCATAACCAACTTAAACTAAGCTTTGGAATATTAATACATCAAGTCTCCCTTTCTACGGAAATCGTTTCCCAATCTATGACTGTAATGTCAATACAAATAAGTACCAGCCATAAGATACAAACTAAACTTACTTAAATCTCTTGATTGTAAATAATGAACTTTAATAGAGAAGCTCTAAACAAGACATATATTTTGATCTGTAACAAAATTCTGGGCTGGTTGTTTTATCTCAGTACTGTTATCTTTAAATCACAATATGATAGACGAGTCTAATCATGCTACGACTTAGTGGACTTTTACAACAAGGCCACACAACCCAAATCAGAAGAATCAATTTGTTTCATCAAATGAAGAGTTTACCCAGCCTGATTTATCATATAGTCTAGGACACAGACCCTTATCTTAAAGACCTGTTCATTTAGGAAAAAATTAATCAACCATGAACAAAGTCGTATTAAATTATTATGCCAATATTTTCTACTACATAAGAAAATGCACTGTTCAGTTTGGTTCTTTTAAAGGAAGTTAATTTAAACACCTTTTAAAATAACAAAAACATAGATACAATTCAGGTTGGTATATATAATCCAGTGTTGGGACTACACCTATACAAAGACTAATTTTATAACATATTCAAAAGTTTCTGGCCCCAATTCTTACCCAACTTTCCCAAAAGCAGTCATTACAAAGACCTATTCCAATGATGTCGTCACTCTTGCTAAATACTTTAAAAGCCTGTGGCACACTTTTGTCAAATATGTTTAATGGAACAAATTTTAAATTCTTTGAGAACAGATCTGATTTATGGGAATAGACAACTGTCACTGAGAACTACAACTGGCAAATAGATCAAATAACCTTCTTTTGGCTTAAAAAAAAAAGAGACTGACTACAAGGTTTTGAGTAAGTTTAGTTTTCTTAAAAACTATTAAAAGCAAATTTAAAATGGGAATTCCAAGCATTCTGAGCAGCAATATTATCTGTGCAATGAGAGTATAATCCTATATCATGTTCTCCAAATTCTAAGTAATAATTGAATAAAGGACCATACTAGTACCTCCTATATATTATCTCAGTTAATCCATATAACAATCCTAGATAATCATCACTATTTCAAGGGGAAGACACTGAGTCTGAGTGCCTTGAGTAACCTGCCCAGGTAATAAGGGAGATACCAGCAATTACATCACAGTCAGAATTTATAAAAAATATATACACACAGTTACATACATACTTTTTCTGACTTTTTTAGGTTTTTGACCTACACAATTGGGCTGTTCCTGTAACAGCTTCTAAATATGTGTATTTTAGCATTTGCCACACTGTACTGCAATCATGCACTTACCAATTTTTCCTACTCAACTATGAGCTTCCAGAGAGAACAGACTATACTTTGTTCATCTCTGTAATACCAGAACATAGTCCTGTATCTTAGCACATCTACATAAATTTCTTCTTAGTAGCTTATCCATGGTTCTGATGTTATTTTTACTAGCTAGCTGCTCCCAGGTGGTGAATACTACAGAAACATTATCAGACCAGTAGCCATTCCTTCAGCTTCAAGATGCCAACCACCACCACCACAATTAGAGAAGGCACAGGCAGAAAGAATGTTCCATACAATCAACCCGTTTGTATGGTTATTCTTAAAATCTGAAGCACTACATTACGTGCTGTATAGGGCTCTTCTTTTTTTTAAGTTTCATAAAGCTGCATCTACACTTACATTAGTCTACTTCCAGTAGTTCATACACACTATAGAAAACTCAATTACAGGATCGCTCCACATTCGTAGTACATAAAAAATTATGGAAAAAATGTAAGACAACATAAATCATCAACAGCATAAAATAAGTTTGCCAATAAGCTACCTTTTCATTATAACATGACTACAGAGTCCAGAGGGGCAAAACCATACAATTTATGTGCTTTAACACACAAGAAACTAACAGAGTTGGATGTTAACGGCATTTTTGAGAATGTTACAGTGTAATTATAAAATGACATAGGTTAATGTTTAAGGTGACATCAAGTCTCTCAAAATAAAATGAATATTTACAAGATTAAGTTTCTGTTTTGTTAAACATTAAATAAAGGTGTTGGAACTTAAATGGAAATGTAAAAATACAGATGATCTAGTACTAAAACTAGTTAACAAAATTACTGGTATTTTTCATTCTATTAGGGGACCTTTTACCTAAAAAATGTTAAAGCATGTGGTTTGTGTTTTCAGTCTTCTTTCCAGTTCTAGAAATTGACTATGAATCCTTTTCTAGTATTTACCTTTCTCTTCCCACCTTCCACCCACTCTCCAAACCTGGTTTGGATGTCTTCTTTAATCTTTCAAAACAAGGGAGTGAATTCAAATGTCATGAACTCTTGGATAAAGAGTTAAAATGACAGCATCATATGACTATCCTGACCCTCTTTGAAGTAACATTAGTCTTCTAGAATACCAATCTAATTCTTAGAAGCAGAAAACACAGGAAGCTCAATGTTCCAAGAAAAGTTAATAATAATTGATTCATCCTGGCTACCCAGGAAATACACAGCAAGGATCTGTGTTCTATGCAAATACTGACAACAAATCCATCTAGTAATACCTACCACCCGGGGACAAGAAAAATAGAAAAAGAACTCACAAGGCAAATGAACAATGACTATAAAGTACAGAAAGAAAACATCAGCCATTAAGAGATGACAAGGGATCAGAGTTGCATGAAACACAACAGACCAGGGAGCTTATACTGAGAGGTAGACCGGGGCTGTGGAAGAGACGAGATAACCACTGATGGGATAGGAGAGTGGGATGCAAGTGGACAGGAAGTGAGATGGACACAGGTGAGGGGTAAAACAGGCAGGAGCTAGAGATGACAGGAGCTGAATTACAAGAGATAATAACAAAAGACTGGAGGCAATGGAGTAGGAAGGAGGCCCAGCCAAGGAAATAGAGGGTAAGGAGAACAGAAATCACTTTCAATGGGAGGCTGAATCATGGAAAAGACAGGAAGTAGGCAAAACACAGATACTAAGCAAGAAATTCTGGACAGATGGAAAAAAAATGTAAAAGTGACACTAGGTGATAAACAGATAAGGTAGAAAGGAGAAAAAAGGGTGAAGCAAATAGGCTTACTAGGGAAGGACATATTTATAAAAAAGATGGTTTCTGGAATTTCAGTTTATTCAATTAAAATTTAAAAGCTGCTCTTTTGCTTATATTTCTCTCTTTTGGGTAAAACCTGATTCATAAGAATAGAGGTTTCCTCAATTTACAAAGAAGAAAATTGTGGATCAGGTCAACTGACTCAGTTGCCAAAGTAAGAAGAGTTGAAAACAGTAAAATTTACTGTTAATGATCTTAGTTCTAAGCCACAAACTAATTTTTACACTGACAATGTGAATATACACATTAATGACCTTAATGACCAAATGCTTCATTTGTTAAGTACAAAAGCTTTCTCTCCTGCTTCATTTGTTAATTACAAAAGCACACTCTCTCTCTCTCTTTCTGCACTTACCAGCATTTGGAGAAATCCCTGCTTCTTACTACTTTCCCCAAAAAAGAAAGGGCAGAGTAAGAAGGTAACATTTGCATCAATATTGCTACAAAAAAGTTTGACAGAGGTTTAAAACAAGTTTAAAACAGTAATGGTTAAAAAATGTTGTAAATATTCTATAAATTTCTATGATCCATGTTATTCTGGTCTCCTAGATAACTAAAAACACAACACAGAGATCATCCTTCATTTCCATCTAACAAGAGTAGAGGAAAACCAAACATTGAACAAGAATATAAAAATAGTTAAGAAGAGCAAATCTGAAAACGAATGGAAATTATTCTATTCTTGATCTTAGAAAATAACATAGGGTAGGACAGAACCATAACAAAGGTCTATTTATGAAGATATAATTCCTATTTTTTAAACCAAAAAAAATATGGTCATTAGATCTTCAGGCTAAAAAAATTGTGCAAGAAAAAGCAGGCACACAGAGAGGCTGAGAGCAGATAAAAGAAGATGGATCCAAAGCCGCAAAGACTGTGAACAAGCAGCAGCACATTATGAAGAAGCAATTCATCAACATCCTGTCCCTTTAGTAATTACCGAGCCGAAGCTGGTTTCTGGGGCCGTTCCCACTTCTCCTACCATAGCTACCAGTTCTCTATCCACATGAAATAAAACTCTGTTCATGAGGGGACTACCAGCTATCGCAATAGAGAAAAATAACTCAAATATTATACACAAAAGCAGCTGGGTTAACAGAGGTACTGTAAGAAACATGTAAAGATATGTGCTAGAGTCTTTCACTCCTCTTTTCAGAACTATCTTCTTTCAACTCCTCAAAAATCCTAAATGATATTGGGGTCACTTCTTGAAATCTGCCTTTTCTTCTTCTTTCTTTATTTTTTTTTTTACCATTCTTCCACGAGTAACTTAATGAGTCACTTGGCCATACAGTCCATTCACAGGCATCACGAACACATTATTATCGACTTCTGGGAATGGATGCTGCTCCACCGGCTTTAGGAGACTTCTTGAAGGAACAAACCTGGTTCTTTGGTCTCTGTTGAGGACATGCTCAAAGCAGGAATTCTCTCTCATACTCAAAGATGACATGGAAGCCAAACTGTGCTGTTTCCAAAGTAAGACGCCTTTAAAAAAAATTTTACAAAAGTTAAAAATCAACCAGATTTTAAAAACACAAAACTCTAATAAAGCAGCACAAATTCTCACACAGTATTACATTTTACCTAAGACTGAAAAATAAGTAATTTAAATTAAAAAATTTTAACCTTTCACTTCAGCTTTAAATATACTATATTTTCAAAAAACTTTAACAGCATCACAAAGTACACAATAAAAAAATACTGCAAATAATGGACAATTCCTGAAATTAATACAAAAATATCTGTTAAAATTATAAAGAAATTCTGGTGATTGACATTTTAATCTTTACCATGGCCAGGACAGAAGACAAGCTTTGAGAAAACACAATCTTGCTGCATTCGTGTATTACTTAGAAATTGTATGAACAAGCATAGTTTATATTAAGCTGTAAAATGAGCTACTGAATTGACTTGGAAAGTATCTTCCAGCCATAAAATTCTGAAATTACATGCTATCTGGTGATACAATCTTGGTACCACTGAACCAGCTCTAGGCAAGCCATCTGACTTTGCCCCAATTTTCTTATCTATAAGATACAAGGCTGGAACTTACAGGGGGAGGCGGGCACTAGGATCACTTGAGGATGGTTTAAAATACAGATGCCCAAGCCCACCTCTAAAGAATCTTAATCTCTAGGGTTAGGCTAACATATCTGTTACTTTCATAATAAACCCAGAGTCATTCTGATGTACTCCTACTTAAAGAACCACCGCACTAGATCAGCACTGGCTCACATTCAGGATCCAGCTCTACAACCCTAAAATTCATCAAATGGGGCAGTAGAGATTTTATTAAATTACCCCTTACTGATAGAACTAAAATAAATGAATCAGTGCTTCATTTTCTCTTTCCCTAAAACCCCCCATTAGAGAAGAACCTGAAATTAAGATTAAAGCTAACATGTCAATCGGATAAACACTTCAACATAGATTATTTTAACTCCAATTATTTCCTGGGATGTTTAAATAGAACACAAGGGTGTGACAATATCCATAGTTCTAAGTTGCTTCTCTGATAGGCCATCCCAAAATATGTGCTGATATTAAAGTGACAACAGCAGGTCATTGCTTCACTGACTCAAATTACAAAGCTATCCCCAAGACAAACAACATGACCTCCTGCCCAGCAGAAAGGACCTGTAACACAGGATACTATACCTGCAGAGCGTGTGTCCTCCCTGGCTGCAGCTAACCGGGTTTGTGGCCCATGCTTCATTCAAGGGCACTTCCTCCTCTGATTCCTGGACAGTGGGGGTGCTGATGTATGTACGCCCCTATCTCTGCAGTCGTTTAGATTCAGTGACTGTTGATGCCCAACACCCCCAAAACAATACTGTCAGCTCCTGACAAAAGGGACACAAAAGTGGGTTTTCAGAGAATCCCATTTTTCTTCATCTTGCTGGCTTTTGTTGGCAGCCCCTCATCCAATTCCACACAGCTTCAGAATGCTTCACTCCAGGTCTGTCACCCAATCAACAGCACAATTTTTACATTTTTTTTTCCAGCAAAGAAATATTTCTTGGTTTGAAGAGGTCTCCTGGCCCCAACAGTGTTCTCTACTGCCCAAGACAAGCTGAAAAAGCGGATTGAGATTCCACGTAACAACAAAGCAAATGGATAGAAGTGCACAGGAAACTTTCAGTAACACTCACTTCCTGGTAAATTACTACCACTAGGGATGAAATCTATAAGTGTTTAAAAAAGAAAAGCAGTAAGACATCAAGTATCATTCAGTATTATATTTCACAGAAGTTTTTTGACACTAAATTAATAAACAGTCACCGTCCTATGTCCTGAATCACTGTCCTAGAATTCAATACCTACGAAGAGTTATAATCCTCATTCAGCTCTGAGATTCAAAATTCAGTTTCCGTTCCCTTGCCTTTAGTCATTTCAAACCACAATGCCCCGTAACCATTTGTCAACCACTTGTATTTGGAAAGTCCACAGCATTGTTTCTACAGCACATTCACTGCAATCTTTTATGCTACTCTGAAATTTGAAAGAGAGTCTTTTACAGTTGAAAAAGTAGTGTCAACTTTTAGATCTCTCTTTGATAAAGTAAATTTCCCACAGAAACAACACTGACTGGGGGGCCAGACCACCTAGGTTCATAGTCAGTCTCCCTACTTACATTGTGATCTTGGGCAAGTGACTTAATTACCCCGCTGCACCTCAGTTTCCTCATTTTAAAAAAAGGGGATTCTAACTGTACCTATTACTTCAAAAGATTGTTACAAGATTACAGGCAAAGGCTCCTGGAACAGTATCTGGCACATTTAAGCACTATATAAATGTTAGCTCTTATTATTACTTTGTTTCCTTTAGCTACAAATTCTCATACTGTTTCACATGTGTACACAATGTTTGCCTACTAAAATACTACCTACTTGAAGATTGGAACCACATTTTCAGTACCTCTGACATTTCCCCTATGGTATCTAATATTCACTCAATAAGTAAATAAACCTACTCTGCACATATTGTTATACTGGATAAACAAGGAAACATAGTACCTTATAAATATATATTCTCTGCCCTCGAGTAGCCTCTATTTTAGGTGGGGAAACAAAATACGGAAAAGCTTATATAACAGTATAAAGCCATAAAAGATTAAATGCCAAAGTATGTGGCATAAACATCTAACATTCAAAGGGCTTATTGTGGGCTGCAGATTCTGTGGAGAAGGTAAAGCTGGAGTGGCCCGGCCCCTAAACTGAAGTGGGATCTTCAGTAGTGAAAAGAAAAGAGGATTCCAATGTATTTTTGTTCATTCCACAAATAGTCACTGCATACCTTCCATATGCCAGGCTGTGTTCCAGGTTCTGGAGCTACGGCAATGAGGGACAGAAAAGATCCCTGCACTCTGGAGCTTTAAGGGGCACTCCACGTGATAGCCAAGTTTTGAAGGAATGAGAAGAGCTTGTCTTCCAAAACGATGAAACCACACTGCTTAAATGCCTTACAAACAGGAGCCAATGCTGGCATTAGGGTCGCTCTGACTTTCCAACGACGACAAACATACAGAAATGGCTGATGTGAAAAAATTCAGTAACTTTCATGTACTGTATTCTAAATGTTCCACTGTTTATAAAACACATCAAAGGGATATTCTCCATATTTCTGGATACAAATAACATACAAGAGATTTTAAACACATAGAGTTAATACTACCGGAATGTTTCCATAACAGAGGCCATTGGAGGCCCAGTTCCTAAATTTTGCCCAAATGAAAAGCCTTATATTAATGCTTTGCTGTATACCCTTGAGCTTTGTCTCCACCCCCAGTCTACCCCCTGCCTTTCTTTACTTGATCTACTAGCAGCTGCCCACAAATATCAAATATCTACTAGGAAAGTGCCTGAAGATGCATGTGGTGACAAGATGACAAGAATCAGTTAGTCACGATGAGTGGAAATATTAACTCCAAAAGAAAATATGTGCATTTTTTCCTTCTTATATCCTTCCATTGAAGACAGCTCTCCACTTATCCCCTCCCCAAAGAAAAGGCCTGGAGGTAAAGGAGCCCTCTTATAAATACTGACTGGCAAAACATTCCCAATCTCTTCCTCTCCAACGATGGGCCACTAGAATCAGGAGACAGGTTAAATCCAATATGCTCTCATCACAAGACGCATTTCCAAGCACCTCCCCTGTCCTCTCCAGTCCTTTTCAACTACTTCTACTCTCACAAGATGCAAACTGTTAGACCTATCATTCTCATCATTGTTATGCCTATACAAATCATTACACTGTATTTTTGGAAACAGTCAAACTTCTTGATTAAGGAAGTCAAAACTACTCAACTAAATACAATCAAAAATGTTAACTTCTTAATGCACAAAATACTGGACTCCAAACTGCTTATGATACTTAGAGGCAAAATGAAAAATTAGGTAGAGACCCTACAATGCAGATAATCTAACATTCTTCATATACCCACGAATGTTAGACTCATCAACAAAGTAATAACCAACCAGCTGATTTTTATTTCCTTGGTCTGGTATTGGAGAATTACCCTTCCTGTTTCATTGTCATTTGTCAACCCCTAATTAGGAATACCACTTAGAAAAAATATGGTAGGAGGGAGCCTTTCAGAAGGGCCATTATGGCTTCCCCAACATTCACCTTCTTCCAATGTCCAAGAATAGCCTGTTTATTGGATGATGATGGCGTGTTATGGGAACTTGGATAAATGAAACACAGTGCTTTAGAAACTATTGAATCCCCAAATAAAGAGACTACTTGCAGTTCTATGCAATTTTAAAGCCATCTTCCAACTTGAAAAACATATTAATTTACTCAATGAGTCACTTTATATTGCCAACACCCTTTTTCACAAAAGCAGAAACAGAAGTAATTAATGTACATACTCCACATTTGGACCTATTCAAAGCAAACCCATGTATTCAAAAATTTTTGAGCAACCTATGCTTATGCAAAAGTTACCCCAGAAGATTAAATGAGATAAAGCATGTACCATTTGGCACAGGCCTTGCAAACCGTCAGTACTCAACACTACCCATTATTGTTCCTAATTCTTCCAACGTCAAACTTACATATATATAAGGCAATATATGATAATGTATATATAATGCATAAAAACTAACATGCATTAATACTGTAAATAAAGCTAGTACCTTATTGTACCAAGTAAAGCTCTTCAGACAAAGGTGAGCTTAATTGTAACAGAAAGAGCCACAAAAAAGGTAGAGAAAACTTGCTAAGGGATTTGGGCTAAATGTTAGCTCTTACCTCTGCTTATTAAGTCTACAACTTCTACAAGGTCTAAGACGAATTATACTTAGCAGTCAGCTGACCCTAGAGAACTAGCTCAACATAAACAGCTAAGACCTCAAGCATGTGGACAAGTGACCATTTACTCGCAAGGCTGCTACCAACTGCTGAAATCTGATTACTTCAATACTGATGCTGAAATCCTGCATAAATTCATTACCTGTCTTATGCTAGAAAATATATTTTTCAAGTCCCTATACACAACTTTTTTTTTTTAAGACACAAAAATCATTTCAACTGACAATATTGCAGCATCCTGGGGACATCCAGTTTTTAAAACACCTCAACAGTCTCAGCCACGCATCATTCATTATGACAGGGGAAATGGGAAGACAATTTGGAGAGCATACGCTTTCTTAGGTATCAAAGTAAATATTAAAAGTAACTCTATGTCCTCATTACGAAAAACAATCTTCGTGTTTCCCAGCTTACTCCCGATTCGTGGGACAATGCACATTCTCCCCCTCCCACGCTTTGAGTCACGCCCGGGCGCGCCGAAGTGGGGCGGGAAGAAGCACGGAACTCCCGGGTAATGACCTGTCCCCGCTACTTCTCGCCCGGTTTTGGCACACCACAGCTACACCCACGTGGACTTCCAGGCGGGGGCGGCGAGACCCACCGCCATCACCAGCGCCCGGCGCCCCGGGCCCGCCCAGCCCTCCCGCGAGGGCTCCGGGCTCGGGGCGGGGGCCGCGGGGGGGGGGGGGGGGGGGGGGGCACGGCGGTGACGCGCCGCGGGGGGAGGGGAAGGGAGCCCGGCTCCACTCACGCGCCCGGGGGCGGCACCGGAGCCGTCGCTGCGTCGCTCCCGTTCAAAAACTGAAAAGGGGGGCGGGGGGAAAGACCTGGCTCCTCGTTTCATCCGGAAACCGGCGGGCCGGCAGGAAATGACGAAGGCAGAGGTCGTCCAGGTCCGTTCGGTAACCGGGTCCCGCGCGTCCGGCCCCGACTCGGGGGGGAAAGAGCCCCGAGCGGAGTAGCCTAGCCGCGTGCCGCCTCCGGAGCCAGCAGCGTGAGTGGACCCGCGTCTCCGCGCCTCCCGGGCCCGAGGCGGGGCCGCGTCACCGGCCCCGCCCCCCCGCCCGCGCGCCGCCCCGCCCCGCCGGGGCCTCGCGGGGGAGGGGAGGGACCGCTGCCCGCCGCGCGCCCCCAGCCCCGGCCTCTGAGGCTCCTACACGTGCAGCCAGTGCTCCGAGCCTCTCGGGGTCGTAAGGAATAGTAGGGCTCCGAGTGCCAGAGATGCAGACAACACACCGAAGCAGCCGCGTGGCAACGCGAGCAGGGGTGGGGGCGAGACGGCCCCGGGGCGGCTGGAGTTTAGCGCGAGTGTTTTTAAGATTCCGCAGGTGATTCCGCAGCCTGCGAGCGGCGGAAACGCAAAAGATGTCCCAGCAGCTCTGGAGGCTTACTGTGGTCACTTACCGGGAGGGGATTATGTTTTATACCCGCGCGACTGGATTTCTTTCCGGGAGGAGCGGGTGTCCCAGAACCGGGGTCACGACTGGGAAGGGTTCAGGTTTGGGAGTCAGTTACATGTGACAACCCTAGCCTGTGCAACTTTGGGCAAGTTACATAACCACCACTACCACCTTCCCGGTTTCTTCTGTAAAATGGAATTCAGTGCCTCCCAGCAGGGTGGTTACAAAAATTAAGTATGTGGACTGCCCCACTCATAAACCCACAAATTGCCGTCTTCCTCATGGTTGAAGGCCTGTTACCTTGTACCCTTCTGCTTTAGGAACCCGAACCTTCAGTGTTGCAGAGGACAGAGAAAGAAAATTACATTTATTCAGTGGATTGTGTTGTAAGGAACTGTATAAGTGATTCTAATCTGAATTTGTATTAAGATAGCAAAGGTCTAAGAGACAAAAATGATAATATTTAAGGCATAATGACAAGTGATACTCAATTTTAGAACCACCTAGACATGGTATCAGGAACCTAAAATCAGGAAACTGATTTTAAAACTTATGATATAGTCACTTGATCCCTGGAAAATTTTCTCCTAGTTCTCAACCTAAAAGTTTATCAAATTAAACCAAGCCCTAATTGCCATATTATGGGAACTCTGTCTCTGGATACTGTTTTAGTTGGGTCTTAATTCAGCTCCTTACTGAAATGGTTCAGGCATTAGTGTCCAGGAAAAATATGTGAAAAATGTTCAGTTTTCTCAAAAGAGCCCTGAATGACGATCCAAGCACATGGCTAGCTACGTTAGTGATCCTGCTGAAGCATTAACTTGCCAGGAATGAACCATTGTAATGCCCCTGGGCATTTTGCTTTAGAAGAAGGCTGTGGTGGTATGAAGTAACTGCTTAGCAAGTGTGTATGTGACACTTGGTTAGACTGTAGCGTGCTAGGTGACGGTCAGAGTTCAGGCCACATGTGGGCCATGGGTCTGTACTATGACTCTGGACAAGGCCATTCCTTATTCCTGGCAGTCTAGCAAAGTCATGCCATTGGTCATGATGGAGGACTGGGCAGGAAAGGCCTACCTCGGTGCAAATCTTTCACAACTACAGTACTAAAAATAATTCAAGTGCGTGTCCCTGGAACTGTGGGATGGTAGTGTCATTGCATACCAATGATGTTGTATAATACATGTTGTTTAATTCATGTTAAAATTTTACCATTCTGGGTCACTGGTAATTCAAAATCCTTCTCTAAATACAATTCAAGACTGGCATATTTGTAGCAGGATGAAGACAAGCCCTGTAGGAATATCCCTCTTTTTAAGTGGCCCATGAACAGAATTTTGTGAGAAATTGAAGCAAGAAATTAACCTGGCTCAGATCCATTCAGGTGTTAGAAAACAAGTAGGAAACACTTCCGTGATTTGTCAGGTAAAGGACACCTGCAAAATGTTCTAGTGGCCATTGCTGTATGTTCCCTGTTTCTTCCTGAGTTTAATAGCTCCCAATCCTGAAACCTACCACCCTTGTGGCATAATCGTCAGTGTCCTTCTGCAGCATCTCAAATCAGACATCCAAAGTCATCTCTCTTTGCCAAAAACACATTCGTTGTTGTTACTTTTCAGCATGAGTAAAATTCTAGATTCCATAAATCATAAAGACAATTATAACGTCTTGTCGTCCAAAAGTTTCCATTTCTAAAATAGGCTGATAACTTACTATGAATCATAATGTTACTTTCAGAGAAACTCGAGCTCAGTTTTAAGGAATAAGAATTAAAACTGTGAATATACCAAATCTCCCTGTGTCTCCCACTCTTTTTTTTTTTTTTTTTTTTTGCGAGAGAGAGAATGAGAGACAGAGAGCATGAGAGGGAAGAGGGTCAGAGGGAGAAGCAGACTCCCTGCTGAGCAGGGAGCCCGATGTGGGACTCGATCCCGGGACTCCAGGATCATGACCCGAGCCGAAGGCAGTCGCTTAACCAACTGAGACACCCAGGTGCCCTTTTTTAATTTTTTTATTTATTTGTCCCACTCTCTTAAAAAAAAAAAAAAAAAGAAAATCCGTAGCCAGTCTTTAATATCAAGGAATTGGGTATGGTGTGATGTTTAAATAATATTTAGATCTTGCATGTATAAATTTTTATGATTTAAAGTAAATTCTGTTTTTATTATTACTTGGCTAATTTTTTTACAAGACCAGTCTTTATATTCATCAGACACCAATAGGTCTTTTAAAGAGATCACTCTTGACCTCAGTGTCTAGAGTTTAAGTTAAATGATCATTCATGATACTCACTTTATTGTAAATGAATACAATATGTCCCCAAACATCTGACAAAAACTTCAGATGTCAGAACAGGGAAAACATGCCACCTGGCTTAGGAGCAAACTTACAGGAGAATTTTATTCATTTTATGCAGAGGTAAGCTATAAGAAAGCAAACAGACACTGCCCTTAATGTACACTTACTAACTTACTAAGCCAGATCTACATTACAGAACATTTTGGAGGCTTACAGGAGATTGGAAGATATCTTAGTGCAAGAATGTCTGCAATGCCTTCATTGTTGTAGGATGTCTAGAGAAAAATTGCAAAACAATTTCTTGGACATTTCAGATACTTTTTCTTGGAATTAGAAAATGACTGTCTTATTCCTAGAAGCTACAGTACATTGATCACCTATCACTTGTTCAGTTTTTCTCCTCCTCCTTATAGAATGTCTAAAAAAATGCTTTTGGTTTTCTTTCACATATTAGGTCATTTTACTTATCAGACTTACCTTGTATGTCCAACAGAAGGGAGGAACTTTCTCTTCAAGGAAAAATTCAACTAACTCCAAACACAAAGAGGAAACAATTACTCTTTTACTTGCTATTTGATACACTTGCTCTTACCACTCTTATTTTCTGTGGGAATGTCCAAAGAATGCGTTTCCTTGAATAGAAGTCACAGCTGTGTAAATAGCAAAAAGTAACTTTTTATCCCATAGCTTCTTTCAAGCACATTTGGCCAGGAGGCCAAAACTAGATAAAGCTCCGAACGTTTTCCACTTGCCGGAGAGGCTAGTGGAAGAGTGTTGTGATGGCTGTCTCATCTTTTCTAGGCTACGGTCATGAGCACAACACGATTTTTTGATATCACAGCCTGTTGCTTGGGTCTGTGTTTTCAAATATTTGGGTGCTTTCATTTGGGTGATAGCTACAGTTCAGAAACTGGGCAATAACATTTCAACCATATATCCTTTCTGTTATCTTTTTGTAATAGGATTTTTAAACTCCAGTTTTCACCTTCATGCAGAAGATAAAATATTTCCAAATCAAAAATAAGGGGAAATATGTTACACACCCTAGTCATCTAGACCAGGAGTTGGCAAACTTCTTCTTAAAGGGCCAGATTGTAAATATTTTCGGCTTTGAGGGCTGGGAAGCAAAAAGCAAGGATATTGTACAGGTACCTACAGCCATTTAAAATGTGTCCGATTAGAAATGTAAAACCATTCCTAGCCCCTGGGCCATCCAAACACAGGCAGCAGGCTGGAGTTGGCCAGTAGGCCATATGCTTGCCAGCCCTTCTGCAGAGACGGTCGTACCACCACTAACTAAGAGAAACCCTGCTCTCTTCTCTTTCTTCCAGCCCCATGCCTGGAGGTTACGGGGTGATGGCTGACGATGGCTCTATGGATTATAGCGTTCATGAGGCCTGGAACGAAGCCACCAATGTTTACCTGGTAGTGATCCTTGTTAGCTTTGTTCTCTTCATGTATGCCAAGAGGTAAAGTTTTTAGTATTTCAAAAGTTGACACGTTTGTTTGTTTGTTTGTTTGTTCCGAATTAAATGCACACAAATAATTTCATAAGCATTTTTGTTCCTGCTAGGAAAGCACTGTCTCCTCAGGTCTGTTCTCGAGCCCTGGATGCCAGTTTGGCTTTGAAGAGCCCATTGCTTTAAGAGCTGGAGATTTAAGTGCAGCTCTGGGCACCCTGACTGGCTTTGCCTTCCCATTCTATCATTTCTAATACAGCTCAGTTTGGTCATCCAGCCTGGGTTCGCTGTCACTCTTGGATGAGCGTATTTCTTTGGCCTGTGTCCCTGAAATGCAGAAACCCTAATCCCTATGTCTTTAGCAATTCTCTCTTCACACATTTTAAGTTTTCCCTTCTGATTCTTGGACACAACCGTATCATAGCACTTACTGAATAATAATGGTATTATCTGACGACTTGTCTGTCTGTTCCACAAAAACTCCAGTCCCTTCAGAACAAGGACTTTGACCCTTAACCTTTGTGTCCCTGGTGTGCCACATAGGGTAAATCCTCAATAAATATTTCCTGCTCTAATTCCAGATGTTGTAGCATATTTTATTCTTTTCCATACTCCCTGGCTCCTTTCTTTTAAATATTTATATAGAGAGAGGTAGGTGCTTTGAGGGAAAAACGGTATTAGTTGGACCAAGTCGCTTCTCCTTATAGCCACATGCTTCTTGGTATTCTCTACCAAGGTTAGAAAAGCATTACATAGATCAGAGTAATTAGTAATTGAGAAATAATTGATGTTTGCCCGGGGAGCACCTGCTCTCAGACAGGCAGGTTTGCCCTTCTAGGCCGCATGAGCCCCAGAGCAGCTGGCCCATTGGCAGCCTGGCCTCAGGAGTGGCTGAGAGAAGGCTCCACAGGTAACAGCTTTCCTCCAAAAACAGCCCCCACCTCCTCCCCACCATCCTGTTTTAAAAACAGAGAGACACTGTTGTTGATTTTAAGTAGATGGACCCACTAAGGCCATGCTATTGTATTTAAGAAATGTGGTGATTCATTATTTTCCAAAATGAAGGTCCACTCGCATTCTGTTTATTCTCTAACCCAGTAATTTAGCTTTATTTGGATGACACCAGAGGGAGGAGAAAAAGAAGATGTTTTCTAGTTGGTGCATTTTGCCATATAAGACTTTTGGAGGGGGCAGGAGTGGAAGTACAGTGGTTTTTGGAGGGGGCAGGAGTGGAAACACAGCCGTTTTTGGAGGGGGACAGGAGTGGAAGCACAGCAGAGGTACGTCACTTTGTTGTATGAAGTGGCTGTGCTCAGCTTTCTTCACTTTCTTCGAGCCCTGTGGCCGTACACAGACAGCTTCATACTTTTTAGTGAAGGGAAGAACACTTGAGCCAAGGAAGCATCCAACAGAGACAAAAGAGAAGATGAGTTCATTGTTACTTAAGTCCTTTTAATGTAGCTTCTGATTACTATGGTCCTGAGTCCAGTACGGTCCTGTAGCTATTAATATAAATCTCCCTTACATATTGGTTTTATGTTTTAGGAATAAAAGAAAAATTATGAGGATATTCAGTGTGCCACCTACAGCAGACACTTTATCAGAGCCCAGCTTTTATGACACAATAAGCAAAATCCGTTTAAGACAGCAACTGGAAATGTATTCCATTTGTAAGTATATTCTGTGTTGAATGGAGGCATGTTTAAAATAGATTTTTTGGAATTGAGTTCGATTAGCAAACGGTTATCAGAAATAATTCGTAATGAAAACGTAATGCCCTTTTTAGATGCTCAGCACAGTATTAGCAAAGGCAGATCTGCTGTGAAGTTGAAGCTTCCGGACCCTTTGCTTGTACGGGGCCCTTCCAGGACCCTGAGAACAGCCCTAGAAATGTGCTCATATGATGATATTTTTCTAAATTTTGCACAATTTCAATATTTTAACCATCAGTTAAGATTGCTATCTCTTCTGATTTGCCCTCCTCTGCACATCCCTTCATGTGGAGTAGCATTGAAGTGACCAAGAGCATTTGGGGATCTGGCTGAGGTTGAGTTGGAGCTGCATTTAGTTTGTGTTTGAATTTTGTATTTATGGAGTTTGCAGTCATTTCTATTATAACTAAATTACTGCAAGCCAAAGCAAAATAAGAATGACTTCCAGGGGCACCTGGGTGGCTCAGACTGTTAAGCATCCCACTCTTGATCTCAGCTCAGGTCTTGATCTCAGGATCATGAGTTCAAGCCTTGCCTTGAGCTCCATGCTAGGCATGAAGCCTACTTACCTGGCAGGGGAGATACCATGATCACGAAGGTGGTTTTCCCAGGGCGAGGCTTATCCATTGTACTCCGGATGTGCTGACCTCTGCGATTTCCCCAAATGTGGGAAACTCGACTGCATAATTTGTGGTAGTGGGGGACTGCGTTCGCGCTTTCCCCTGTTTAAAAAAAAAAAAAAAGCCTACTTAAAAAACAAACAAACAAACGAACGAAAAACCCAACAGCTTTCAGGAATATGGCATGCGATATCAATGTGCAAGGCCAGAGTTCATGACTCAATATTAGTATGTCATATAGTACTGAACACTATGAGTATGTATGTCAGGGAAAAGAAATAAAGTTTAAAATGTATGGAGCCAGAATGAATTGTACATCTAAGCCACAGCCTTTTATGCCACCATTTAAAAGAATGAGTTGTGGTTGGGCACCTAGGTGGCTCAGTCAGATAAGTGTCTGCCTTCAGCTCAGGTCATTCTCAGGGTTCTGGGACTGAGTCCCACATCGGGCTCCCTGCTCAGTGGAGAGTCTGCTTCTCCCTCTCCCTCTGCCTCTTTCCCTGCTCATGCGTGTTCTCTCTCAAATAAATAAATAAAAATCTTTCTAAAAAATTAAAAATTAAAAAAAAAAAAAGAATGAGTTGTGGTTTCCAAGGTGTATTATTAAGTGAGAAGAGCAAGATAAAATAGTATATATACCAGGATGCTACTCTTATAAAATCGAATGACCAAAATATCCATTGTGTTATCTATGTGTAATATAAATGTTCTATATAATTATGCAAGCATGGAGGAAGGCTTGGAAAGATATGCATCAGATTATTAACATTCATTACCTTGATGGGATTGTGTGGGATTTAAGGGGAAAAGACTGGACATTTTTTAAAGATGTCTACAGTAAAAACTCAGGTGTGTGTGTGCATAGAAAGAAGCAAGAGGGGGATGGGGGGATGGGTTAGCCCAGTGATGGGTATTAAGGAGGGCACATACTGCATGGAGCACTGGGTATTATACGAAAACAATGAATCGTGGATCACTACATCAAAAACTAATGATGTATGATGACTAACATAACATAATAAAATTAAATTAAAAAAAAAAAGAAGCAAGAAAGGATGATCACCGAGATATCACTAGTATATGTCTTGGGTGGAATAGAATTTCAGGTGAAAAATAGAAAAGTGTGTGTGTGTGTCTGTGTGTGTGTATACACATAAACACACACATGCATAAACACAAGTAGAACCTCTAAAGTCTTTTTTTTTTTTTTTTAATTTTTTTATTTATTTGAGACATAGAGAATGAGAGCACATGAGAGGGGGGAGAGTCAGAGGCAGAAGCAGTCTCCCTGCCGAGCAGGAAGCCCGATGCGGGACTCGATCCAGGGACTCCAGGATCATGACCTGAGCCGAAGGCAGTCGCTTAACCAACTGAGCCACCCAGGCGCCCAGAACCTCTAAAGTCTTAAGCACAAATTTTATCTTAACTAGTGAGAGCAGTTCCTTTAGGGGAAGGAAGTGGGTGGGTAGCTGCAGGATTGATCAGGTAGGAGGAAGATACACTCTTTACTGCTTCCTCTTTGTTCCTTTTGCATTTTGTACCATCTGCATATGTTACCAGTTCAAAATAAGAAGTAAAATTTAACATAGCAGCATTATTCACAATAGCCAAAAGGCGGAAACAACCCAAGTGTCCTTGACAGATATACAAAATGTGGTAGAGAAATACAATAGGATGTTATTCAGTCTTTAGGAGGAAGGAAATTCTGACACATGCTACAGCACAGATGAACCCGAGGACATTATGCTTCATAATTATTCTTATGAAGGCAAATAAACCAGTCACAAAAGAACACATATTTTACTTATAGGAGGCAAATTCGCAGAGACAGAAAGTAGAATGATGGTTGCCAGAGGGAGTGGGGAGTGATTGTTTAATAGGTGTGGAGTTCAGTTTGGGATGATCGGAAGAGCTCTGTGGATGGAGGATGTGAGGGTTGCAAAGCACTATGAACTGTGCACTGAGAAATAGTTAAAATGGCAATATTTGTGTATACTTTACCACGATAAAAAAAGTTCTTTAAAAAACTTAAATACTAAAAAACAAAAGTACAGAGCCAGAAGTTCTATATGGAAAATTATAAAGAATTAAGTTTCCATGGATGCCCAGTCAAAACAAAGCTATTTCCTATCAGTAATACACTCAGTAACATAAATATACTATTACAAACCAAGTGTACAGGTTTTTTTCTTCTTTGATGGCAATGCCATAAAATATATCATTTTTATCAGATTTCCTGTGTTTGTAAGGTGTGTTGATTTTCTACTGCTGCTGTAACAAGTTACTACAAATCTTGTGGCTTAAAACAACGCAAATGTACGATCTTACAGTTTTGTAGTGGAAAAGTCCTACAACAGTCTGAAACCAAGGTGTCAGTAGGGTACTCTTTCTGGAGGTTCTAGAAGAGAGTCTGTAACTTTGCCTTTTCCAGCTTCTAGAGGCCACCACATTGCTTGGTTTATGGCCCTCTGCCTCCATCTTGGGAGCCAGCAGCATTTAATCTTTCTGATCATTCTTTTTTATTTCTTAGTCTTTCTCTGCACTAAGGAAAGGGTCTCTGATTTTTAAGGCCCATGTGTTTAGGTTGGGCCAGATAATACAGGGTAATCTCCCCCTCGCAAGATCCTTACCTTAATCACATCTTCAAAGTCCTGTTTGTCCTGTTAAGTAACATATTCACAGATGTTGGGGACTAGGATGCAAACATCTTTAGAAGCCATTTTTCTTATAAATAGTATATGTGTGGACTTGCACATTTAATGAATCCCATCACATTGGATCATTCTTAGTGTTTGTGACCTATATAGTCCTGACAGTCTGGCGGTTCAAGAGGAAATAACAAAATTCTTTTTCTTAAAGAGGACTCCCAAAATTGTATAAACTTTAGGCCACAAAAATTTGGATGCACCCTGAGTAGCATAAATAAATAGTATCTCTTTCTTGGCTAGTTAAAACTTAAAGAACAGAGTGAAAGTTTTAACTCTAGGCAAGGAATGATATTCACAAAGATTTTAACTCCATACCTTCTCTAGTTGCAGGTTAAAACCATTCTTCTTCAATAAACATTTCTCAGAAGTACAAAAAAAATACAGAATGAGTATCTGTTTTTCTTCTAGTTTATATCACTGACAATGTTCAATAATAAGTCTCTTAGACTTAAAAGTTGAAATACAAATTCCTTATGATGCGGACAAAAGCATTACTACTAACTTATCTTAAGGTGGAAGTGGGAGATAAGAAAGAAGGAAATTATAAAATGTTAATTTAACTTGGGGCGCCTGGATGGCTCAGTCGCTAAGCATCTGACTTGATTTTGCCTCAGGTCATGATCTCAGGGTTGTGAGATCAAGCCCCGCATCAGGCTCCACGCTCAGCGCAGAGTCTGCTTGTCCTTCTCCCTCTGCTCCTCCCCCCTCCCTCCCCCAACTCGTGCACACATGCTCTCTCTCAAATAAATAAACAAGTAAAATCTTTTTTAAAAATATTAATTAACTTTAATAGCTTAATTAATGGTTACCTTATAGTTTAAAGCTCTGAATAATCCTGATATACAAATAATAATAATAAAGTAAATATATAAAAATGGATATCAGCAGTGTTGAGAAATTAAGGATTACAAAGTATAATAAATTTCCTCTAATGAAAAAAAATATTTAATTCTAAGCTAATTCTTTACTGAGAATCATGACTTGACTGCAATTTAATGATGTTAGCTAATAATTATTTTGCTATTTTTATTAATTTTATCCCTTTCTTTTGTTGTGTTTTGTTTTGTTTTTTAATAGCAAGGAAGTATGACTATCAACAGCCACAAAACCAAGCTGACAATGTGCAACTCTCGTTGGAATAAAATCACAGAAAATGAACAACATTAAGTAATGGTTCAGCAGTGTGGTAGTAAGCTCCTAAATATACTAAATCCATGAACAGCATTTTCTTTTTAAACCCTATGTCCCTAAAATCATTTTACTTGTCATTTTTCCCAGTTTTTTGTTTTGTTTTGTTTTGCTTTTTAAAATTACATCTCCAAGTCATTTATTATACAAAAAAAGGGGGGGGGAGCAGTCAAAATACCTGGACGCAGAGAGTCTGCACATACTTAGAAGATAGAATATAACCAGAGATGGTGATTTTGCCTTGTGAAGACCTTTGATTTCTTCAGGATACAATCAGTCAGGAATAAAAATACATCTTTGGAAGTGAGACTCTGGAGATTATGCCACTTTGGTTTAAACATTTTTGCAAAATTAAAAAGTAAAAATCCCGGGGCACCTGGGTGGCTCAGTCGTTAAGCGTCTGCCTTCGGCTCAGGTCTTGATCCCAGAGTCCTGGGATCGAGCCCCGCATCGGGCTCCCTGCTTGGCGGGAAGCCTGCTTCTCCCTCTCCCACTCCCCCTGCTTGTGTTCCCTCTCTCACTGTGTCTCTCTCTGTCAAATAAATAAATAAAATCTTTAAAAAAAAAAAAAAGTAAAAATCCCATCATTGGAAGAACATAATCCTCTTCAGTTGTATTCTGTGATGAATGTAATATGGATAGTGGACGGATTTGTGTTCTCCCTGCTGTCGTCACCGCACTTTAATTGAATTAACGATCTTTGCTTCTTCCGAACTTGCACAGGAGACTGTCTTTTCTACTCTCTTCATGAAGCATGCCCATCTGCTAATTGTGGAAGCTTTCTGTGATTGGAATGTTTTCCCTTCATTGTGTTCCCAGGAGTTTGTTTGCTTTTTTTTTTTTTTTTTTAATCCCACAGTTTCATTCCCACCAGAACAGTCTTCTTTGGACCATGCTAGAGCCATGCTGGAACGATGCTGCTGAATAAATGGGCACCTCTCTACTAGTGTTGGCAACTTGCTTTTTTGGTCATGTAACTCTTGTTTAATGTGACTGTCTGGTTACTTATACTTTTCTAGCATAATAAACTTCCCTGAAGACTCTCATATCTTGTACCGTACATTGAAATGTTTTTACCTAATTTTTCATATTTATTTAAATAAAAGTTGGTGGGAGGTAGTGGCAGGGAAATTTACCTGTCCACATCACTGTCCAAGAATTAGTTTTTGAATCAAAGCTATTCTTAATTTTAAGAGTTAGAGTTAGGGGCGCCTGGGTGGCTCAGTCGGTTAAGCGTCTGCCTTCGGCTCAGGTCATGATCCCAGGGTCCTGGGATTGAGCCCCGCATCAGGCTCCCTGCTCAGCGGCGAGTCTGCTTCTCCCTCTCCCAGTCCCCCTGCTTGTGTTCCCTCTTTTGCTGCGTGTCTCTCTGTCAAATAAATAAAAAATAAAATCTTTAAAAAAAAGTTAATATTTCAAGGATTGTTTCCTTTTCCCTTTATAATTGTGAAGTAAAGAACATAAATTTTAAATGGAAAGGTTTAGACCAAATAAAATTATTGAGGGAAATTACATTTGCTTTTAATTTAATTATATTATTC